>NC_091126.1:126431036-126746869 GCF_040183065.1 Periplaneta americana
ATCAATTATCAGAGAACATGGAAGAAATGAAGTTTTGCATATATTTCTGGGGCAGGCGACGGGAATTAAATCTGCGACATGTAATAAATGATTCATGTGGCAGTGTTAATTTCCGTCGTCTTTCCAAGTGAAATATCAACAATGGTAACAGAAAATTTAACGGTGAAGATCATGCATTGCATGATCGTACAGCTGCAATTGAAATTCCTTAGTTATCTAAATTCAGTAACTGGTATGCGATAAGGAATTAAATCGCACTTTCGTTAACTATTTGCAAAAAAGCAATCTTAATATTAACTTGATGTTGTTTGTTGGAAGGTGTTATGTGGCTAATAAGTGACAAAGATTTAGTTTTCTGCTCTTAATTGCAATGTTGGCAGTTTGAGAGTTGTATGTTCAGATGACATGCTTCCGATTTATACGTTATCGTGTGTTTCAATAGCTACAATTGTGGACGAAGTCTTCCTAGGATGCAATGGTTCCCGCCTCTTGCTCTTGAATGTATGATAATTGAATTTAGAGTATGGGATTGGTGGCGAGAGAATTCTGTGCAGAAGAGTAAGCAAAGAATATTATGTGTATAAATGTAAAGAAAAAGCCAACCACTTCACAGTTCAAATTGGCCCAGAAATTGGCAAGAGATTGAAGCTTCCAGATTTACATACAAACGTCATTTAGTAGCAGTAGGTGTGTTAATCCTCTGTGCCCACCGTCTTTATTCCAAAGGAAATATGCCTAGTACTAATTTCAGTCAGAATTTGAGTAGACACCTGGGAGATATTTCGACGGAAATATTGTAAAATTGTAAAATCCATGACCTCATCGGAAATCGTACCCACGAACTTACGGGATGCAACGTCACAACTTAATCGTGCGTGAGCAAAGTTGTTTATTTAATATTTCTTTTGCAGTCAGTCGAAGGATTTACCAACATATAAGTGAGGTATTTATTGCGAAACCAAATAAGAAAATAAATTTTCCCATCTATGCACCACTGCGTAGGAAATATACTTTTAGATCTCTACATTTCAAAGTAATCTACTCCATTTAATAATCATTTAGTTGATGCAAAATGACCTACTCTACTTTGTGTAAAGTGGCAAATATAGATTTATTGTATTATTATTATTAATATTATTATTATTATTATTATTATTATTATTATTATTATTATTATTATTATTATTATTGTAGTTTTTAGTCAACTGTCGCAAGCCATGTCTGAACCTAACAAGTGATACCAAGAAGGCACCAGTTATGAGGGATCTAGAACAGAAGATAATGTGGTAAGGTGGCCAGTTTTTTCCCTCCATAGCATACATCACCGAGACTAATTTAATTACATACACTATTCAAAAACATCAGATGTATACAATTAATAATATTTCTTCCTCTGACACATATAGTCAAATGAGGTGTATTGCCTGATAATATATGTACCATCAGCCAGAACTTCAATCAGAAAATATTATTATTATTATTATTATTGTTATTATTATTACCATTACCATTATTATTATTATTATTATTATTATTATTATTATTATTATTATTATTATTATGTTTTCCAATAGTTGTCTTCGATTTCGGAAATATATATATATATATTGGATTTACAGATCATGTTAACGTGTAAGTTAGTAGTGGTTAGAAATTATACATTAATTATTTCACTATCAGGTGTAATTGGTCGCATACCAAAAACAGAAGGGTTTAAATTGGATACTTATATTGACAGATATCCCAAGTCTAAAATTTGACCGAATTTGATTTTTCATCCAATACACGTTATGTTTTGCATATTCTGAAAACCTGTAGAAATAGAATATCTCAAATCGGACTCTTAAGTGTTGTTCTTTAATCATAGAAATGTTTATTTGAATGCTCCTTTACGTACTGCTGACCTCTATAGTTTTCTTTCTCTCCTAAAATATGTACTTCAGTGTACTTGGGACGTTGGTCAATTCAGGTCTCATCATTATTTCGTGCCAGTAAGAAGTCCGGCAACCTTGCTGCTGTGAATATCGAACGGAATGCAGCTATTCAGACCTGAGTTAGTATATGTAATCTTATGTGAGCGGGCGATCTAAGCAGAATTTCATCCTAATTTTCTTGTTAACCAACTATGCACCTAATTAAAACCGTATCGTTGCTATTAACTTTGATGTATTCTATTGATCCTTCAATGTGCACAGTTACATAATATACAACCTGTAACTTACATTCCGTCTTAAATAGCTCATGAACCCCAAATTTCCATAAATCGCTTATGAATAATGGTGAAATACAGTTTTAATACAATAGAGTCTACTATTCCGTATTTCGAAAAAAAGAAATTCATATTTGCTGTGAATATTAACATGTGCCAGTGCTTTGAAGTGATGCATGATCAATTTTACTATCAGGTAGGCCCAAGAAATGATAGTACCCTAAAAACAAGCTGTTTAAATGAAAGTTGAGAAATTGTACCGTCAGTACGCAGTACGCAGTCATTGTACGCAGTAATTGCAAATTATACTGTGGTGTTATGGTAGAAGCTGATGTGTACAAATCTTGCAAAAATGTTTTATTGTGTAGATATGTTAAAAATATTGATTTCGGTTTTCTTTCTGTTGATTTTGTGATTGTGGGTTATAGAATTTTATTTTATAGTTTTACAAGAGATTTTGTTGCGAAAATAACACGAAATTACCATGTTATTTCGTTAATAATTTCAGTTTTCCCCACGTATATTGAGGATTTCTTCTAATTGAAAGGATTATGTGACAAAATTATTATTATGAGGCATCATAAAAAAATCACAGACTTTACTCAGGCAGGCAACGAGAGTTATATGGACAATAGGCCTACAGAATTTATTGTTAGTGTGGCGCGTTTAATATTTCTCTTCTGTTTTGATAAAATGTCAACAATGTATACGATACTGCGAATTCCCTTGTGAATTACATGCTATTTAATTCCATATCTCTTCATATGAATCTGAATAGTTATGCACTTTACATAGCTCCTGTGGAGTAAGATATGTAAATTCACATCTTTTAGTAGCATTTTGGAAGGAATCAGGTACAATATAAATTAACATTATTCGGTACACTAGGATATAGTCGCTTGGACTGCAAAGAAATGAGGATATCATGCAAGAACATCAATTACAACCAGTCTCACAGTTTATAAACATGTACCATCTGCAGTGGAGAAACCATGTCCAACGAGTGAATGGTAATGGTCTTCCAAAAGCCATGCTTCAATACGAGATTTTTGGGTCGACCAAAAAAAGGGAGTGGACCGAGAATGCCTCACTGAGTCATTAAGAGGCCTTGGGCCTCATACTTTTTTTGAATGGTGAAGGTGATTTTTATTATTATTATTATTATTATTATTATTATTATTATTATTATTATTATTATTATTATTTCTGTTGGAAGATGTTGCGTAAGTAAAAGTCGCAATGTCAGTGCACATCACTCCATCTCAGTGTTTTTTTTTTTTTTTTTAATATTTCACTCGTTTACTAAGCCCAATACACGTTTAGTGAAATTTTGATGTATTTCGTTATTACTGTGACAACGTTTTATTTAGTTCTTTCATTATTCTGCTTATTGAATTGTTTGTGTGTTTGTTTTGTGAAGAATTTTAGATTATCGCGCAAACTGACGAACCCAATTTAAACCCCACTATCTAACTTATTGACTGACTGTCTGACTAACACCTAACAAACAAACAAACAAACTAACTAACTTCGAAGAGATTACACGGTTATGTGATATCTGTATTGATTTATGCCTTGATTTTCTGTGGTAAGATTTCGTCTCCGACTGTCTTATCTGTTTGACCATTACACGAGTGTTTCAAAATGCAGTGATACACGAGTGTTTCAAAATGCAGTGATACTAACCATTCATTTCTTTTCATATTATGATTGTGGATTATAGAATAGTATTGGTTTGTTACAAAAGAATTGAGTCTCCTTTATCAATAGAGATTTCTTAATTCAACAAGTTGCTAGGCATTCTCTATCACATTTACAAGTTCAGATGAGAGATGAGAAGAACTTAAGGTATTCACGGGCTATAACAGTTACTCCCCTGGAGCAGGATTTCTAGCACACTATGAATTATTGTGCACTTCCTAAACAATCCTAGTATGCAAACCCATCTCCACCTGTGCTGTACTCAAAGTTTATGCGCAAACGAAGAGCAGTGGCGGACTGCCATTATCATTGTGTTGGTCGGAGTGTTCCACCGTTTCACAACGTCTTCTAATCATGGACGTAATACATTCAAGGATGAATAGGAACAGAAATTTTTTGTGTTAGTGGGGAGAATGTGAAATGCCTAATTTGTTCGAAAATTCTTAAGGGTGTGTTAAAATTCAACATGCGACGACAATATTCGACTCTTCACAAAGAATATCATACAATTACAGGCATGTTGGACAAGTGAAAATAATTTATTTAGGGACATATGTATAACTGTTGGTTATACATAATAATCAGTATATTACAATACGTTTACACTCAGTTCCGGATGACGAACATATATTTTTTCGTTTAATCTAGGTGAAATGCGTAGGCCTTCAAATATTTTGATAAATATAAAACAAGAAAATAGAAATACAAATCACACATGTGTCCTCAGTCTTAAACAAAAAAGCTTCTTGCTAGCTATGTTCTCGCTTGGAATATTGGAAAATCAATGAATCCCTGTACAGAAGCATCATTTATAAAATCGTGCATACAGAACGTTACTAAAATACTGTGTCCAGAACAAAGTCAAAGTTTAAGAAAATTGAATTGTTTCCAATTACAGTTCAGAGAAGGAATTTCAAGATTGTAAATGTAATTGAATCTGAAGTCGAAACCACAACTAACCAGTTTGTAGCTTACTCGCATTGGACGAAAGCACAGATAGAAATGACAAAGCTCACCTAGCATTTTCATCCGAGGAGTTAATGAACATTTTACTGTGTCTGAATGTCTTCTAGATGTAATTACAAAATACAACTGGAGAAGATCTTTTCCAGGCACTGAAAGGCACCATAGGACAGAAGAGGATGAATTTCCAATGGCTTGTGTCAATAGCAACAAAAGGGGCTCCAGCTTCATAGTATGTCAAAACA
Source organism: Periplaneta americana (assembly GCF_040183065.1). Taxonomy (NCBI): domain Eukaryota; kingdom Metazoa; phylum Arthropoda; class Insecta; order Blattodea; family Blattidae; genus Periplaneta; species Periplaneta americana. The sequence goes on from NC_091126.1 coordinate 126,436,155, forward strand.
ATATACAAAAGTATGATATTTATTATTCTTTTGATGTTATTATTTGTAAATATAAGCAAATCGTTGCCGCCATGCCCCACTGATCGCTTCCATCTGTTCAGATACGAGTCTCTTCCCCTTTTCTAGGCTTACAGCACACTGTGTTCGGCGGGCAGCATCGAGAACACGAATGACGATACGCTTTTTGGAGACCTCTGTTTTAAAGACTACTATTGGACTGGTAACAAAAAAAGGAAGTGAAATCAACGTGAAATTTTGTTCATATTTCACATTTTTCAAGTGAAAAACGAAAATTATGAGAGAATTTATGCGAAAGGGAAACTAATCAGTTACTAGGAAACGTGGAAGAAATCAAGTGTTGCATATGTTCCTCGGGCAGGCGGCGGGAATTAATTCTGCGACATGTAATAAATGATTCTTGTGGCAGAGTTAATTTCCGTCGTCTTTCCAAGTGAAATATCAAAGATGGAAACAGAAAATTTACTGGTGAAGATCATGCAATGTACGATCGTACAGCTGCATTTGAAATTCCTTAGTTATACAAAGTTAGTATCTGTTATGCGAAGAGAAATTGAATTGCACTTTCGTTAAGCTACTTGGAAGAAATCAATTTTAATATTATTTAACTTGATGTTTGTTGGAAGGTGTTATGTGGCTAATAAGTGACCCAGATTTAGTTTTCTGCTCTTCATCGCAGTGTTGGCAGTTTGAGAGTTGTAAGTTCTAATGACATGCTTGCGATTTATACGTTATCGTGTGTTTTCTTAGATACAATTGTGGACGAAGACTTTCCAAGGTGCAATGGTTCCCGCCTCTTGCTGTTGACAATATGATAATTTAATTTAGAGTATGGGATTGCTGGCAAGAGAATTCTGTGCAGAAGGGAAAACAAAGAATAATATGTGTAAAAATATAGAAATAAAGCCAACCACATGACAGGCCACATTGGCCCCGAATTTGGCGAAAAATTGAAGCTTCCAGATTTACAACAACCGTCATTTAATTGCAGTAGGTGTGTTAATCCTCTTTGCCCGCCACATTTATCGCAAAGGAAATGCTCCTACTACTAATTTCAGTCAGAATTTGTGTAGACACCTTGGACATATTGCGACCGGAAGTTTTGGATCAATGGGAAATCCATGACCCCATCGGAAATCGAACTCACGAACTTCTGGCTTGCAAAGTCACGCCTTAATCGTGCGTCACAAATGTTGTTCATTTAATATTTCTTTTGTAGTCAGTCGAAGGATGTACGAAGATTAAACTGAGGTATTAATTCTAACCCAAATAAGAAAAACAATTTTCTCATCTATGCACCACTGCTTTTAGATCCTTAACTTTCAAATTATTGTACTCCATTTAATAAGCATGTAGTTTATGAAATATGACCTTCACTACACTGTGTAAATTGGTAAATATGGAATTCTTGTATTATTAATATTGTTATTATTATTATTATTATTATTATTATTATTATTATTATTATTATTATTATTATTAATCAACTGTCGCAAAACATGTCTGAATCTAGCAAGTCATACCAAGAAGGCACCACTTATGAGGGTTCTAGGACAGAAGATAAAGCGGTAGGGTGGCCAATTCTGTTCGCTTCTACAGCATACATCCCCGTCACTAATTTAATTACTTACACTAGTAAAAAAATCAGATTTATACAAATAATGCTTATCAATAATCATAAAACATGGAGGAAAACAAGTTTTGCATATGTTTCTCGGGCAGGCAACGGGAATTAAATCTGCGACATGTAATAAATGATTCATGTGGCAGTGTTAATTTCCGTCGTCTTTCCAAGTGAAATATCAAAGATGGCAACAGAAAATTTACTGGTGAAGAATATCCAATGCACGATCGTACAGCTGCATTTTAAATTCCTTAGTAATCTAAATTTATTACTTGGTATGCGGTAAGGAATTAAATTGCAGTACTTGCAAAAAGTCAATTTTAATATTAATTAACGTGATCGTCTGTCGGAAGGTGTTATGTAGCTAATAAGTGACCCAAATTTAGTTTTCTGCTCTTCATCGCAGTGTTGGCTGTTTGAGAGTTGTAAGTTTAGATGACATGCTTGCGATTTATACGTTATCGTGTGTTTTAATAGTTACAATTGTGGACGAAGACTTTCTAGGATGCAATGGTTCCCGCCTCTTATTGTTGAAAATATGATAATTGATTTTCGAGTATGGGATTGGTGCCAAGAGAATTCTGTGCAGAGGAGTAAGCAAAGAATAATATGTGTATAAATGTAAAGATGAAGCCAACCACATGACAGGTCAAATTGGCCCAGAAGTTGGCAAGGGATTGAAGCTTCCATATTTACAGACAACCGTCATTTAATAGCAGTAGGTTTGTTAATCCTCTGTGCCCAACAGCTTTATTCCAAAGAACATGTTCGTAGTACTAATTTCAGTCGGAATTTGAGTAGACACCTGGGAGATATTGCGACGGGATATATTGAATGTAAAATCTATTACCTCATCGGAAATCGAACTCACGAACTTCCTTACACCTTAATCTGCGTCATCATTGTTGTTTGTTTAATATTTCTTTTGCAGTTAATCGAAGGATCTACGAACATCAACCTGAGGTATTTATTTCGAACCCAAACATGAAAATAAATTTTCCCATCTGTGACACCACTGCGTAGGAAATATCCTTCTAGATCCCTACATTCCAAAGTATTCTACTCCATTTAATATTCATGTAGTTTATGAAAAATGACCTAATCTACTTTGTGTAAAGTGGTAAATATAGATTTCTGGCCTTATTATTATTATTATTATTATTATTATTATTATTATTATTATTGTTGTTGTTGTTGTTGTTCAGTCAACTGTCGCAAGACATGTCTGAACCTAACAAGTGACACCAAGAAGGCACCACTTATGAGGAATCTAGGACAGATGATACTGTGGTAAGGTGGCCAGTTCTTTTCCCTCCACAGCAAACATCGCCGAGACTAATTTAATTACGTACACTAATCAAAAACATCAGATGTATATAAATAATATTTCTTCATCTGACACACATTGTCAAGTGAGGTGTATTGCCTGATAATATATGTACTATCAGCCCGAACTTCAGTCAGAGGATATTATTATTATTATTATTATTATTATTATTATTATTATTAATAATACTGTTCACACCTGTGGAGTAACGGTCAGCGCGTCTGGCTGCGAACCAGGTGGCCCGGGTTCGATTCCCGGTAGGGGCAAGTTACCTGGTTGAGGTTTTTTCCGGGGTTTTCCTCAACCCAATATGAGCAAATGCTGGGTAACTTTCGGTGTTGGACTCCGGACTCATTTCACCGGCATTATCACCCTCATCTCATTCAGACGCTAAATAACCTTAGATGTTGATAAAGCGTCGTAAAATGACCTACTAAAATAAAAAAAAATAATAATACTACTACTGCTGCTATTACTATTGTTATTATGAAGATTTCCGTTATCTCTTTTCGAATCCGGGAAAAAGAATTGCATTTACAGGTAAAGTTAGGGTGTAAGTTAGTAGTGGTTATAAATTATACATTAATTATTTTATTATCAGGAATAATTGGTCGCACACCAGAATCAAAGGGTTTAATTTGAGTACCTAAATTGATAGATATCCCAAGTCTAAAATTGCACCGAATTTGAATTTTCATCCGATACACGTTATATTTTGCATATGCTGAAATCCTGTAAAAATATAAATCTCAAATCTGACTCTAAATCTTGTTCTTGAATCATAGAAATGTTTATTTCAATGCTCTTGTCGTACTGCTGACCTATATAGTTTTCTTTCTCTCCAGAAATATGTACTTCAGTGTACTTGGGACTTTGGTCAATTCAGGTGTCATCATTATTTCGTGCCAGTAAGAAGCCCGGCAACCTTGCTGCTGTGACTATCGAACGGAATGCAGCTATTCAGACTTGAGTTGGTATGTGTATTCGTATGTGAGCCGGCGAAGCTCTGTTTAAAATTTAAGCAGAATTTCATCCTAATTTTCTCGTTAACCAGGCTCCTAATTACAAAACACATCGTTGGTTTTCACTTTTATGTACTCTATTATTCCTTCAATCTGCACAGTCATATAACATCCAAACTGTAGGCTAACATACATTCCGTCTTAAATAGCTCATGAAACCTAAATTTCGGTAAGTCGCTTATGAATATTGGTAAAATGCAGTTTACTGTGTTTACTGTTACAATTGAGTCTAGTATTCCGTATTATTTCAAAAAAATAAATTCAAATTTTCTGCGAATATTAACATGTACCAGTGCTTTGAAGTGATGCATTATTTATGTTATTATCAGGTAGGCCTAACAACTGGTAGTACGCTAAAAACAAGCTGTGTAAATGTAAGTTGAGAAACTGTATTGTTATTTGTGCCATGTATACAAATTACAGTATTTTCACGCAGTAATTGCAAATTATACTGTGGTGTTATGGCAGAAGCTGCTTTTCTTTCAGTTGATTTTGTGATTGTGGGGGTAAACATTGATTTCGCATTTCTTTCAGTTGATTTTGTGATTGTGGGTTATAGAATATTATTAGATTGTTGGGAAGAGAATTTGTTGCGAAAATAAAACCTAATTACCGTATTTTTTCTTTAATCATATCAGGTTTTCTCCCACGTATTGAGGATTTCTATTGAGGATGTTATTATCAGGTAGGCCTAACAACTGGTAGTACGCTAAAAACAAGCTGTGTAAATGTAAGTTGAGAAACTGTATTGTTATTTGTGCCATGTATACAAATTACAGTATTTTCACGCAGTAATTGCAAATTATACTGTGGTGTTATGGCAGAAGCTGCTTTTCTTTCAGTTGATTTTGTGATTGTGGGGGTAAACATTGATTTCGCATTTCTTTCAGTTGATTTTGTGATTGTGGGTTATAGAATATTATTAGATTGTTGGGAAGAGAATTTGTTGCGAAAATAAAACCTAATTACCGTATTTTTTCTTTAATCATATCAGGTTTTCTCCCACGTATTGAGGATTTCTACTAATTGGAAGGAGTATGTGACAAAATTATTATTATGAGGCATCATCATCAAAAAAATCACAGCTTGCTCAGGCAGGCAACGAGAATTTATGGACAATGCAGTAGGCATACAGAATGTATTGTTAGTGTGGCGCATTTAATATTCCTCTTCTTTTTTGATGAAATGTCAACTTTGTATACGATACTGCAAATTTCCTTGTGAATTAAATGCTATTTAAGTCCATATCTCTTCATATGAATCTGACTAGTTATGCACTTTACATAGCTCGTGTGGAATAAGGTAGGTAAATTCACATCTTTTAGCATTGTGGGAGGAATCAGGTACAATATAAATTAACATTATTCGGTACACTAGGATATAGTTGCTTGGACTGCAAAAGAAATGAGGATATCATGCAAGAACACCTATTATTTCCAGACTCATACTTTATAAACATGTACCATGTGCAGTGGAGAAACCATGTCCAACGAGTGAATGGTAATATTCTTCCGAAAGCCATGTTTCAATACGAGATTTTTGGGTGGATCAAAAAAAAAAAGTGGACCGAGGATGACTCACTGAGACCGTAAGAGGCCTTGGGGCTTATAATTGTTTGGATGATGATGATGATGATGATGATGATTATTATTATTATTATTATTATTATTATTATTATTATTATGTCCTTTGGAAAGTGTTGCGTAGGTAAAATTCACAATGTCAGTACACTTCTCTACTTCTAGGTGTGATTTTTATCTCTATTTCTCTCATTTATTAAGCCCAATACACGTTCAAATACATTTTTGTGTACATCGTTATCATCGTGACGTTTTTTACTTCTTTTTAAGCATTCTGTTTGTTGAATTGTTTGTGTCTTTGTTTTGTGAAGAATTTTAGATAAGGGCGCAAATTATTTACTCACTTACTTACAAAGGGCTTTTAAGGAACCCGCAGGTTCATTGCCTCTCTCACATAAGCCCGCCATCGGTCCCTATTCTGTGCAAGATTAATCCAGTGTCTATGATTATATCACATCTCCCTCAAGTGCGTTTTAATATTATCCTCCCACTTGCGTCTCGGCCTCCCCAAAGGTCTTTTCCCCTCCGGTCTGCCAACTAACACTCTATATGCATTTCTGGATTCGCGCATACGTGTCACATGTCCTGCCCATCTCAAACGTCGCGATTTGATGTACCTAATTATGTCAGGTGAAGAATACAATGTGTGCAGTTCTGCGTTATGTAACTTTCTCCATTCTCCTGTAACTTCATCCCTCTTAGCTCCAAATATTTTCCTAAGAACCTTATTCTCGAACAGCCTTAATCTCTGTTCCTCTCTCAAAGTGAGAGTCCAAGTTTCACAACCATATAGAACAATCGGTAATATAACTGTTTTATAAATTCTAACTTTCAGATTTTTTTTACAGCAGACTAGATAACAAAAGCTTCTGCACCGAATAATAAAAGGCATTTCCTATATTTATTCTGCGTTTAATTTCCTCCCGAGTATCATCTATATTTGTTACTGTAGCTGCAAGATATTTGAATTTTTCCACCTCTTCGAAGGATAAATCTTCAATTTTTATGTTTTCATTTCGTACAATATTCTGGCCACGAGACATAATCATATACTTTTTCGTTTCGGGATTTACTTCCAAACCTATAGCTTTACATGCTTCAAGTAAAATTTCCGTGTTTTCCCTAATCATTTGTGGGTTTCTCCGAACATATTCACGTCATCCGCACAGACAAGAAACTGATGTAACCCGTTAAATTCCAACCCCTGTCTGTTATCCTGAACATTCCTGATGGCATATTCTAGAGCCAAGTTAAAAATGAAAGGTGATAGTGCATCTCCTTGCTTTAGACCGCTGTGAATTGGAAAAGCATCAGATAGAAACTGGCCAATACGAACTCTGCTGTAAGTTTCACTGAGACACATTTTAATTAATCGAACTAGTTTCTTGGGAATACCAAATTCAATAAGAATGTTATATAAAACTTCTCTCTTAACCGAGTCATACGCCTTTTTAAGTCTATGAATAACTGATGTACTGTACCCTTATACTCGCATTTTCTCCAATATTCGTCGAATACAAAAAAATTGATTAATAGTCGATCTATTACGCTTAAAACCGCACTGATGATCCCCAATAATTTCATCTTCATATCTTCTCAAAAGTATTTTGGACAAAATTTTGTACGACGTCAGCTAAAGTAATATTCCTCGAAAGTTACCACAACTAGTCTTGTCCCCCCTTCTTAAAAATAGGTACAATTACGCTGATAAACAAGTGGTAGATATCTGACATGACGTTTACTATTTCTAATGTAGTTTTTCATGCCGATTTCAAATCTGAAAACCATTTTGCGCTATCACGTCAGGTTTTGAAATTATCGACGAAATTTTATTTTTACGTGGAACACGCTTCGTCGAATTTTTTTTGTCGTTTTTCCAGATGATGTAGAATTTCACCAGATTTGTTTTGATACGTGTGCGGCTATGTAACAGACAAATTCCATCGGAAAATTTTACACCGTTTCTTAAGCAAACATAATAATAATATGAACTATACTTTTGATTCGAAAGTGGATAGTGATAAGTCGTGTGGCACCAAGTTCATCTGTTTGATCTATGCATGCAACTTGTGCGGTTGCATAAGGAAGGCGGAGAACAACAACCATCTGACATGTGCGGTTGCATAAGGAAGGCGAAGAACAACAACCATCTGACATTTGGAGTTCCTGTGATTGGCGTAAGTCAAACAACCACACCACGGACTGTTATTTCTTTTTGTCAAACGGTACCGAATTCTCCTACAAAACTAGTGTATCTGTAAAGTATCCAGATGTTCCTTTAGTTTCTAAACAATTTTCACATGACCCCGTCACTTGTCCAATACCAACAGCACCTGCAGAATACACAGTTAATGAAGAAACGCAAGAAGAAAGTACTCTTTCATCTCCTACCAACGACCCAGACTCTGCCTACCACCAACCTGGAGAAGATATTCATTTAATGAATAGTGCTCTACTTTGCGGTTAGTACGCGACCTGGCATAAACTAAAGGCCAAGCTGAACTGCTCGGTTCACGTCTTAAACAATTTAATTTCCTTGCACCGGTTACAACGACTTCACAGTTTCGGCACAGACATAAAGAACTTGTGACGTTCTTTGCAATAAGTGATACTGTTTGATAATGCATGGACATTAAGATCTTATGTCCAGCTTCGGTGTGGAACACAGCATTGAAGCATAGCGACTGTTCATAGACTCACCTAAGACAAGTTTGAAGGTAGTAAATAATATTATTACACAATAGAAACAGATATGCGTCAGTACAGGTTGCATATTCTACGCACCTGAAAGATACGTACAAAACCATGTCGCTATTTCTTGAAAAAATATGTTATCGCGAGTGCAATTGGCGTATCTGTGGTGATTTAAACGTTATCACTATTCCCATGGAAATGCAGACAGAGTACACCAAGTACTGGTGCTTCATCTGCGAGTGGGATATCAGAGATAGAAAGAACCATCATATAAAGAAGAATTGGCCGTTCAGAAATAGAACGCAGCCTTCGTGTGCCGTGGGTTGAGCATGACAAAGTTATCATGTCACCGTTTCATATACAGCTGGGGCTCATGAAGAATTTCGTGAAGGCACTAGACACCGACTCAGATGCTTTTTGGTACCTGTGTAACAAGTTTCCAGAGTTGAGTTACGCGAAAGTGAAAGAAGGTGTGTTCATAGGTCCACTAATGAGGAAAACCATTGCAGACAGCCACTTCCAAGACTTACAGGATGGTACTGAAATAATATTACTATAATTATGTGTCATGTGGCGCAATTGCACCATTTTCCTAGCTAAAGTCATGCTCATTAGTACTCCATATAGCAATAAATGCTCTACTGAAACTCCTGTCCGTGAGTTGTCATACATATTGGTTGATGTCGTATATCTCAAGAACGGTGGGTAATAGAGACAAATGGTTTGCATATTTGGAATCGGCATGTTTCAGTTGTCTTCGAACGCCTGTTGGGTACCAAGATATCCACCGAAAATGTTTTTTTTTTTTCAGTGTTATGGTCTCCTTCCATTGTTCTGGTACAAATTCCTTTTCGCAAATAGCAAGATCATTTTTATAAATTTCGCTAGATAAAGCGCTTGCACCCTCTTGTATTAATTCTGCTGGAATTTGATCGATACCTAGAGACTTGTATTTTTTCGGATTTTCTATCGCAATTTCGAATTCAGAAAGTGTGGGTTCCGGTATAAATGGCTCATCAGTTTGTATTTCAATTTCGTCTTGGTCATTTCAATTTGGCCTATGTACATTTAGTAGTTGCGCAAAATAGTTTTTCCATCTGTTTAGGATTGATGGAAAGTCTGCAAGCAAGTCACCATTCTCATCCTTGATCACTTTACCCTTGCCTGATATCCGTTCTTAAATCCCATATACCCTTATATAAATCTCGAATGTTTTTATTCTATTTGCTTCCACCTCATTCAGTTTTTCCTTCAAGTAACCTCTCTTTTTATACCTAAGTGTACGACTTGCTTCCCGGCTTTCATTGAAATAATTATCTCTATTCTCCTCAACTGGATCCTGCAAGAATTTCAATTTTGCCTGTTTCCTTCTTTCTACTACAATGCAACAGTTTTCATCCAACCACGGTTTCTTTTTCTTAGCTTCATAATAGCCTATGCTCTGCTCAGCTACAATTTTGATACTAACTCTGATATCTTACCACACGTTATTAACATCTAACTCTTTCTCAACTTCGTCGGAACTTTCTAGATTGGCAAACTTATTCGAAATTTCGACCTGATAATGTTGCTTAGTTTCCTCGTGCTTTAATTTCAGAATATTGAATTTACTAATATTAACTTGTTGCTCTACTCGCTTCGCTATGATAGTCTTCCTCATAATTCTCCAATTACCAAATAATGGTCAGAATTACAGTCTGCCCCCCTGAAAGTTCGAATGTCTACTATACTAGTATGTCTCCGTTTAGCTATCAAGATGTGATCTATTTGGTTGTGTGTCAATCCATCTGAAGAAGTCCGAGTATATTTATGTAGAGGCCTATCCTTATGGGGAAATGTACTTTTGACAATTAAATTTTTTGTGTCACGAAGTTGACTAACCTAACTCCATTGTCATTACTAGTTACATGTAGGCTCTCTTTTTCTAATAGCTGGTTTAAAAATACCCTCCCGTCCTACTTTAGCGTTGAAATCCCCAATAAAATTTTCATGTGATATCTAGATAACTGATCAAAATTATGTTCCAATTCCTCATAGAAGCTATCCTTTATATCATCCTCTTTCTCTTCCTAGGGGCGTGAACATTTATTACCTATGATATCATACCATGTACCCTTATGTATTAAATATAACCTGTCACTGATAAATTCGACCTTTTTTACTGCTGATTTTATACTTTTATGAACAACGAATCCTGTTCCTAATTGGTGATTATTGTTTCCTTCCCCGTAATACAGCAAGTAATCTCCTACTTGTGATAGGGTAAACTAGGGTCTGTTGGACAGTCGGGCATGTTGGACACTTCGTACTTTAACGTGTTACCACGCCACTTGTGGGCACCACATTTTGCTAGAAGTCAATGACGGAAGTAGCCCCACTCGTGGCTACTTCCGTCATTGACTTCTAGCTGAATGTGGTGCTCACAAGTGGCGTGGTATAGTGAGGATCACGTAAGTTCAGTTCCCAAACAGCAAATATTTCCGCCTTGTCAGTGTTGCCAACTGTTACCAGATATCACCACATGTAGTAAAATCACGATCCTATGTACTGAATGACTTCTTTACTCACCGTACTTTACCTTAATGTTGGAAGGTTATTCTAAATAGTTTCAATAATAATGAGAAATGTATTGCTATGTTCTATTCTTTTATTCCTTTACATTATTATTAGTATTAGCATTAATAGGTTACTAGACGTAAATATACAACAAAGTATAGTATATAATATTCAAGAATCAAATCTGTTCCAAGACCAATTAAATTATTGTCACTTCACTTCAAAGATTCCAGCGTACATATACTGTACTTCCTAAAGGTAGATAAATTAATAACCAATTGACTTTTGGTTGGAATTCGAATGAACTTCTGATTATCTTTTGAAATTAGTAAGGAAATGGATAATACAACTATGCTAAAACTGAAATAATAATAAATCAACTTACAAAAATAATTTTGGTCCTTAAAAGCCATAAGTAATTTCACTTCTAGATACCTTTTTAAAGATTTCATTTGTTTGTAAATTGCTTAATAATGCTACACTTACACTTATTATTTCTGCAACTCCACGTCTGTCATTGAAAAAATGTATGATACATAACTGTGAAGTCTCTTTTTGGCTCTTGTGTCCTAAATTTAAATAAGAAAAAGCAAATGATTCAAGAAATGTGAGCTGGTGAAAATTAAATACTCAATTAATAAAATAATTACTACCAAAAGAATATTTTATTAATTCTATACAAAAGATGGATTACACAGAACAGATGGCCAGAAATCATAGATTTATACACAACATACAGCATGAAACGATCATCAAAAAATGCTTTTTGTACACAATAACATCTTTCAAACGAAGTGAAATAGCCAATAAGTTCAATAAATATTATGCTAATAAGTAATAACTATAATTAATAATTATCTACAAGCTGTGAAAGGGAATAAAATAGTATATTGTTGAAATTAGGGGGTTATGGTTTATTACGTGTATTTATAATTTTAATTACTTTTACTACATTTAATTATATTTTAATTTCTATTAGATTAGTTGGTGGTGTGGTTGTTAGTTTTATCTGTGTACGTCAGACTATTAAGGAAAAACTGAAAGAAATATTAAATCTACTATCTACTTTATATAACAATATTTAATCAAGAACTGAATATTACTATTAATTTAATAACATAAGACCCAAAACATCTCCAAGTCCAGACAATACTCATGCTGATTTTCTTAAACATGTTGGCAAACAAGCAAACTCACTACTTTTTTATCTTGTAATCTCATCTAAAATACAATATCTGTCTGGAGAAAATCTATCATAACATCAATTTTGAAAAGCAATTATTCAACTAATATCTTTTCGAGTTATCGACAGATACCACTTACTAGTATGATAGCCAAAATTATGGAAGAGATGATTTCATAGATTGAATTGGTTCCTGGAATCTAGTAACTAACTTTCATTTTATTGGGTTGACTTTAGAGAATTGCATTCAACAAATGGACAGATTTTAAATTTTAGTCAAGATATTAAAGATATTTTAAACAGAAAACAAAACAACTTAACAATTTTAATTTATTTTCAAGGATCATATGGCTCTGTAGATATAAATCACTTAAGAAATTGCAAACTTAGGGTGTCCATGATAAAGTGTTACACTGGGTCAGTGACTTGATTATTTGATTCATTGTCACAAATATGTAAATAGAGACAGATTCATCTGGGCTTCCCACATTGTTGTTTTCAGGAATACATTTTCCAATATTAATGTCGATGGTCTAACTAAAGAAATAGATCTTATGATAATCTCATCATTTGCAGATAATATGGTTGTCTAGAACAAAAAATCACAGTCCACAAATATTAATAAACTGAGCCAAAATCCCAACAGACTTTTTGACTCTACTTGGAGAACTCAAACTTGCTCAATTAAGGGAAACTTTACTAATAAAACACAATCCCAAGTTATTTCAAAATGAATAGTATATAAGTTAACTTTAACAGATGATGTTAAGAAATGTGATACTTCTCCAGACATTTTAAAAATCATTAGAAACGATAAATGATCTGGTCAGTGAGTGACTACATACAGTATTTTTTATAGATGGATCCTGTTTACCAAGCCATAGATGTAGTGGTGTTGTAGTACAATACCAGTATATTCCCTTTTACAGGGAATTATATTCAAACACTTGTTTGCCCCATTTTAACCGTGACAACGCTTTTTAGCTTTTTAAACATTCTGGTTATTGTATTGTGTTTGTGTTTAGTGAAAGATTTTAGATAAGGGCGCAAATAGCCATAGTAGCTGACGCGCCCTTTTTAAACGCCACTAACTAACTAACTAACTAACTAACTAACTAACTAACTAACTAACTTCAAACACTGACTAATTTTGATAGTGAAAATTTAGATACACTTTTAAGCTTACAAAATCTCCAGTATCGACTTCATAAATCTGAGAAGGCTGTCATACTATCAGATTCAAAATCAGATGTTCTTGCTGCAGTAATGGACGTAACAGCATGAAATCTCAATATTTTACAGTGTTTTAATATTTTAAGCAAAATGGTCGAATTACATCGACGACTGGTACTTCCGTGGATCCATGAACTTTATGGAGTGGGAGGTAATGAGGTAGCTGAAAGGTAGCAAAATTACTGTAAGGTTATCTATACCTGCATCTTACCACACTGTTAAAAGAATAACAAGATCAGAACATGACAATGTGGTAACAAAAATCGGAATGATTCTAAAGCAAATGAAAAAATTGCAATAGGCCATCCGGCGTCTGCTCCACGATGGAGGAAAATCCTCAGAAGAAACCAACTAATCAGACCAAATGGGGGATCCAAACTACCCTCGAGTGCAGCTCTGAATTTGCAGGCCAACGAGTCTACTGACTAAGCTACATTGGTGGCTCCACTAAAAATATGAAGTACATGGCACTCAGATTATTAAATTGACAAACCTAAACAATTATTCATCAGTTAAGCTATAAAATATAATACATAGCAAGCAAGTTAATTCAATTTAAAAGTATAAACAATTCAATCAGTTGAAATATACAGAAACTGATAATAAATATCATGCAAATTACTTCACATTACAAGCATAAACAATTCATCACTTGTGGTATACAGCCTACTATTTAATTTACAGCACATACAATTCATCAGTTAAGCTATAGACCTACAGTCTACTATTCAATTTACAGCATATATAATTCATCAATTAAGCGAAACAAAAATATAGTACAATACATAGTAAAAATAATACACCTAATTTAATAACTGAACTTCTATGAAAATCTACAGTGGCAGTACTCATATTATCACAGGCCATGATTGTCTCAAATATTTACAAAGAACTGATATTTCAGAATCTCCCCATGCCATTTCTGAAATCTCAATGAAGATATGGATCATTGTCTTGACTGTTTAACTTTACACAGCTTTCAATCATCTGGTTAAATATTGGAGTGCAAGATAACAAATGACATCAACTGCTGAACACTTGGTATCAATCAACCAACAACTTCATTACATTAAAGGGGAAAAAAAACTGAAAGAATTAATTGTATATAGACACAACACATAAGACAAGGCAGCTTCAGAACAGTAATTGGCAAGGCTCTGTTGTTTTAGGATTCTTATGTAGATTCAATTTCACCTGAAAGAAAAAAGTAGCATCTATAAGTAGTAGTAGTAGTAGTAAAGATAATAATAATAATAATAATAATAATAATGACTGTAAAGTATGGAAATTAATATTGCAATGTAATATCAAAAGGTGATTTCACACCATCAACTCTTATCATTTAGTACAACTCTTATCATTTAGTACAACAAATCTATTATATTCAGTTGCAATCACCAGTAGCTGTTCTTTCCTCCATTTTGTTGTTGGCTGATTTTTCACAAGTCTGCTATGATATGCAGCACTATCCATGACAATAACGCATTGCCCTAATGTTCTCAGGTCAACAACTGTGTTTGCACCCACTTCTCAACTACAGGGCTATTCATAGCACTATGGTAGTCCTGACTTTTCTTTCAATTGCATGAAAAAATTAAATCAGCACCTGCAATAAAAATTATACCTGGGCATATAATTACGTCACATGAATTCACAGCATTTAAATAAAGAAAATAAAACATAACATAACATAACATGACATGACATGAGATCCTCTTTGGTGAAAGGCTTTCCCACGTTTTTATTTAGTCACCAATTTTTATATTTTTGTACCCTGATTTAAAAAATTACTCTTGCCAAATTTACGTAAAATATAAATCAATATAACTTACCGAGTATAAATCCACCTTTCGTTCCGGCATCTAATCTTCCACCCTCATTTGTTGGTCTATGAATAACACCATTCATGTCACTGGAAACTTCACCTGGTTTATTTCATGAATAAGTGGGTGATCATACTTAAAAAAACAGAGAGAGAAAAGCAATTCACATTGACACTCTAAGAGACACAAAAATTTTAAAGACAGGAAAACCGTTCAAGAATTTTATAACTAACCTCTAGTTATAATATGAAACTATTAATTGCAAAACATGTTGTTCCCACCTGAATTCATTACTAGTAGCCTATATTAATTGCAATTTCATATTCCACATAAGTGTTAATCTATTTGTTAGTAAAAAATTCAATCACTCAATGTCTCACAATACATTGAAATTTACCATTCATAAAAATCCAAGTCTCATCCAAGAATACTACGGGTTTAGGGTTCTCACGCTCCACATTTCTTATATATTCTCTTAAAAACGAATAACATCACTTTCTCATACATGTGTATAAGGATCCCCTTTGCTCCATAGAAATTTCATCTCTTTCAAAATTTTTTTTCACCGATGATAAGGATACTCTAAATAAATATGTTTCATAATCATCATTCATATGTTCCAGAACTTTTGCTGCTGTTAGTACTTCCCCTGTAACAGTAAATGAAAATTATGCCATATTTTTATACATAGGCCTATGACTAATATCAGAATTACATTGCATAAATCAACACAATAATTCCTGTAACTTCCCTACCTTTATGTAACTTGTCATAAATAAATCTCGCAATTGCATCTTCCGTAAAATCATCAGCATCAGTCACTGGATGTTTACGTAGTCTATGTTTTCCTAGTGTCACGAGTGGGGTCCCCTTGTGTGAATTGATCACTTTCGTGGCTGTAGTTAAGCCAAGCTGTAATAACAAACAATAACATAATACTTCTAAAAATTGTTATATCATAAAATTCATGCATAATACCAACATTTACAGCTATATGAATAGAAAATGATCAACATGTTAGGTTGGGTCTACGATAGGTTTAAGTAGGCTAATATTTAGGTAATTCTCCAGAAAAGCTACACCAAAGAAGGCATAATTTTATTTTGTTTAATTGATTTCTGTGATATTTACATAGTGATGAACACGTGGTTTTAGTGCACAGCCACAAATACTTTCAGCACAAAAATCCTTTGACACTTACCTGTATATTCTAATGCATTGTTGTAGTCCCTCCCTCAAACTTGTTGCTAATTACCAATATAACATGCGAGAGGTCCAGGACGAAGAGAAATGGTTAGTTTCCCAGTAGTGCGTCCTCATCCTCTCGAGTGTTATATCTTAACAAGTACTTTGGGTGGGGTAGCTTTTCTGAAGAAACACCATATTTAATATTACTTAGACCAGTCATGAATAAATTATTCAGCCAGAGTCAACGTTCCTATGCTTTATAGAGTATGTTATATAGTTATTATATAAAACTGAATTATTTTTAAGCACCATAACAGGCCAACATTCATGTAATATTTGCTGCAATATCAAGTTAATAATTACAATATGACTTGTATTTTCTTCGGCCGATGTGGCATGTAAATTGTGATCTGAACGGTTAATTTAATACCAAAAGAGAAAACTGGAAATTTACTTTCGTGCTGTTTGATTACTTGTTCGTCTAATTTGTAAATGTATTTAAGCTATCACCTACTGCAGTATTACAGTATCTTAAATGTATTTAGTTTGGCAATATGAAAATCACTGACTTGATTAAACATTAGGCCTAACCTAAAAATTTGTTTTGTTTGACCACAATCATGAAATTATTAGTGCAAACTCCTAAAACTGAATACCACTTTGAAATGTATGCTTAAGAATACTTACTCCTAATAATTGTCCTATTCTGGTTGTAATTGCTGTCTCCGTTAGCATAATTCCTTCTTCATTACCTTCTTTCTTCAACTCATTATACACGTGAACTACAGATTTCTGAAGCGCACTCTGAATGCCACACATTTTCTTCCTTGGAGGAGTCACTGCAACACTATTTCATTTTTTTGACATAGTAATAAAAATCTAAACACGAAAGAAATTCATTAAAATTTGAAATAATATTTCTATCCATTACCCACGTGCATTATCACGCCCAAGTATATTATATTCATTCGTACTTATCTGACTATTCTTGAATTATAACCACAACGCAACACATAACATAACTATAATGTATTAATATTAATACTAATATTAATTAATTATTAATAAGTTCGAATTTCACTATCTTCCAGTAACCGGCTGAGAAATCTAGTACAATTTTAATTTCATGGAACTCCAGTACCGGCAAATATTGTCGATATTTGCCTCAGCTGCCAACATACCGGTTACAAAATCACTACCATTTATAGTATTTGTCAGTATCGAAATTCGAAACGAAGTTGGCAAAAGAAAATTCAACCTTCAAACTAGAAAATCACCATAATCCACTAGCATTTGTAGTAATGGGGGAAAAATGGTTAGGTTTCACCCTTAGGGTATCAAGTTACCTGGTCTTCCCTATAACACGCTAATTACGGAGTGTCCAACATGCCCGACTGTTCAACAGACCCTAGTTTAACCTATGCCATTCTCATCTAACCTAACCTCTTGTATTCCCACTAATTCTATTCTATATCTAGCTTGTTCTCTTGCTACTAATGTTACTCCTCCTGTTTTTTAGAGACTAGTTACGTTCCACGTACCAAATCTCATAACCTTATTTCTTTGCTCCTGTCGTGCCAGAGAATCAGTCCCATTCCGATGCTGATAAGGACACAACTAGTAACTGACGCACCAACTTTAAACTAACTAACTTACTTACTTCAATGAGATTAGACGTTCATGTGACATATGTAGACGATTTAAGGCTTGCATTGTCTTTTAATAATATATCTTTCGTGTTAAGATTTCGTCTCAGGCTGCCTAGCTGTTTAACCATTGTGTAACCGTGTCAGAATGTAATGATTTTCCCCATTCATACCTGTTCATATTAGGTTTGTGGATTATAAAATAGTATTGGCTTGTTTCAAAAGAATTTAGTCTCCTTCGACACATGTACATTTCTTATTTCAACAAGTTCCTAGGCATTGTCTGTGATATTTACAAGTTCAGACGACAGACTTAAGAGTTTCATGGTTTATAATAGCTACTCCCTTGGAGGAGGATTTGTAGCATTCTATGAATTATTGACCTCTTCCTAAACTATCCTAGTATGCAATGGTTTCTTGTATCTTTCTCTTCATAATATGGTAATGGTTTAAAAGTAAGTATTGGACTGGTGACAAGAAAACGAAGTGTAATCAACGTGAAGATTATTTCATAATTTCAGGTTTTTCAAATGAAAAAGAAGAATTTAGAGAGAATTTAAGGGAAATGAAGACTAATCAATCAGAAAACATTGATGGAATCAAGTGTTGCAGATGTTTCTGGGGCAGGCGACGGGAATTTAATCTGCGACATGTAATACATGATTCATGAGGCAGGTTTAATTTCCGTTGTCTTTCTAAGTGAAATATCAACGTTGGAAACTGGTGAAGTTCATGAATTGGGCGATCGTACACCTGCATTTGAAGCTGCTTATTTATTCGCCTTTAGTAACTCGTATGCGGTAAGAAATTAAATTGCACTTTCGTGAGGCTATTTGGAAAAATTCAGTTTTAACATTGATTAAGTTTATGTCGTCTGTTGGAAGGTGTTATGTAACTCATAAATGACCAAAATTTAGTTTTCTGTTTTTCATCGCAGTGTTGAGAGTTTGAGAATTTTAAGTTCAGTGACGTGTGCGACTTATATGTTATCGTGTGTATTAATAGCTACAATTGTGGGCGAAGATTTTTAGGATGTAATGGTTTCCCGCCAATTGCTGTCCATATTATGATAATGGATTATAGAATATGTGATTTGTGTCTCGAGAATTCTGTGCAGAAGAGTAAGAAAAGAATAGTATGTGTACAAATGTAAAGATATAACCAGCTACATGACAGCCAAATTAGCCCCGAAATTGGCGAGTTTGAGGCTTTCATCTTTCCAATCGACATTTAATAGCAGTAAGTGTGTCGATCCTACTTGTCCGCCGCCTTTAACCCGAAGGAAATGCTCCTGGTACTATTTTGTCAGATTATGAGTAGACCCACAGAGTCAAAATTCTACCGGAAGATTTGGATCAATGGAAAATCTATGTCCCCATTGGGAATCGAACCCAGGACCTTCCGGCTTGCAGCGTCATGCTATAATCGCGTGCCAAAATTATTGTTTATGTTTATTTTTTTAGCTTTGAGTCGAAGGATTTAGGGAATTAAACTCAGGTATTTATTTCGAACTCAAAATCTTTCCCATCTATGTACCATTGTGTAGGAAAAGTGCTTTTAGATCTCTACTTTTTAAAGTATTCTGCCCTATCTAATAATCATGTAGTTAATAGAAAATGACGTACTCTGCTGTGTATAAAGTGCTAAATATACTTTTCTTGTATTATTATTATTATTATTATTATTATTATTATTATTATTGATTTATCAACTTCCCAAAACAAGTCTGAACCTAATATGTGATACCAAGAAGACACCACTTATGAGGCAAATAGGCTAGGAGATAATGGGGTATGGTGGCCAGTTCTTTTCCACTCCATAGCATACAGTACATCGTCGAGACTAGTGACATTCACTATAATCAAACATCAGATGTATACAAAGAATTATTGTTCTTCGTCTGACACATACTGTGAATGAGGTGTACTGCCTGATAATATGTCTACAATAGGTCACAACTTCAATCACAGGATATTATTATTATTTTTATTATTATTAATATTATTATTATTACTACTATTAAAATATTATAATATTTGTTATCGATTGCGAAAAAAAATATTTTGCATTGACAGGGAGTGTTAAGAGTTAAGTTAGTAGTGGTTAGAAATGATACACTAATTATTTCAGTATCAGGATTAACTGGTCGTACACGAAAATCAGAAGAATTTAAATTGAATACGTAAATTGACAGGTTTCCTAAGTCGAAAATGTTGACCGAATTTGACCTTTTCCTGACACACGTTGTGTTTTGCATAGGGTGGCATCCTGTAAAAATAGAATATCTCAAATCGGATCCTTAAGCCATATTCTTGAATCATACAAATATTCATTTCAATGCTCTTCTACGTGCTCCTGGCCTATATAGTTTTCTTTCTCTCCTGAATTGTTTACTTCTGTGTACTTGGATCGTTGGTCAATTCAGGTCTAATCATTTTTCCCTGTCATTAGGAAGTCTGACAACCATGCTGCTGTGGCTATCGGATGGAATGCAGCTATTCAGACCTGAGTTTGTATATGTGTATTCGTATTTGAGCTGGCGATGCTCTGTATAAAAACTACGCAGAATTTCGTTCTAATTTTCTCATCAACCATGCATATAATTACAAAAGGAATAAGGGGTTTTTACTTTAATACTGTATATCCTATTGTTACTTCAGTCTATACAGTTATACAGGGTGTTTCCGAGGTGGTGTTACAAACTTTCGGGGATGATGGCGAAGGGCACATGTATCAATTTGAGATAAGGAACCCTGGTCCGGAAATGACCGAGTCGAAAGTTAGAAGCAACAATAGTTCTGTGGAAATGAAATAATATTATTCCTCTGTACACCTTATTTATGTGTATTCTGTACATCTTACACATACTGTTTTCATCTGACGTTGTTTACGTTGTCTACTTACAGTATTCCATTCAGTGCGCTGTCTGAGAGATGGGGACAGAAAACTACACTAAATGAATGCAGATAGCGTAATGTGTAACGGACATGGTCGGTCCTGATATGCACGTCTGTTGACAGCAGTGTATGTGTACAAGTTGCAGTGTCCAGTTAACCAGTTCTAGTAAAATGGAGGAGTACACGTGAGCTGAATATGCAGACCTGATTTTCGAATACGGATGAGCCAATGGGAACATTAGACAAGCTCACAGATTGTACCGGGCCAAGTATCCAAGTAGGAGATATCCGGCCCATACCATCTTTCCACGACCGTTCCAAAGGTTAAGGGAAGAAGGGCACGTGGTGCCAAATTATAATTCCATTTTCACACAACTATTTTTTATTGTAACTTTCGACTCAGTCATTTCCGGACCATGGTTCCTTATCTCAAATTGATACATGTACCCTTCGCCATCACCCCTGAAAGTTTGTAACACCACCTCGGAAACACTCTGTATAACTTCGAACTTGTAACTTACATTCCACCTTAAATTGCTCATGAAACCTATATTTCGAAAAGTCACTTATGAAAATTGGTAAAATAAAGTTTATTTACTATTACAATAGATTCTACTATTCCGTATTATTTCGAAAAAAAAATAGATTTGTTGTGAATATTAACATGTACCAGGGCTTTGAAGTGATGCATTATCTATGTTACTATCAGGTAGGCCCATCAAGTGGTAGTACCCCAAAAACAGGCTGTGTAAATGAAAGTTGAAAAATTGTAGTTTTAGTTCGACAGTGTATTATTTCCTTGCAGTAACTGCAAATTATACTGTAGTGTTATGGCATAAGGTGATATGTAGAGTAGTGGCAAAAAAACCGGACCGACGGAATAATCAAAATGCCCGAAATTATCCACTGCGCTTGCCACGCCCGCATTCACAAGATAGCGAGTAATCTATTGAAATTATTGTATTTTCGACTGCTGATGTAGTCCATTTCGAAAGCCATTAGAAAATAAGCTGGTAAAATGCATGTTCTGGTAAAATATCGCTGCAATCGAAAAGTATTGGGAATGAATTTGAATAAGGAACAAAAAAAGTTTCCTTGCCAGGCAGGATTCGAACCACGAAAGTCTTAGTTACCAGTCTATCACGCTCTGGAGTGAACAAGGCTCTGAAATCAGCTACAAGGGTCGGTCCGGTTTTTTTTTGCCACTACTGTACAATTCTGGAAAAAAATATTTTATTGTGTACATGTGTTAAAAATATTGATCTCGCATTTATTTCTGTTCATTTTGTGATTGTGGGTTATTGTTACTGGATTGTTGGCAAGAGAATTCGGTGCAAGAATGAAGCCAAATTAACATGCTTTTTCGTTAATAATTTCAGTTTTCCTCCCACTGATATTTGAGGATTTCTACTAATTGGTTGAAATATGTTACAAAATTATTATTATTATTATTATTATTATTATTATTATTATTATTATTATTATTATTTCTAATGAATGTACAGTTGTCAAAAGAAAAAGTGGCCGCAATCTTGAAGCAAAGTTCCCTTCTGGTATCTTCGCTACAATTCGGAGACAGGCGATGTTACATGTTGTTGGATCACGTTGCCTGATATCTACAGTTATAATTAAAGTGTTTTGTGTGTTAAATGATTGCGTAATGGTAGTGTTCCTGCCTCTTATTCATGATGTCCTGCGTTGGAAAACAACCTCGTACTTTTTATGTTCTTTTTGTTTTGTTTTTAAGAGAGAGACAAAATATACATAATTGCTCCTTTCTCTTCTACGATTATTTTACTAATTAACATCAGGTTTATTAATGTATTATGCCATGGCTTTATCATTACGACATTGTGGCTGCAAATGGAAAGAGAAAAGATTTTATTCTCAACAAAAATATTTTTCGTGGCATAAGCAAAACAAACTTACTGGCGTCTGCCTTAGAACATTCAAACAATTAAGCGTTCAAAAAACAAAACGAAAAGTCACGATTCAATATTTAGTCTATCTTCCCCTTATCTCGATCACATCTTGCAGTCAAGTGGGCATGGAATCGACTAGTCTTTGCAAATAACGACTGTTCTTAGACACGACATTCCAGGCATTCTGAACATACATAAGTGTTCTGCCCATGGCCAGGTCTTTCATTGCAAACCCAGCATTTTCCAATCTTTTCTATTTTCTGCCTTCCTCTAAGTCCGCGCATATGATCCACATATCCTAATGTCGTCTATTCTTCTCAACCAGAGACCCAACAAATTCCTTTTTCTCTTTCTAATCAGTTTCAGCACCATTCTTCACCCATTTTTTCCAACACAACTTCATTTCTTATTCTGTCTGTCCACTTCACACGCTTCGTTCTCCACATCCAAATTTCAAATGCTTCTATTCGTTTCTCTTCATTTCGTCGTAATGTCCATGGTTCTTCCCCATACAATGCCACACTCCACACAAAGCACTTCACTAGTCTCTTCCTTAGTTCTTTATCCAGATGTCCGCAGAAGGTGCTCCTTTTTCTATTAAAAGCTTCCTTTGCTCATGTTTGCAGTTTTTCTTGGGAAGGATAAATGCTGTAACTTCCCTTTGCTTTCCGCAAACCACTGTTTCTTTCGCATCTTATTAGATCCCAGGGGGCCCAAGCATGGAAATGAGAAGAGTGGATTTGACTAATTGGGCCCTCCGGACTTCATCGAAATTCACCGCAAGGGTTAAATATTAGTTCTATCAGGATGTTTGACCCGACCAGAGACCGGGAAATCCCAATTAGCCTTTGCCCCCCCCCCCCGCATCCTGGGCTAGCTTCTACAAATCATCAGAAAATCTTGGCGGGAGATTGGGCCAATTTTTCCGCAAATGTTTCCACACTTGTGCCTTCGTAACTCGGCGGAAAAACGTCGGAATTAAATGTCAACGTCCCAGGATCAATTCCTCGTAACTCCTTTTCATTTTATTGTGGTTCAAGATAGTATAATGTAATAATATAAAAAGAAAAACTAACACCAGTATTATGCAACTGTATTGTTCCAAACCTAATATTAAATTTATGTTATTTATATCGCTAAAAACGATAACTGAATATAAATTGAGGAACATTTTTGCAAAAGTCGATAGATGCAGAAATTTTCGAAAGTGAGTTACATATGGATATTGTATGTTTTCTACCTCCGGAATCGATCTATGAAATCAGATTTACCAAAACTTGATTCATACCGTGTGTAGAGACTACCAAACCGTCCAGGATTTTTTCAAAACTCGATAGATCCTGTCACTTAGTGTAATTTTTGTAAAATATTAATTTCTGCATCTATCGACTTTTGCAAAAACGCTCCTCAATTATGAATTGAATATTATTTATGTCGCTAAAGAACGATAACAATATAAATAACTTGAATATTATTTATACAGTATCACTAAAGAACAATAACAGAATATAAATGATAAATATCGGTTTGTTTAATAAATATGAGATATTATATAATATATATTTAATTATTTAAGTAAAGTAACCTATTTTACAAATAAAAATGGTTATTGGTAGGGCCTATTTTAATAATTACTTACATAAAATACAGATTATTTACATCGCGAAAGAACAATAACGGAAAGTAAATATCTTCCATATTATTTATGACGCTAAACAACGAAAACAGAATATAAATGATAAATTGAATATTATTTATATCGCTAAAAAACGATAACAGAATATAAAAACGTGAATATTATTCATATCGTAAAAAACGATAACAGAATAAAAATGATGGCTTGAAATATTTATTTATATCTCTAAAGAACGATAAAAGAATACAAAAAATTATAACTTGAATATTATTTGTATCGCTAAAAGAACGATAACAAAATATAAATAACTTGATATCGATAAAGAACGATAACAGAATATAAATGATAATTTGAGTATAATTTATATCGCTAAAGAAGGATTAAAAAATAAAATGAAACCTTGAAAAAGGCCGGAACCAACAACCTTAGAATCATTAAGCAAGACCCTACCGCTGGTCTACGAGAAGCAGATATGGAATACTTCTATTAGAAAATATTCGCTGTTCACGAGTGCGGCCATTTCCCCCCCCCCCCCCCAGCTGTGGATCTATATGAGCCGTGTTTATTTTTTGTTGCAATTAGTCGAAACTGTAGCCTAATATAGGAGTTAATGTAAAATGAGGCTTCATAGGATTTCATGTAAAATAAGGCTTCATAAGTTTCGATTGATTACCACGATAGGGGACGCTGCTGTCATCGCCACGGCCTCAGATGGTACCGCCACAAGCTCCAGTGCCACAGATGCCTCCGTCGACATCTCCACCTCCACAAATGTCGCCGCAGCAACCATGAAAGATACCGTCGCCAACACTACTACCAAGAAAATGTTACTACTACCAAAACTACTACTGTTGCTACTACCAACACCAATACCACCTCACTACCAATACCACAACCAATACCAACACCACAAACAATACCACCACCACTAATTTCTTAATATTGTCTTTTAACATGAGGGATTCTCATGAGACTGCATTTTCGGGACACTCTTCATGATGAGAGTGGCTTAATGTCTTTATGTGATTATTTGTAATATGTACAATAAGTAGAATTAAAACTAAAGTAGAACCAAACTGTTAAAACTAACAGCAAGATGCTATCCCTCCAGCTGTGCTGCTGTATATAAGAGAGTCCATTTGAGGGTAATTGCTGAAGTTTTATGAAGAGTTTTTCGTTTTAATGCAAATTCCTGAATATGAAGATTAAATACTCTGATTTACTTTCTCTCTCAAATATATACTGTATGATTTCAGACAAGTTAAATAAGTCTAGGACACATATCGTCCGGATTCAGTCCATCCCTATTTAAGCCGCCTTTAAATTGAATTTTCTTTCCAACGAGGTTAAGTGCAAAGACATTAAATTTAATTGTATACATTCTAATGAATGTACATCTATATGAACCGTCCAGAGCAGAAGTGTTGTAAGTTAAAATTGGGTAATGAGGTTTAAAGTAAAAATCCTGTAAAATAAGATAATGTTCACTTTAACTCTCATTACCCATTTTTGACTTACACCAATTCTGCTCTGAACGGCTCATATGACACTAGGGAGGAAATTAAACGCAGAATAAATATGGGAAATGCCTGTTATTATTCAGTTGAGAAGCTTTTGTCATATAGTAAAAAGGTATCCCCATAACATGCCATGAAGGCACTTGGGGGGCATGGAGGTAGAGCCCTATGCTTTCCATGACCTCGGCACTAGAATGAGGTGGTGTGGTCGGCACCACGCTCTGACCGCCTTTTACCCCCGGGAACGACCCGGTACTCAATTTTATAGGAGGCTGAGTGAACCTCGGGGCCGTTCTGAAAGTTTGGCAACGAGAAAAAAATCCTGTCACCACCTGGGATCGAACCCCGGACCTTCCAGTCCGTAGCCACTGCTGTAAAAAACTTTAAAGTTATAATTTTGAAAATAGTTATATTACTGGTTGTTCTGTATGGGTGTGAAATTTGGACTCAGTTTGAGAGAGAAACAGATATTAAGGGTGTTTGAGAATAAGGTTCTTAGGAAAATATTTGGGGCTAAGAGGGATGAAGTTACAGGAGAATGGAGAAAGTTACACAAAGCAGAACTACACGCAATGTATTCTTCACCCAACATAATTAGGAACATTAAATCCAGACGTTTGAGATGGGCTGGGCTGGGCATGTACAGAGCGTTCGCCTACAGGTGGGGCCAGGAAAGCGGACTGCCTGCGGTGTCGCTTGCGGTAATCGTCTATCAGTAAGCTTCCGCTTTCTATACTAATAGCATGCACACAAGAAATTTTCTACGTAGTACTAACTTTGTTATAAGCGATGTTGGAAGTGATGTCATCTGAATCCACACATTTCTGGCATCTTTTAATAAAATTATCATTCACATGAATCAGCTCGTCTTCGGTAATTTTCCTAATCTCTCTTGTTATATTCGCCTTCAATTCATCTGATTTCATCAATTTTTTCTTCCGTCAATACTCCTCGTTTTCGCTTAGGAATTGTAGCATTTAGCGACCCTCTTGTCCTTAATTTGTTAACAAGACGTCTAACAGTTTCTCTACCCGGAATTGGAGCACCCGGATATTTCACTTCAAATTGCCTACGCACCTCTCTGCATGACTCTGTTTTCACATATGCATCATACATAAAAACTCTCTGTTCAAGCGTGAATTTTGCGTTTTGCATTGTTCACAAATTTTACACACAATTTAAGCAACTGTGTTAAGAAACTGCACTGTACGTAAAAACACTGCAACAGCTGGCTCATAACTGATAACTTGTCGACCTTGATTGTCGACGTGAATCAACAACTGCGCGCACAAAGCGGCGTATCAGCACATGACGCTTTCTTGGCCCCAACCATAGGTGAACGCTCTGTAGTACGTATGGGCGAATTCAGAAATGCATATAGGGTAGAGTAGCATAAATCGCACCGCTTCCTAAATGGCACCACTGCTAGTTTAAAACAAGTTACTTTAGTAGTGTAGCATCTAGTGGTATTGTTACAATCTACCATATGAACTACCACCATGTCACTTGATTTTTGCCACTTCTTTGTGCTAGCAACGTGGTGATGGAGTATTTAATATAATCGCTCCGGTGGATGTATATTTAGCTAACATTTTGTAACTAAATAACGGATTTGTATGCAAAGGAATCCATAATCTTAAGATGTTATTGGTTAAAAGAAATATTAAAGAACATTTAACTTAGTACGATTTTCGAACATGTGGTGATTATAGATTAGAATGAAGGAAATAATTACTTATGACGTAGTTTCTTAATTCGCACCAATTTGTAGGTGCCTAATTCGCACCGGTGCGATATGAGCAACCGTAGCAATTCTAGCCGTACAAAAGAAGGCCAAAAAATTTTAACTGAACGAGGAATGCATCAGGTGGGTGCAATATCAAGTGGTAAAAAGGGCGTTAATACAACAAGTGTGTGTTGTACAAGCGCACCAGATATTTTGTGCCACCTATGAAAATTTTTAAACGTCAAACAGTGCATCCTACATTATCAGCAGGTGTTCTTCCAGGATCGTTATTTGTTTGCTCTGATTCAGGTTACATCAACAGTGAACTATTTGTCGAATAGCTTAAACATTTTATTTGCCACTCATACCTACCATAGAAAAAAGTGCTGCTTCTGTATGTCCACCTATACGAACCATTCCAAAAATTTAGAAGCTAGATTATCTCAGGAAAATGATGTGCTCCTATTTCAGCTTCCTCGTCATAATACTCAGAGGCCCAGCCTTTAGATGTTTCTATCTTCAAATCATTTCAGACAGCTAAATCATGAAGCAGTTCTTAGGTGGCTTCGAGATAATCGTGGAGAAAAGGTGACGCAGTTTATAGTCTGAACTGCCTGGTGAAGAACATGGCAAATGTGTAACAATAAAATACGCATTCAGGAAGTTTAAATGTTACGTAATTTATGCTCTAATTTTTCAATTTCATTTGAAGATGCGTTACTCTCTTACATTAATTTCAATAAACTTGTAATTTGCATTTATTACATTATTCATATTAAATACTGTTCAATATGTTCAATATTAAAAGCTTTCCTTCATCCTGTTTCCTGTAGTTAAAGAGGTGCGATTTAAGGAACCGCAGGTGCTATTTAGGAAACTAGTTGCCTAAATGGCACCACTGACAAGTGTTTCGAAAATGTCATTCTACTTCAAAAATATTAAATCAAATTCAAGGATTATTTTTTACATGAAAGGTAAATGTTCTGGGAATGTATTTCTGTAAAGGAATGCAGAAAATAAAAACTGTATTGTTCAATAAAAATTATAAATGCTAAAGTGGTGCGATATACGCAACCTTACACTAGAGACCGGAGGGAAAAAGAACTTTGGGGAGGCCGAGATGTAGATGGGAGGATAATATTAAAATGGATTTGAAGGAGGTGGGATATGATGATGATGACGATGATGGTGATAGAGACTGGATTAATCTTTCTCAGGATAGGGACCGATGGCGGGCTTATGTGAGGGCGGTAGTGAACATGCGGGTTCCTTAAAAGCTATTTGTAAGTACTTAAGTACATCTGTATGAGAATACGGCCTGGTTGGCATAGTTGGTATAGCGCTGGCCTTTTATGTCCGAGGTTGCGGGTTCGATCCCGGGCCAGGTCGATGGCATTTAAGTCTGTTTAAATGCGACATGCTCATTTCAGTAGATTTACTGGCATGTAAAACAACTCCGGCGGGACAAAATTCCTGCACACTGGCGACGCTGTTATAACCTCGGCAGTTGCGAGCGTCGTTAAATAATACATAACATTTTTCTATATGAGAATACCATACTAAATGGGCTGTGACGTAGCTCAACTGCAAGTGACTCATTCGTGTTCCAAATGTAATGTCTGAAGTATCTCAACTTGCATTTGGCAGCGTGTGTTTAATAAATAACCCACAATGTTGTCTTTAGCGCTTCCCTTTGGAAAGATGAGTCTCTAATTGTAACCTCCTCAGCCGGATACGAACCAGCGACCCCTGCGTAGACACGGATGTATTTTAACCACGAGAATATTGATCATCGTAGATTTATTAATAGTCACATCGTATTACTCTGGCACCTTTTCTTAGTGTTGCAGATAACATACAAAGTTGCCAATGCTGTCGACCATCACATTTATTTTCATTTTCATCTTGACCAACCCAGTAACGCAGTAAATAAATTGCATGAAGCCTTGAAGTAGATTACACTGTGGATGCATAAATTTGCATTAAGCTTAGGGGAGAGTCGGGTAGTATCGGACATCGGGTAATATCGGAGAGTGAGTTTCTTTCATCTACCACACGATGATAGTACCTGATTGACATGGTTACGTTTCTGTGATGTCGCATAGAGAAACGTAACCATGTCATTCAGGTACTACCATATGGTGGTAGATGAAAGAAACGCACTGTCCGATACTACCCGATATCCGATACTACCCGACTCTCCCCTATATCCAAAGAAATCGCACGCAATCCTATTGGGGCATAATCGTCCAGTAGCACTATTGGTAATGGTACTATACCAGATAAATAATTAATTAGTATTTTTGTTCAATACAGTGAAACGATTAGAAACCTTGATATTCTTACCGACAGCGATCTAAATTGAAACACTCGGGTAAGACACTTGCAAAAAATTTTTTCTCCAATCCACCCCGTTTCATATTCGTATGAAAGAAATTGTACAATTTAGTGTAAAGAAGAGTTTTGTTCAGATGTAGATTTTTGTTATTCCTTGTTAACCAATTCAAGTTCACTCTGAACTTATCTGAGAGAGACTACAACGTGTTCATAATATGTGCATACAATTCATCTGCATTACTCGTAAATTTGACCATGTAACACCTTCCTTCCAATTATTTTCCTGGGTGCGTCTGTAGAAATAACTCGCATATGGAATTTATACAAACTGACGTCAGGATATTATCGGAATTGAAAATTAAATTGCAATAATTTGTCTTATTCAGTTATTTTAAAGTATTGGTAAATATGTTGATTTACATTTCTTCACTGCGTGTAACACTGCAAGTTTAATATTTTAGCCTATTTAATTAACTAGAATACAGATGTAGATTCATTTCCCGGGCTGAGAGGCCGTGGTCTATTGATTGGTTTTATACCAGACGTTTCGTCTGCAACTGCAGCAGACATCTTCAGTGGAGTGGTATCCGAGGTCGCAAGACTCTTCTCGGCGTACCTGAGGCAACTGACAATGAATCTACATCTATAGACTCCTGCCGTGAAAGAGTACACTACAAGATTAACTAGAATATAATTACGACACTTAAAAGTTTTGCTTCAGTCATTTAATATTTATGTGATAGTAGCCTGTATAATAAATTAATTAAATCCATGCTGTTTATACTGTATTTTGTTTATAGTTTGATTATGTTGCATATGTATTTCTGGTAGGCAGGGCATGTAGCACGAATGCGCGAATCCGGATAGATTGTTAGTTTTGAGGCCGGAGGTAAGAAGACCTCTGGGGAGACCGAGACGTAGATTTATTTTAGTAGGTTATTTTACGACGCTTTCAACAGCGTTATTTAGCGTCTGAATTAGATGATGGTGGTAATGCCAGTGAAATGAGTCCGGGGTCCAACACCGAAAGTTACCCAGCATTTGCTCATATAGGGTTTAGTTAAAATCCCGGAAAAACCTCAACCAGGTAACTTGCCCCGACCGGGAATCGAACCCGGGCCACCTGGTTTCGCGGCCAGACGCGCTAACCGTTACTCCACAGGTGTGGACCCGAGACGTAGATGGAATGATAATACTAAAATGGATTTGAGGGAGGTGGGATATGATGGTAGAAACTGGATTAATCTTGCTCAGGATAGGGACCAATAGTTGGATTATGTGAGGGCGGCAGTGAACCTCCGGGTTCTCTAAAAGCCATAAGAAAGTATAGGTATTATTTCTGGTGGTGTGAAAGAGAGGATCTGATGGCTTTAAACACAACAGAATGACTAAATAATATATTCTGAATAATGGTTAAAGTCTTCGTTCTAAAGTGAAGTGCTTCAGAATGCATAAAATGTATTAAATATTAAACAATTTTGTCTTATAGTTAGAAGAACATGTCTGAGAGTGAAGACAGAGGTGGGCTGGTGTAGTCCGTATTTTTTTTTTTTTTTTAAGTTCTTGACTTCTATTGATGCTATGACATCCTCTTTCTCTTCTGTAGGGGCGTGAGAATTTATAACTATGATATAACTCCATCTACCCTTAAGTACTAAATATGATAACCTGTCACTGATAAATTCGACCTTTTTTTACTGCTGATTTTATTCTTATATAAAAAAAAAGAATCCTGTTCCTAATTGGGGTTTATTGTTTCGTTCCCCGTAATACAACAAGTAATCTCCTATTTGTGATATGCCATTCTCATCTAACCTAACCACTTGACTCCCAGTAAGTCTATACTATATCTAGCTAGTTCTTTTCTTACTAATGTTACCCCTCCTGTGCTATAAAGACTAGTTATGTTCCACGTACCAAATTACATAACATTATTTCTATGCTGTGGTTATGCCAGAAAATCAGTCCCATTCCGAGGCTGATAAGGACGTAAATAGCCATAGTAACTGACGCACCCAATTTAAACCCAACTAACTAACTAACTAACTAACTGACTAAATTCAATGATATTACAAGTTCATGTGACATATGTAGACGATTTTTGGCTTGCATTGTCTTTTAATACTATATCTTCTATGGTAAGATTTCGTATCAGGCTGTCTAGCTGTTTAACTATTCCGTAACTGTATCAGAATGTAATGATTTTCCTCATTCATATCTATTCATATCATGTTTGTGGATTATAGAATAATATTGGTTTGTTGCAAAAGAATTTAGTCTCCTTCAACACATGGACATTTCTTATTTCAACAAGTTCCTAGGCATTTTCTATGATATTTACAAGTTCAGACGACAGACTTAAGCGATTCATGGTTTATAACATCTACTCCCTTGGAGGAGGATTTGTAGCATTCTATGAATTATTGACCTCTTCCTAAACTATCCTAGTATGCAATGGTTCCTTGTATGTTTCTCTTCATAATATGGTAGTGGTTTAAAAGTAAGTATTGGACTGGTGACAAGAAAAGGAAGTGAAATCAACGTGAATATTATTTCATAATTTCAGATTTTTCAAATGACAAAGAATAATTTAGAGATAATTTAAGGGAAATGAAGACTAATCAATCAGAAAACATTGATGGAATCAAGTGTTGCAGATGTTTCTGGGGCAGGCGACGGGAATTTAATCTGCGACATGTAATAAATGATTCATGAGGCAGGTTTAATTTCCGTTGTCTTTCTAAGTGAAATATCAACGTTGGAAACTGGTGAAGTTCATGAATTGGGCGATCGTACACCTGCATTTGAAGCTGCTTATTTATTCGCCTTTAGTAACTCGTATGCGGTAAGAAATTAAATTGCACTTTCGTGAGGCTATTTGGAAAAATTCAGTTTTAACATTGATTAAGTTTATGTCGTCTGTTGGAAGGTGTTATGTAACTCATAAATGACCAAAATTTAGTTTTCTGTTTTTCATCGCAGTGTTGAGAGTTTGAGAATTTTAAGTTCAGTGACGTGTGCGACTTATATGTTATCGTGTGTATTAATAGCTACAATTGTGGGCGAAGATTTTTAGGATGCAATGGTTTCCCGCCACTTGCTGTCCATATTATGATGATGGATTATAGAATATGTGATTTGTGTCTCGAGAATTCTGTGCAGAAGAGTAAGAAAAGAATAGTATGTGTACAAATGTAAAGATATAACCAGCTACATGACAGCCAAATTAGCCCCGAAATTGGCGCGTTTGAGGCTTTCATCTTTCCAATCGTGATTTAATAGCTGTAGGTGTGTCGAACCTACTTGCCTGCCGCCTTTAAACCGAACAAAATGCTCCTGGTACTATTTTGTCAGATTATGAGTAGACCCACAGGGTCAAAATTCTACCGGAAAATTTGGATCAATGGAAAATCTATGACTCTATTGGGAATCGAACCCAGGACCTTCCGGCTTGCAGCGTCACACTTTAATCGCGCGCCACCATTATTGTTTATGTTTAATATATTTTTAGCTTTGAGTCGAAGAATTCTGGAACATTAAACTGAGGTATTTATTTCGAACACAAATAAGAAAAACTTTCCCATCTATGTACCATTGCGTAGGAAAAGTGCTTTTAGATCTCTACATTTGAATCATTTGTTTCAGAAACAGCACTTCTCCCTCCAGTAACATTTTTCAGGAAATTGAAAAAACGTTCTGTAAGGCATATTTTATTGTTCACACTTGTGGTATTTTTTTCATTTGATCATTTACTAAATACAAACATCCTGACATCTTGCTTATTTGAATGAGTTCAATACCCACAACTACAGAATTTGTTTAATTTGGAGGAGATGTGCTGTTTCTGAAACAAACAGTAGGAATAACAAGAACAACAAGTAGATTCTCAATGTTAATAAACTTAAATTAATATAGAAATGCTAATATAAGTTAGAGAACATGTTTTAAACCCATTCATTCAAACTTCACAGCATAACCTGCCTAATAATCACAACTTAAAATGCAGAAAATGTTACTTGCAAAGAAAAAGAAGTTCACTAAGTTTCTGTCAAACAGGACATTTTTAATTATGTCAATAATAAATTCATGATGGCATCAAAGCATACACACAACATTACTCTTCCTTAGTATGTTTTCTTGCATCACCATGATTAGTCATCAGTTGATGTCGTTGGCCAAGTATATAGTTCATTATAAAAATCATGATATTCTGTTGGAATGTATGGTTCCAATTTCTTAATGTCTGATAATAGCCATGTGGATAAGCAGGAACACTGGGCAGCATAGGAAGTGTGCTTGAAAGTATGAACAGTCAGTCCATCAATAAAGTTCCTTCCTGAGATATGATCCACTTCATATTGGAACTCCATAAAGTCATTCACATGAAACGTTACTTTCTGATCTCTTTTCACTCCTCTTCCCATGGACTCAATGGACAGAACAGACTTCTTGAAATAGGTCTTCCACCAATGGTTAAAGTCCAAAATGCCTGCAGTTTGTATCATTTGAACAGAGAATCTGTTGTTCTTATTTGATGCAACTATTAACTCTATGTATTCTTTTATTGAATAGATTCTGTCTGATATGCGAATCTTCCTCTTTATAACACCAAAATCTCGATCACAGGGCATGAAGGAATGCCCACGAATCGGAAAATAATGGTATATTTTTTTTAATCTGCCAGTAGTAACAAGAGTTTGGAGAAATCGAACAACTGTGTTATTCCTATTCTGACCTGGGCAGCTATCAGAGAAGATGTGTAGGTACTTTGTTGTGTTTGGTAACTCGTTGCTTATGTAACCTAAGATAAATGAACAGACTTGATCTGGACCTTTTTTAACCAGTGCCTCGTGATATATGTACAATTTTGCTGTGTTATCCCTCAAGTTATGTATATTAAATACATTAACATTAAGTTGCCTGAGATAGAATGCTTCCTGCACAGGTATCTCTGGCAGATGCAAATTCTGCTTATAATCTATACATATTGAAGAAGTTTCATTGTCTTCTTTGCAGAGATTAGAACAGTATTCCATTTTTTTGGTGAACTTGTTGGCTCTTCTTTTATGGACAATAAACTCTGCTCCTGCTACACGTTTGGCGTTATCATTCAGCGATGGACTTTTCATCCTTACCGATAGTTGTTCGCATGTACAGTAGGTATCCATTTGTGGCTTCCCAAATGATAGACTGAATCGCTCCTTAAAAATTTTGCGGTATAACCAGTAGGATACCTGTTGGTCAGGATACTTCTCCATAAAGGAGGCATGCATTAATGTGATATTAATTTAACCTCTCGCTCATATATTCTATTTCTCTTGATGAGTAGTGAGATTTTTGGTTGGATATGAGCGTATGTGATCTTCCACTAATATACACACTTCCCCAGAATTTTCATTTCCAGAAGTGTTTTTACTCCTCAAATCCTTTGGAGATCTTCTAAGCAGTAACAAAGATGTTAGACGACACGAATGCGACCCTTTGTCACACCATGCAAGTTTAGAAATGCTTTGGCACACACTTGTTGTCGTCCAGAACTATATGTCACATAATACTTGAAATTACGCGAACGTGGCTTCTTTGGTTCATCTCCCTGCGGACGTCTCCTTTTAACTTGCACTACTTCCACTAATGCTTGTAAATACGAATCCTGTTCGTCTTTAGTTTCTTTGGCATAAAAGTTTGTAAATATTTCTTCTCGATCCCCCTCCAATAATCTTCCAAAGCACTTCAATTTACACCTGAAGGAAAGAGAGATTATGTTATGTGACGAAAAGTATAACAGGAGTAAATATGGATTCAACATATTATGAATCATGTTACATTGCAATGTATGATTTTCATACCAACAGCAACGCTATTGAACAGGTAAACATTAATACTGTGGCATACTCACTTGCAATCATTTCCAATTTTCTTCTTTGCGACCACCTTAGAAGCATAGTTGATATGTTCTAACCCCTTTACTCTTCCTCTTTTCACATGTCCTCGTTTGTATTCAACACTTCTAAATCCTCTCTTTCGTTTTTCCACTACGGACAAAACAGCTCCCTCATCACTACTAGACGCCATGTTGGAATAGTACTATTGGAGGAAACTAGCAGTTCTCCTTGTGGAGAACAGAAACAGCACCTCTCCAGGATAAGTGTTGTTTCTGCACAAAACTGTAGCATTTCAGTCGGTAATTGCGATTGTGCTAACAACTCATATACCGTCAAACAGTGGAGAAGTGTTGTTTCTGAAACAAACGATTCATTTGAAAGTATTAGATTCCATCTAATAATCATGTAGTTTATAGAAAATCACGTACTCTGCTTCGTATAAATTGTTAAATATAGCTTTCTTTTATAATAATAATAATAACAATAATAATAATAATAATGACGAAAACGTAATACGGCGAACGCCAATAGGGGAAGTTATCCCCACCCACATGAAATGTGCATTCGACACAACACTAGCCTATCACGTAGAGTGTGTGGTGAGCTTGTAGGGGAAAAGTGGAAAGGGGTCGTGGGCGGAGCTTAGCGTTCGCCGTATTACGTTTTTACCATAATAATAATAATAATAATAATAATAATACTAATAATAATAATAATAATAATAATAATAATAATAATATTGCTTGGAAATCCAAGGTTGAGACGATGGACAGCAGAAACGTATCAGATATCTGGAGAGTATCTCGAAATCTGTCCAATACGTCTCGATCTATGCATCCATTTACAGTCGCTCCCGATGTCACTGTCTTTACTCTTGAGAAGAAGGCTACCGCACTGGCAGACGTTAACGTCTCTCCTGAAATATGTACTTCTGTGTACTTGGGACGTTGGTCAATTCAGGTCTAATCATTTTCCCCTGCCATTAGGAAGTCTGACAACCTTGCTGCTGTGACTATCGGATGGAATGCAGCTATTCAGACCTGAGTTTGTATCTGTATTCGTAGGTGAGCTGGCGATGCTCTGTCTAAAAACTACGCAGAATTTCATCCTAATCTTCTCATTAACCATGCTTATAATTACAAAACGCATAACGGCGTAACGGGGTTTTACTTTAACACTGTATATTCTATTGTCCCTTCAGTCTATACAGTTATATAACTTCGAAACTGTAACTTACATCCCGCCTTAAATTGCTCATGAAACATAAATTTAGAAAAGTCACTTATGAAGATTGGTAGAATAAAGTTTATTTACTATTACAATAGCTTCTGCTATTCCGTATTATTTCGAAAAAAAATAAATTTAGATTTTCTGTGAACATTAATATGTACCACTGGTTTGAAGTGATGCAATATCTGTGTTACTATGAGGTACGCCCAACAACTGGATGTACCCCAAAAATGGGCTGTGTAAGTGAAAGTTGAAAAATTGTAGTTTCAGTTCGACCGTGTATACAAATTATTTCCTCGCAAGTAATTGCAAATAATACTGTTATGTTGTGGCAGAAGCTGATATGTACAATTCTGGAAAACATATTTTATTGTCTAGATATGTTAAAAATATTGATCTCGCGTTTATTTCTATTCATTTTGTGATTGTGGTTTATTGTTACTGGATTGTTGGCAAGAGAATTCGGCGCAAGAATGAAACCAAATTTGCATGCTTTTTCGTTAATAATTTCAGTTTTTCTCCCACTGATAATTTATTTGAGGATTGCTACTAATTGGATGGAGTGTTACAAAATTATTATTATTATTATTATTATTATTATTGTTATTATTATTATTATTATTATTATTCCATTCTTAATTTAGGATTCCATTATTTCATTTGTAATTATCATTTTAATTAATTGCCATTAATTTAATTATTTCTTTGTACTTTTATTGTAAATTATTGCTAATCTTTTTGATATATTGTTTGTGCTGAACTGTAATTGGCCTCTGGCTGTTGTACAGCACATTAAATATAAGTAAATAAATAAATAAAATTATTATTATTATTATTATTATTATTATTATTATTATTATTATATCTAATGAATGTACGTCTATATGAGCCGTGTTTATTTTTTGTTGCAATTAGTCTAAACTACAGCCTAATATAAGATTTCATGTAAAATGAGGCTTCATAAGTTTCTATTGCTTATCACGATAGGAGACGCTGCTGGCACCGCCACGGCCTCAGATGGTACCGCCACAAACTCCAGTGCGACAGATGCCTCCGTCGACATCTCCAACTCTACAAATGTCGCTGCAGCAACCGTGAAAGGTACCGTCGCTAACACCACTACCAAGAAAATGTTGCTACTAACAAAACCAATACTGTTGCTACTAACAATACCAATACCGCTACCAATACCACCACTACCACCAATGCCAATACCACCACTAACACCAATAGCACTACCACGAATACTTGGTAAAGCAAATATACCTAGTCAAGTATATAAGGTTTTTCTGGGGTGATCGCTGCAAATTATAAAGAAAGGTTTCCTCTACTACATTCGGGTTAGAAATTTACAAAGCAATTATTAACAAGCTGTCATTTACGACTTAGTGATGTCTTTCGCTTTGCCCCTCTCTCCCCTGTACTTTAAAATATAACTGTAATAGATATTTAATTAATTTCATTCATTCCATTTATTCACTTAGTATCAGTGTTTACTTTTTGTTGTAATGAGCCCAAACTATAACCTAATATATGATTTCATGTCAAATGAGGCTTCACAATTTTCGATTGATTATCACGATAGGAGACGCTGCTGTCACCCCCACGGCCTCAGATGGAACTGCCACAAACTCCAGTGCCACAGATGCTTCAGGCGACATCTCCACCTCCACAAATGTTGCTGCAGGAATCATGAAAGGTACCGTCGCCAACACCACTACCAAGAAAATGTTACTACTAACAAAACTACTATTATTGCTACTACCAATACCACCACTACCACCAATACCAATACCAATACCACCACTACCAACAATACTTAGTAAAGAAAATATACCTAGTCAAGTATGTAAGGTTTTTCTTCGGTGATCGCTGAAAATTATACATAAAGGTTTTCTCTATTACATTCGGGGTATAAATTTACAAAAGTAATTGTTAACAAGCTGTCTTGGCTAAGACTAAGCGATCGACGAGCCCTGCATTCTCTTATTCTCTTATTTCAAATTCTGCGCACCGCTACCCAAATCTATTTGACTTTTCGTTTTCAAAATTTATCCGCGTATCATCAGCTAAGTACCAGGTCTCATCATAACAATTTACTCATTATACCTTAACACAAGACATCTTTATATTCTTCATCCTACACAGTTTCAGTTGCTAGAAATTGGAACTCGCTTCCGAGTGATGTAAGGGGTTGTTGGACAATAACTTCATTTAGGTCAAAATGACATAAATTCTTACTCAACAGATTAATTACTGATTAATATTTGTTACTTATAATGAAACTAACATCTGTCCGTTCTTATTATTACAATTGAGACCGGGAATCCAAGAGGGGCCCAAGTCCATTACATCAAACTTTTGGGAAATTGAAAAAAAAAATGTTTGCTGTTGCTACAAAATGCCTCTGACTAATTATTTTTTGTTTCGTAAGTACATCTCCATTACATCTTTTCATATAACCATGGCAACAAGCTCCTACTAATTATTTTGCATGAGAAATAAATTTTGAAAGTGATTAAATATTGGGCCCCTCTTGGATTCCGACTCTCAATTAATTTCTCTAATTATAATACAAAACTTTTAATAGCAAAATCTCATGACACTAGTATTCTCATTATATTAATATGTTTTAGATTTATATCTTGCTCCCTATAACGTAAATCTAGTAAACTTCTATTAAATTAGTTCTCATCATTTTAACCAACTAGCTATCTCACAACTTATTTACAATTATATACATATTGAATGAGAGAGGAACATAGGTTAAGAGTGTTTGAGAATAAGGTGTTTAGGAAAATATTTGGGGCTAAGAGGGATGAAGTTACAGGAGAATGGAGAAAGTTACACAACACAGAACTGCACGCATTGCATTCTTCACCTGACATAATTAGGAACATTAAATCCAGTCGTTTGAGATGGGCAGGGCATGTAGCACGTATGGGTGAATCCAGAAATCCATATAGAGTGTTAGTTGGGAGGCCGGAGGGAAAAAGACATTTAGGGAGGCCGAGACGTAGATGGGAAAATAATATTAAAATGGATTTGAGGGAGGTGGGATATTATGATAGAGAATGGATTAATCTTGCTCAGGATAGGGACCAACGGCGGGCTTATGTGAGGGCGGCAATGAACCTCTGGGTTCCTTAAAAGCCAGTAAGTAAGTATACATATTGTATATAGTCTGAATTGAATTACATTAGCTCATAAATTATTACTTTTTCTTATAGGTGTTATCTCAATTTAGATAAACATGTACTAGTAGTTAAAACTTAACTGAAGAATATTGCTGGAGAATCTTTTAAGTGTATTGTAAATCGACATCTCCACCTCAACAAATGTCGCCGCAGCAAACATGAAAGGTACCGTCGCCAACACCACTACCAAGAAGAAGTTGTTACTACCAATACCACCACCACCAATACCGATACCACCACCAATACCAATACCACCACCACCACCACCACCACTACTTTCTTAATATTCTCCTTACTTACGAGTTCTGCAGATCTCTGTTAGTATATCAAAACTTCCTTTCGTTAGGTTTAAAATACGACGAAGTAATAACAATACTTACTTACAAATGTGTTTTAAGGAACCCGCAGGTTCATTGGCGACCTCACATAAGCCCGCCATCGGTCCCTATTCTGTGCAAGATTAATCCAGTCTCTATCATCATATCCCACCTCCTCAAATGCATTTTAATATTATCCTCCCATCTACGTCTCCGCCTCCCAAAAGTTTTTTTCTCTCCTGTCTCCCAACTAACACTCTATATGCATTTCTGGATTTGCCCATACGTGTTACATGCCCTGCCCATCTCAAACGTCTGGATTTAATATTCCTAATTAAGTCAGGTGAAGAATACAATGCGTGAAGTTCTGCGTTGTGTAACTATCTCCATTCTCCTTTAACTTCATCCCATTTAGTCCCAAACATTTTCCTAAGAACCTTAATTTCAAACACCTTTCATCTCTGTTCCTTTCTCAAAGTGAGAGTCCAAGTTTCACAACCATACAGAACAACCGGTAATGTAACTGTTTTATAAATTGTAACTTGCAGATTTTTTGACAGCAGACTAGATGACAAGAGCTTCTCAACCGAATAATAACACGCATTTCCCATATTTATCCTGCATTTAATTTCCTCCCCAGTGTCATTTATATTTGTTACTGTTGGTCCGAGATATTTGAATTTTTCAACCTCTTCGAAAGATAAATCTCCAATTTTTATGTTTCCATTTCGTACAATATTCTGGCCACGAGACATAATCATATTCTTTGTCTTTTCGGGATTTACTTCCAAACCTATCGCTTTACTTGATTCAAGTAAAATTAATAATAATAATAATAATAATAATAATAATAATAATAATCTTTATCACATAATGTGATGTTAATATGGTTACGTTGTATTGTATGTATTTGAACACTGAATCAATTATTTTGCCACAGATATATCACCAAAGGCAGTCGTAAATTCCGGCCCCGTTATTAGAGAAACTGCAGCCTCTAAATACCAAGCGCCAGAAAGTTCTTCGGAAGAGGATTCAGATGCAGAAGAAGGTAGAATGTGGGGGAGGGTGTGTCTCTACAAGGAATTTATATCTCCCTGTAAACCGGGACCCTCAGCAGCAGGCACTTCTGGAGACACAGAGCATTCGACCAGAATTCTTGTTGCAATGATACGTCGATACTTTGCTGCCCAGAAGAGCAAGTGAGCGAGGGTCAAACCGAAGAGAAGCGGTTCGGTGAGGAGTTAAGTTGAAACGTGTTTCATTTGTCAGAGTAAACTTACACACAAGAAATAAAATTTCAATAACTGTCTTTAAACACAATTGTTTGTTTTATGTTTACATTTCTCG
The DNA here is from genome assembly GCF_040183065.1 of Periplaneta americana. NCBI lineage: Eukaryota > Metazoa > Arthropoda > Insecta > Blattodea > Blattidae > Periplaneta > Periplaneta americana. The sequence goes on from NC_091126.1 coordinate 126,478,060, forward strand.
TTGTCTCCCCATCCCTTTCACAGACGCACATAGGAGGCGTTCAGAGTCCCTAGGTCTACGTATCTGCCTCTCTCCTTTACAGTGTCGTCAGAGTGTTTTGGATTCTAAACTTCCTTTGCAGAGCGAAGAATAGGCCTATATCTTCTACTATATGGGGCATTTTATCTTCGAAATATTTTTATATTTCTTTGACCTTCATAGATTTTTTCAGAAAGTAGGATAAGTGAAGGTATGTATTAACGCCATCCAGGTTATAACGCCATCTAATATTTTATAATTAGTTACGTGAAAATCTGCGTTAACAGCCCTAGTCAGAGAAATATGGTGTTTAGAGGAACCTTTCCTAACATCTGGAACCAACTTTTACTGTTGTAAAACCTTGTCACAATTACAACTTTTGAAATGTGCATTCCATAGGAAAGGCTGCAAGTGATTACTATCTAAAAGCTAATATCTAAAAGCTCAATATTATTTCCGTATTTCTGGTTAGTTGTAACTCATTTTTTGATTTGATGGCGTTAATACCACCACTTACCCTATTTGGGATAATCAGTACAGATTCCCGTTTCTATTTAAACTAAACTCCATTTCGGAAACTGACGACAAAGAAGCATTATACAAGGTGTAAGGGGTGTAAGTGCCGTCCTTTTAACAGTTGTCGGGGATGGTCTACATGATCAAAAAATGTCCATACAACATAGGGTCAAAACTCGATAGTTTTCCCAGAAAAAATTATTTTCTTATTTTATTTGCGTTATACTGCTTATACCGTTAGTAAAATTACGAAAACAATTGTCGGTACATCAATAGATATATCAAGCAAAGAATTAATATTAGTGTAAATAAATATTTGTGTGTTCTATTACGTTTTCGTGAAATTAAATAAAAATGCATGCTTAAATTTGTTAATATTTTGGCATGAGAAACGTGGCAACGTTCAGCAGACAGTACTCTGCACAGACGTAAGTACGAATTAGCTGAGTTCAAGCTCCTCTCCTGCCGTGCGGATGGCAGTTCAGTATAGGGTATTCGATAAACAACTGACAATGTCATTCTGAGTTTAGGAATACCATATGTTCTTAATTTATGGAGAATGTCGTCGCAATTCAAGTGAGGCAAGAAGGATGTACCGTCAACGTTTTCCTCAAAGAAGGTCACCTAATCGACTAACTTTACAGCATTTTCTCAACGATTATTAGAAACTAGAAGTCTTTTACCCCGTTTCGAAAATCACACAACCAGAAATTTGTTTAAAAATGATACTACATTACGGAAGCGGGAGGGATTAAAATGTTGCATTAAAAAGAAAGTTCGTGTGATTTTGTGTTGAAAACCATTATCATTTATTTTTTAGACGTACAATAAAAATGGAGCAATATTGTTACATAAAATGTAAATTACCAAAATGTTCTATTAATGGGATTGAAAGTTTTTATTTGCGGCTCGTTTTCTAAACCCCCTCCTCCCCGCTTGAGCTGTACTGTGGACTTAAACTCCCTCCTTCCCATCCAGCAATGTTGCTAAACGTCTAATATTGTAAACTTCAATAATTTGTTAAATATTGCAATTAGAAAGAAAAATGGTAATTACACCTTTTCTTCCTTATGACATAAATAATCATAGCTAAAATAATGGCACTTATACCCCTTACACCCTGTACAACACGTAACTCTAAGGTACAACTACTGCAGAAAATTACAGAGAAAATTCCTGCAATCTTCTCAAAGTTTTAGAATGAAATAATTTTCACATAGCAGTTTCAAATACACCAAAAATGTCAATAATGATTAATCCCAGCAAGTGCAATTATTTTAACGGCTTATTAGAATATAAGTAGCCTATACCTTAAAAGTGTCAAGACAGACGAAGACATCCGATGATATTGGTGTTGGTACTGATAATTGTGATAAAGATAATGATTTTGAGTAAATATTTTTAGATATATTCGCAATAGTTATTTTCTTGATATTGGTAGCAAAATATATATACGATAATTACTTCACTGCTAAGGCTCTTAATTTTCGGGAGAAACAAAAAACTATCTGGCGTGGGTGTTCTTGACACTTCAAATATAAAATTCATCATGCCATTTCTTAAGGTGTTGTAGAAACGTGTGAAACCTGAAGTACATTTATAACTTGAAATGGCTGATAGAAATGCATGTGTAAATGTAGGTAACTGTGGACAATGGTTGTTTTAAGAAAAAAATACTCTGTTGTGGCTGAAGTGTGCCTTTCTTTTAATCTTCTTTTTATTTATTATATCCTGCTTCTTGTCCTTTCGTTGCGTAAGTTTCTTCCATGGGTTACTTCAGCACTTAAGGATGGCTCCATAACTAATGCAACAATTCACGTGCTAAAATATTTTTCTCTGAGGTGGTTTTTGCCGCGTACGTAAGAAGCAGTACTACCAATCTACTACAGTTTAAAATTGTATGAATAAATGTTTCAAGATGATATGAATGGGATATTTGTAAATGCTACCATCGTCCTAGCTGGACAATAGCTGTTAAAAAATGTTTTTGGACTATGGTTGTTTTATGAAAACCACTGAAAATTTTCACTCCTATAACATAGGCTTATGGTGTTTTCTCTCCTAACAGCAAATTCAGTAGATGGCCGCTACAATGCGCTCACCACATGCTTAATATCTCATATTTGCATTTTTTAGACTATGGTTCCTTTTTTTAAACTTCAATTCTTTTGAACATTATTATTGTCCACTGCTGTGGTGCTGTGAAGTAACGGTTAGATATCTGAACGTGAAAGGTTTCAAACTCTAGATGAGGCAAGTTACCTCGTTTAGATATTTTCTGTGGCATTTTAAGTTAAAATTTCACATCAAAATTGTTGTAATATATGCTTAAACATTTCAAAAAGAGTAGTGACTGTTAAACAGTAAAATTTTAAGATAAACGGAATTTTTACTCAACCCATTAAGAGCAAATACTGAGTAACTTTCGGCGATGGACCCTTTACTCATTTCACCTTAGCCCTTATCACCTTCATCTCAAATAGACGCTAAATAACCATAGCAGTTGAAAAAGCGTCGTAAATTAACCAATTAAACATTTTTATTAGTCTATTTTATTATTTAGAAAGTAATACTTTCAGTTTTCCCAACTACGGAAATGTCCCATTGGACAAAACATTGCATAATAAACGCGAAAGTAAAAGAAGGAAAAAGGAAAGTTCACAACAAATAAATATAAGAAAAAAGAAGTGAAATGAAGAACAGGAAATGCAATAAAATAAAATAAACATAGTAAATAAACAGACAAATTCAATGGAGGTGAGGTGATACTTCTCGAAATAGCAAGGGAATTTGGGCTCATAAATACTGCATTTTTTTTTTGCGTGAACTTCTGTGGGGTTCTGCTCCTGTCCCTCGAACCAGAGTCCCAAGTCGATAATTTAGGCGGATGTAGAGCCTGGTCCAATGGCAAGCATGTCAATTTGTCAACAGGGTACCTCTTGTGAGATGCCAAAGACATTTTCGTGTGCAGTTAAACCTTTTTCCTTAAGACTTCTGTCACGCGGGTGTCCGTTTCGAGTCCCGGTCTGGTCTTGGATGTTTTTCATTAAAGATCCACAGTGACTCATGCGGCGGACAAGGTCGAAGTTGCATTTTTTTTTATCGGAATTCTACCGTTTCCACAAATTAGAAATCTACATTCCGTTAAAATCTCTCCATTCTGCCATCATGCCATAGTATTCCCCGAACACTGGCTGGCGACGCAAGGAAGGGGCTGTCCCTGGGAGGAGTGGGGTTGCCTGCTCGAAAACTTGGTCCGTAGCTCCAGGAAATCATCTCCGAGCGATATGTGATTCATAGCTATGGCGATTGATGTACGTATATGACAGTTCCAGATTCCAGACAGTTGCAAGTCAGAAGGTTAAACTATCGTCTCACTCCAGAGGTTAACACAGGCAACCCTTTGACACTGTAGCTGTAATGACTCACCTTCGTAAACATTCTTGGGACGCATCGTGGTAACGCAAGTCAGTGTGTTTTTTTTGTTTTTGTTTTTAGTGTACTCGCCGCATTTATCACTATTGTTGATATTACGACATAGCAGAGGTAGGCTATATCAAATTAAATTCGCAGAAGAACGATGGACATGAATATATCTCAGCTCGTGATGGGAAATATTGAAATGATTTGGATACATGATGATTCCAAAAGGACTGCAGCTCTGTAAGCTTATAGAAATGTATTTAGAAAACATACGAAGCTGGTTGCAATGCCATCTGATAGCAAAACTCATAAAGTTTTCACTGATAGTAGCTTTGTAGTACCTAGCAACCGTTCAGCGCATTTTAAGGAGACGTTTGCACTTAAAACCATACCGATTTACGACGGTGCAACACATTACTGAAGAAGGTAAGATGAGTCGACCGGATTTCTGTGTAGAAATTCTTGGTAGGATTGAACCACGTGATCTTTAGCGACGAGTCGACATTCCACATCACTGGTAAAGTAAATACCCATAACTGGAGGATTTGGGGCTCTGAACCTCCACATCTCCATCTGCAACATGTTCGTGACAGCCCAAAAGTGAATGTGTTTGTGCCTTAAGTGAAACTAAAGTGTACGGCCCCTTCTTCCAGGAAAAAACTATCAATGGTTTTGTCTATCTGGATGTGCTACAAAATTTTCTCATCCCGCAGATGGATGATGATCAAGAAGGGGAAATTCAATTTCAGCAGGATGATGCACCTCCACACTACCTACAAAACGTCCGCGATTTTCTCGACTTGAGGTTTCCTGGTCGGTGGATTGGTCGTGGAGGACCGACGTCATGACCACCTCGGTCACCCAACTTGACACCGCTTGATTTCTTCTTCTGGGGGTTCCTTAAAAATCAAGAGTACGTTCCACCCTTACCAGCCAATGTCGCTGAGCTCAGAAACCGAATCACCGCCGCAGTTGAGTTACTGACTCCGGCCGAATATGCTGAGGGAGTTTGACAAGAAATTGAGTTCAGGTGGAATTCTGCCGCATGACCAACGGAAGCCACAATAAACCACAATGAGTGAAAACTCGGTGAGTTTTGCTATTACATGGCATTAAAACCAAATCTGTTTTCTAAATAAATTTCTATAAGTTAAGCTTACAAAGTTGTATAGTTCTTTTGGAATCACCGTGTGTGTATATACTTTCTCGTGTTAATTAACTAGGTTACCGTGTTGACTAGTTTCGGCCTGGGGGACCATCTTCAGAACTGAGTAGCTTTCGCGCCTTCTGTTTCCGTTTCCTTTGGAGGTGCGTTTTTGTAGTATAATGTGGAGTCAAATAGTGTATGTTCTGAAATTGAGTTATGTTTTGAAATGTTTTGATTAAGTATAATCCTAATTTATAGTCCATATTGCTAAAGGCGATTAATTTAGATGAATTTAACAATTTAAAACGTTCATTACTGATATCTGTAAAATCTCAATAATTGAATGTTATGAAATAGACTATGTGAAATAGAATACTGATCACATCACTGGTCACAAGTTAGAAGTAATGGTTTGGGTCTCAAAAGGAAGATTCGTGTTCGGTACATTACGGGCTGTAGGCCCTACTATGCCTTTTGATCGTAATGTTCTGATTCACTCCGGTTTTGTTCCGATATAAATACCCCTTTGTAAAGAACAGTTATAGGGCCTATTCCTTAATTTTGTAAAATGACCGCGAAATTGAAGATTTGAAGAACCCAGACAAGCTGGGACTTGCAGCAACAACAAACTTCTACGACTGATGACGACATTCCCGTTGGAATGTGGCATGTATTATAGATCTCGCAAGCAGGAAATACCGACAGAAGGAATGCGAATGAAACAATGTGATAAGGAAGAGCGGGCGACAGGAAAGGTCACGACATAACTTGAATGATTGATATTCAAGAGTACAGTCGGAAGAGAAATGACATCGATGGAATCAGTCTTGCGTTGTGATAGTTACATTACGACTTTGGTTTGTTCCACTGCATGTGAATACGTGTCCTGTATCGCACGGTATTATTATTTCATTCGTAAACATATGTTGCATGTTTAATTAGCTTCAAATTTTTCTCTTGCTACGTTCTTTATTTCCACAGCGATGTCTGTTCATCTTCTTGATAGAGACAGTACTTCCATTGGCCCGCACCTCTCGCCCCTCGGCGTGCCTACATACACACGTCAAAACAGAGAGCAACGCCACCATTGCTTTTCGGTAATCGTTCCTTGCGCGAGCTATACCTGCCATCATCTTTAATAAATGATTCTGAATGGCAGAGCGTTACAACATTCGCAATCGCCAAGAATCATCCGAACACAAAATCACACTGTGACAAAATCGCTATTATCTATCACAGTGATTTTTTCGGAGCTGTCACAGTTTAGAGCTGTGACGACAAAATACTGTTATATCCCACCTCTAATTTGTAGCATTTATATGTCCAGCAGTGTCTAATCCATTCACACTACGGTTCGCCACCTTACTTCAAGTCTGCCAACAAACTATCTGAAGCTTCGTAACTAATGAAGTATCAGTGTTACGTGGACGTTACCTTAAAAGTGTCCATTTTAGTGGCGAACATTGTTTACTTTGTTAAATTTGAATTAGTGAAGCCCAAGTAAAATCCAGGACATACGTAATACAAAGTGATAACACGAATTGAACTCCTCTGGGAAAAAAATCATATTCGTATGTTACAGATCTCGGATTTTATCTCTGTCGGTGGGCGACGTCATAGTTTGTGGCAGAGAGGTAGAGGGAAAGCAGCGGTTGTACTAGTCTGTGAAAAAAAGTTCGCCCAAGTGCTTAACCCTGAGTACCTAAGTATTTTTACAATTGTTTTAACATTAACTGTATAAGCTCAGTGTTACGAAGCATTATTATGGTTTTCGCAATATGAAAATTACTCATTGTAGGCCTACTAAATAAATAAATTGGAGTGAAGCATACCTGTACGTCTCCTTTCAGGATTATTGCAAACGTTCAACTCCATCCTCACCATCACTCTCTTGCTCTTCGTTCAAATTCGTAACAATCTTACAACGTTCGCGATTTTTATCTGGTGTTGTGAACGAACTAGCTTCTCCTTTCTCAGTGGCGGATAGTTCTTGTTTTATCTCACGCACCGTTCTCTCTGATATGCCTGTGGCAGCCGCTGTCCTCTCTTGTGATTTAGCGACAGGAATACTGAATTCACTATGATCTGTTTAATTCTTCATAAACTTTAATACATTCGCCACCAGCTCCCGACTTTGATCATTCAGTTTTTTGTTTTTAACTTTGGACATGATCAGTGAAAAATTGAAAATGAAAATGACTACTAGTACACAGTTTATAACATCTGAACTATTAGTAATTACGAAACTAAAGCACTGACTACTATAAGCTAGACTTTTGTAACAATAATAATAATAATAATAATAAAATATATTATTATTATTATTATTATTATTATTAATAAATAACTGTAACTCTGGCAAATTATGCAGACTCGAACTGATTTCCGACACATACATTACTAACAGGAAAACAATTTTGTTGGAAGCAAAGCGATCAGATGTCTTGTTTTGCTGTACTAGTACTCAACACCCTCAATCATGACAAGCGCTCGAATCCCAATTGCCATTCACCGGTAGAGGTAAAATCCGAAATCTGTAAATAGGTTAACAATGTTATGTCAGTTTCTTACAAGCATTTCATTTTTTTACGACTTAGGTTTCGAAACATTTATGCAGAGAAGAATTTTACTTGGAAGGATGTCAACTTAAATGTGGACTAGATATAAACATTATAAAATGTTAGTAAGCTATGCTAATTTGAACATCACAGTACGTCTGTCCTTCACATCACTGTAGGCAAATCGCAATAATGATTACACTAGCCAACAAAATAAAACTTTTAAATAGTACAGAAATGAAACATTGTGATTATCCATATATTTGCCATGCTGAATTCGAAAATGAGAGATTAAGGGTGTTCGAGAATAAGGTTCTTAGGAAAATATTTGGGGCTAAGAGGGATGAAGTTACAGGAGAATGGAGAAAGTTACACAACACAGAACTTCACGCATTGTATTCTTCACCTGACATAATTAGGAACATTAAATCCAGACGTTTGAGATGGGCAGGGCATGTAGCACGTATGGGCGAATCCAGAAATGCATATAGAATGTTAGTTGGAAGCCCGGAGGGAATAAGACCTTTGGGGAGGCCGACACGTAGATGGGAGGATAATATTAAAATGGATTTGAGGGAGATGGGTTATGATGATAGAGAGTGGATTAATCTTGCACAGGATAGGGACCGATGGCAGACTTATGTGAGGGCGGCAATGAACTTCGGGTTCCTTAAAAGCCATTTGTAAGTAAGTGAGAATTCGAAAGTGTAACCCATTTTTCAGAAGCACCCTCAGATTTTCAGTTATTGCACTTATTACACTTATGAAAATTTTGATACTAACGAAACTGTTTCATATTGTTGATATCTAATATAAAATGCTTAAATATTATAATGGTGTTAAAGCTGGAAATGAAATGTTCTTCATAAATGGCTACTTTATATTTACGTAATAGAAGGCAGGAATTACTTTAAAACGTTTTGTCTCTTACGTGTTGTAGCATCCTTTCTTAGTGGTTAAAGAGCGAGCAAGATTACTTCCTTTTCAGTGTGCCAGTGGTGTGGCGTGAACAAGAAACCATGAAGATGACTGTTATTTCTACCTAACTAATGTAATAGGATTTTGTAAAAAAAATTGAGTCAGTGAGTATCCTAATCTTCCTTTAGCTCTAAGACCTATAGCTATTAGAGAAAATTTACCTTTTCCCATCCCACCTGCTACATGGCAAGAAGAATCGGAATCTGACAAAAGTCATCTGATGATATGCAGCCTTCTACATCAAGGGATTACATCTACAGCAGCATCCGTCATTAAGAAACGAAATGACGTCAGGGCAAGTATCGACTATCAGGACAGCGTGGACAGGGCAACGAGCTATCAGTGGGTACTGTAGCGGTGGGGATGCAATTAAAGTTATGAAAATAAATAAATTCAATCACAGATGTAATTCATCTGGCTAAAATCTGCAAAGTTTCATGCACTGCCCAGATCTTAGTGTATAATATTGGGCAATTAGTAACTTACTCAAGAAAGGTGACTCGTTATTACAGTAGATTAATTGCATTGCAGTTTAATTTTTCTTGCATGTAGTTGTATCGCACTGCTGGTGGTGTGGAAGAGAAGGCCTGTTGGTCTTAACTCCACCAGTCAAAAATAGATAAATAAATAGACACAGACAGACAGGCAGATAGATAGATAGATAGGTAATCCCGTAAAATAATATTACAGCAGATGATTAAATATTGTCACTAATTGTTAATTAATTCATTTGAGTCTGTTTCATTTTAAGTACTAAGTTAATATAATTTAATGCAGGGCCGGGCATGAGAGAGGCTCAGTCTAGCCGGCCAGAGCTGCTCTCGCTCCGCAAGGCACTTCAATTCCAAGCCAGAGCAGAACGCTCACGCAGTGGCGGACTCACATTACAGCTACCTTCCCTGCATTAATATAACAAGAGCCACGGTTGTTCTATTCATTCAGTCTGTCAGTACATAATAGAGTATAAGAATATTACATCAATCCATTGTACATTACAGAATTTATAACACTCATTAATTTAATGAAATAAACTTCGCTCTATGCACACACAAATCATTAGGCTTATTTACATAACACATACGCACATACTGCAATCTCCTCACCACGGTTCTACGAGACAGGCGTTTGGCTTCCACTTCCCCTACTTGCTGTGGACTGAGTTCATCTGCCAATATAATTAAACATCGCTTGATGAATTCACCTTCGTTGAATGTTTTCAATTCCTTTGCAATTTCGTTGCAAATTTTGTAGCTAATTCTCATAGCCGATTCACTAAGTGCATTATTGTCATCCTGTTAATACATAATATATAATATAATATAATATAATATAATATATGGTATGATATGATGTGATATGATGTGATAGGATATGATATGATATGATATGATATGATATGATATGATATGATATGATATGATATGATATGATATGACCATAAATTAATACAACTTAAAAAGCATGTTTCTCAGGTACATTATATTAGAGTATCTATTCGATATTTATATTGCATTATAAATTGTTATAGTACATTTAGTAATATATATAATATACTTGTATAATTTAAAATTATATTATATTATATTATATTATATTATATTATATTACTAAATGTATAATAACTTATAATGCAATGTAAATATCAAATAGATACTCTAATATAATGTACCTGAGAAACATTTTCTTTAAGTTGTATTAATTTATGGCGTTCATTACCAACATATTTGTCATATTCAGTAGCATACTGTAAAGAATAATGTCGTTGGATATTGAACTTCTTAATCGGTTGGAGTGTTTTATGCCAAATTAAACACTTTGCTAATCCACTGCTCTCTACCAAAAAGAACTCCTCCTCCCATGATGCATTAAAACCATTGGGAGTAGCGGGCCGCTTTAGTGTATGAGCGGAAGCTCCGTCTTCAAAGTTCGTCTCATACTGCAGAGTCACCACTGCACCGACACTGAATGACGTACAGTATGCTTATGTCACAGCGCTCGCAAGACGCGCTCTTTAAAGCACACAGCGCTCATTTCTCAGAATCACGTAATGTGCCCAGCCCTCATTTAATGGAAGACGCAGTACAATTCACTGTAACGTTTTCAGTTATGTTTGGAACTTTTCCACGAAATATTTTGCACTGAAACACATGTGTGTAAATACTCGTACATTAACTAAAGTTAAGGTGTATTATATTTTATAACATAACAAACTGAAAGGAAAAAGTAGAAATCTAAAATGCAGTATTCAGATTTATTCAACCTTCATTTCATCCCTAACCTATCAGTCAATTGATTTCATACACGTAAATACCAGTATTAGGCATTCACATTAATTTAAGTTTAATTTGATCAATATGAGAAAGAATATCATAAAAAGGAGCTGCCACTGCAAACCTCCGAGAGTCTGCCCGCTGAAGCGAAACAAGAGTGCAATGGTCAACAGGGCAAGCTGAGGTGACGTCACAGGGCATCGAGTTGATCACTGATCTACAGTCTTGCATTACATCTTGTACAACTTACATAAGGCGTCCAGAAACGGTCCTGTTCCCTAAGACCGAAACTGAAATAAAATCTATAGGCTGTTTTAAGAGTCCGAAAATTTGGCCGCCTCTGAAATTTCGTAGTAGGCTCGCCACATATACACTGTGCCCCAAAAGTCATGGTGGGGTTTCAGAGGATTCGATTTTTTGAATGGATAGAGCAGAATTGTAATATTGGTGCTAGATGGAAATAAAACTCTCAAAGTTTTTCGTATATAATTTTGAAGCACTGAAGGAAACAAAAGACTGTAACAATCTAACAAATTCAATAATGTTCATCGTTACTATAAAAGATGGATGTGAAAAAAAATGCATTGTGTGGCAAATGTTGAATCTGTGACTCTTGTACAGTGTTGCCAACCGTACGATCTGGATCGTACAAATGCGATATTTTGGTATCATGTAGGCTACCATCGTAGATCCAACCCGCGGATAGTACGCAAAATGTACGATCCTGTCGACAAATATGGTAAAACATGTTAAAAAGAGAGGATTTTAAACATCTATTACAATTTAGGGCATTTGAAATTTTATATATGTACATTTCTGCAGTATTACGAGTATATTTCACTTATACATGTATAGTAGTTTCTGCATGTAGCACTTCTGCGTTACAAGTATTATACAATCGACTTTCGAAAACATATTTCTACAAACATTGTTCCCCATGTCTCCAGGTCCAGGCGACATGACAGCTCGATTTTGGCAAACATTATTATAGCGACAAGAAATCACGTAGTGTCCATTACTTGTGGCTATTCAAAAATGATACCGATTAACATTCCTTTGTTTATTTCCAAATGTCTCAGAGAAATGGTCTCTCCAATCCTCTCAATAGTCTAAACATAATTACTGTTGCCACGTAAGCACGTAATAACTAATAAGTTGGATATAATGTTTTAAGAACCTCACAACAGAAAAAGGAACTAAACATATTTTGGGCCTATTTTGTCCTACAAAGGAACAAGGAACAGCCTGTTATAGTAGACCCTACTTGCTTGTGCCAGGGGTGTTTCGTGGTAGTACATGGGCAGTAAGAAATCTTGCGTCATAGATTCTGTCGTGAAATAGTGGCCATGGAATGAGAAGATAGTGATAGTGTTCCTAGTAGGTCCTACTCCCAAAAAGTCTATATTCGGTGTACTTAAATGTACAGAACTGAAACAAAATTGTAGAAAACTATGGTAAACAATTCCAAAATTTAAAACTTGTTTTTAATCTGATTAAACAAACCGTAAAATAGCTAGATGTAGGTTCTGGCTCTTCTGTTCCTGCTGTTGTTGATTCTTCTGAGGATCCTCCCAAGGTATGGAGACAACAAAATGTTTAAAAATCATTTTATACGCTGATATTTAATTTTTAACAATTATTTTCTTGTAAGAATTTTAAAAAATCGTTTAAATAAAACACTGTGGAGGAAGTTTAGGTAAAATAATCAATATAGGCCTATTTTGTATGTAGTGTACGATCCTCCAAAAGTACGATAATTTGGAACCAAATGTGCGGTCCAGTCAAGTCTCAAGGTTGGCAACACTGCTCTTGTACGACGTGAATTTCGAGGCGTATTTAACGAAGAACCACACGAAAATAAGATTCGTCGTTGGGATAGACAGTTAAAAGAAACTGGAGGCGTATTAGAGAAAAAGCGTACTAGAAGATCATCGACAAATGATGAAACAGTAGAAGCCATCCGAAGAGCATTTATTCAGAGTCCAAAGAAATAAGATCGTAAATATGCCCAACAATTAGGACATCCGGAAACAACAGTTCATAGAGCAAACTCATACCTTGTGTGATAATCATCTGAATGAAGTGCATGTAACAATTGAAATTTATAAAGGAGTCAGACGAAGACGTTTCTTTAAAGCACTATGAATGTTAGTGATAGTGATAGATTTATTGATATTAGTTCACAAAAGTACAAACTTAATAATTAAAAAAAATGATCTATATACAAAAGTAGTTATACATAATAAATATACAATTTCCTAAACTAATTAATTTATCGCAGTCTAGTTTTAGTGCATGTTTAAACCAATCGTGATAACTATTAAAACTTTAAAACTTATTTATCTGCTCCTTTTCATAATTTTCTACCATGAACATTTTAAAATTAATTTCTATTTTTTTATTTTAAACATTAAATTTATTCTACAACTTTCATATTTATGTTTAATTATAGGTTCACTTATGCCTATTAACTAATTCTTCCATGTCGTCATACTGCAGCCAGGTTAGCAGTTGTTGACATATAGCCAGCACACTGCAATAACTGAATCGGTATTTCTCAGTGAGTACAGTAGGTCAGTCTAAATTCCTGCTACATGCTTGTCAGCAAGTTATTTGCTTATTTATACATCTTGCATCATACGTGTAAACATACTTGTCATATTAATTACGTAAATCAATATCAATTACAGTTACAACATTCTTTTCCATGCTCACATTTTCGTTTAGTAATATTCTACTTTTTATTAAATTTATTCCTTATGAATGTTATTCTCACTGGTTCTTCGTTAAATACGCCATGAAAATCACGTCTTACAAGACTCACAGATTCAAATTTTGGCATTCACAAAACACATTGGACATCCATTTTGTGTAATTAGTAATACCAATGAAAATTATTGCATTTGTTCGATTGTTACCGTCAGTGCCTCAAAATTACAGACAAAAAACTTTGAGAGTTTTATTTTCATCTGGCACCAATATTACATCTTTACCTCTATTCCTTCAAAAAATAGAATCCTCTGAAATCCCATCATGACTTTTGTGACACGTGTATAATAAAAATGTATTCGGAGAGATCTTACACCTACGCCTTTGTTTCTTCATAATTTCACACAGAACAGCTCATATTACTATCGAACTCAGAATCCCAACGGAACAAAATGCAGACAGAATGCATTATTTTTCATTACCAGTCATCATCTTAACTTTTGCGATGTCAACAACTGCAAATCAGGTAAGTCAAGTGGAGAGATTCTTGATATAATGGATAGAAACCAAAGAAGCGCTGTATGTATAGGGCAAAGGCTGGTAAATTGTGATACTAATAATATTATGATAGTACTTTTTGAGAAATTTTCACAATTTTACTGAGCGAAAGAAGGACCGGTTTTGTGCAGAAACTTGTCCACGAACATTCCCTTAATACGTTGACGCAAAAAACCGATCTTTCTCTCGCTCAGTAAAATTGTAAAAAATTCTCAAAAAGAACTATCATAAGTATCGCAATATTACCAGCCTTTATCCTATATGGCTATTGATAAAATATAAGGTCATTGAAGTACTCAGAAACCTGACATGGTGGACAAAATCTGACTATATTCGTAATCAGACTTGGTAATAATCAACATTCTGTGTACCTGTACCAAAAACCATGTTTACTAGTGACGAAATGCACTAAGTCGAACTGTTTATGATATTATCGCGTCGTTCAGCGTGATAAGAGATTTCTCAGTATTTGTACAGCGTCATAGATTTACGAACATGCAATGTTTCGCAGTTATAAATTGGCTTTATCTTGAAAGGAAGGCAGAGAAGAGGATATGCGTATGGTGCCAAATGCTGCCCTCATTAGTGTAGTAAGAGATCCAAGTAGCAGCTTGTCCCACATCCTTACGTTTGCCGGGTGATGCGGCAGATATGTATATTTGAAACGCGAGATGTCATTACCTAAAAACCTCCCACCACGTAGAAAATCCATTTTACTTTATATGCCAGTGATGAAATATATGAATATCCAAAACACATTTTTAAAATTGTTTTATTTAATAACGGAAGAAAAATTGCTGTAAGGTAAGGTTGCTATCAACGGGCCGGTTCCTTCGATGGGCCGGCTCAATTTATCCATAGGTATTGACAATATCCACACTATGGTGGCTGTTCAGTGTACTTCGGGTTGTCAAACTGTCGCCATATTAGTTGTGAGTTACTCGACGCAGACACAAAGCAGTAGTGAAAGAAAGTACGATTTTTACGTTTTTATTCCAATTTACTAATGTAATGAAGGAAGCATTTCTGTCAAATATTAATCCTTTAAAAATTTCTACAGGCAGTGTCTGAAAGTAAGATGAATTCTCATTATTTAGTCTTATTTACATTATAAATTTAGTTACTGTCGACGGAGATAGGGACATGTTAAACGATGCAGTGCTAGTTGCCTTCAATGAGCCACTCCGAGTTGCTATGAATGGGCTAGTGGCCCAATGATGGAAACCGTACCCGCACGCACTTTCGTTATTACTGTTTCGAATTAGTTAATAAAGAGCCGTGCTAGCTGATTTAATACATGTATAATGTAAACGAATGATTAGTTATAAATGCATATATTATAAATATGTATGTTTTCTTTCCTAGATGTCGTCAAAAATGAAATATGGTTACTGGCAGGAAGAAGACATAAGTCGTGCTTTACCTGCAGTACGAAATGGTGACAAGGCTGTCATTGAGGCTGCCAGAACATATAGTGTGCCCAGGGTAGCATTACAAAAATATTTAGCGGGCAAGAATTGTTTTGCTGTTGAACATAAAAAAATTATAGATAGCATAGGTAATCTTCCCGCAGAAGTGGAAAATGAACTTGATGCTCATATTCTCAGACTTTTTATGTTAGTATTACAACAAGGGAACTACGCTTGCTAGTTTTTGATATAGCATAAAGAAACGAAATCCCTCAGTGAATCAGTAAAGAAAAGAGAATCGCGGAAAGAAATGGTATTATGCATTTATGAGAAGACATCCCGAACTTAACTTGCGTCAACCAGAGTCGACCTCTTTCGCTCGAGCTAAGGGGTTTAATAAAGAAAACGTAAGTCACTTTTTGACACCTTTCAGAAAATTGTTGATGAAAACCAGCTCGATTCAACGCGAGTATTCAGCGTTGATGAGACTGGTTTATCAACTGTGTAAAAGAAACCTAGAAAGGTGAAAGAGCAGTAGGTTCGACAGCCAGTGGAGAAAGAAGTTCCACTACTACTCCAGTTTGCTGCACAAGTGCTGCGTGTTAGTATGTTCCACCACTGATCATCTACAAACTTTCGCGTTCTGCGGTAGGGTTAGAAGATGGAGCTCCACCGGGAACAATTTTTGCTTTTAATCCTGAAAGTGGATACATTAACAAAAAAATTTTGTGAGGTTGTTAAGGCATTGCATCGACACTGTCCGTCCTTCAAAGGAAAGAGAAGTCTTGCTTCTTCTCGATGGGCATTTAACTCACACCAGAAATCTCGATGCCCTAGATATTCCCCGAGAGAGTGGAGTCATCATGCTAGCACTTCCAGGACACATTACTCATATGTTGCAGCCACTGGACGTGTCGTTTTTTAAGCATTTGAGTACGCAAACCTGAAGTTGTTACCCAATTTCATACTCCACGATTGTTTAGTTAAGCGTATGGTCTGGCGGCAACAATAGGGACTGCAGTGAATGAATTTGCAAAAACCGGAGTTTGGCCAGTTAAGAGGGATGTCTTCCATGATTGTCATTTTGTGTCAACGATGCAATTTGAGACAGATGATGTTCCCGTTATGCAAGCTTCTACAATTGAGCCTGTCAATGAGGAAATTCAAGAACCAAATAGGTCTAATACCGTGATTCCAGAAAAAGGAGCAATAGCATCTGGAAGTCAAGATAGTTTAGAATCTCTTCCAGCTGATGCAGCAACATTGGCACCAAAATTCCAAGTTTCCTTGGGTTAAATCTCTCCTATACCATTCTCTCGAAAGAAGTGAAATAAAGCTCAGAAAATGATAGTGATCACGAGTAGTCCGTACAAGCACAGACTGGAACTCTCGTTTTCTTCAAATGGTTCAACGAGGTGTAATTCTAACAAGGAATCATGGTATTGTGGCATCTGTTGCAATTACATAGAAGAAGATATCATTCACTAACTGTCATGTAACTAGTGGGTTCATGAGAATTGTGCTGGTGTTACAAAAGGAGCCAAAGTGTTCTATTGCGAAAACTGTGACTAAAGTATGACAATAGTTTATAGAAGCTTTGTTTTTGTCTCATCTTAGCTGCTATAAACAAAACTGAATTCATGGTTTTCATTGCACGTTCTTTTTTTTTAGTTTTTTTTTCAGTTTTTTATTTGGTCAGGCAAAGAGAGAAGAAGGATAGTGTTTAATTGACTTAACAATAAGTAATGGAATTTATAGTCTAATACTTCAATTGTCTTGATAAGTTTTGCTTTCAGTGTATATAAATTGTTGTTTTGTTTGATTAGCCCTTAAACTTTTGTTATTCTGAAATGTTTTCGTTCTGTTTAATTACAGTATACAAGACCAAATAGGGTCTAAAGTTTTTTCTTTTTATTTCTGGAAGATCGTAAATCATTTAAGATAGAAATGCTGGAGGTCTTAGCCTGATTACAAACTAACAATGATTATTTCGTTTTCTTGTGTTAATGAAATATCTGAAGATGTTTTAACTGCACTAGTGGTCTTATCTGGGTTCGAAAACACGTTCTGTCGTTCCACATGACAACACAGTATTCCTATTAATGCCGAAGATATTGTGTATAGACATTTATTTAGATGTGGGTTGTTATTTAACAATATTATTCTGCAGCCCATTCATGGAAACAACCTGGCCCAATGAAGGAAACGAGTCTCCTTCATTGGGCCGACGATTCTATTTTCGTTTTCTAAATATTTCATTATCATCGAATACTTATAACTTCTATTTGTAGTGTCCACACCTGTGGAGTAACGGTTAGCGCGTCTAGCCGCGAAACCAGGTGGCCCAGGTTCGATTCCCGGTCGGGGCAAGTTACCTGGTTGAGGTTTTTTCAGGGGTTTTCCCTCAACCCAATATGAGCAAATGCTGGGTAACTTTCGGTGCTGGACCCCGGACTCATTTCACCGGCATTATCACCTTCATCTCATTCAGACGCTAAATAACCTAAGCTGTTGATAAAGCGTCGTAAAATAACCTACTAAAATAAAAAAAAAATCTATTTGTAGCGCAGTGAAATACAGAAGAAAATATTTAAGTTTGCTTGAAAAAGGAAATAAATATTACTTTATCCGAGGATATTATATAAGATTTATTTTAAGTGGACCATTGATAGCAACCTTACCCTACACGTTTTTCTCAATGCAAGTTAGGCTGCAAAAGAAAGAAAGTTTACGAAGAAATGCGACTTCCAATGTTTTTTACTATTAGAGGCTCATGTAACATTTCCTAATAAGAAGAATGCTTATCTTCAATATATCCATGTAGGCCTATTATTAAGTAATAAATAGTTTTAAAATATGTCACTGTCGATACAACGAAAAGTTTAATTAAGGTACCAAATGAATCGTTTATGTGAGAAGTCACACATGTCGTTTTGCTACAAATTTTGAGAAAACCGTAAAAACTCTGTAGCTTATCTCTATATTGGGTATAAGTTACGTTGGGCCGTAAGAATAAAGGTGAGCATATCCTTTTACTCTACTATTTTGAAGGATGTGCTTCAGATTTTAATAATAAAATGCAGAGCACAACCTTCTACTCCTGATGACGCAATAGGAAAAGAGCACTTGCTTCACAGGAAGAAGCATTTGCTTGGAGCGCAACCTCTTGCTTCAAAATTAGAAAAAAATGTATGAATAAAGTGAAGCATATCCTTCGATTCAGAAGCATATCCTTCTAAAAAGTGAAGTCTGGTCAGGAGCAGACTCAGCTCTGTGATGGTTGAATTACCAGTCGTATTACGACGGGAAAAGTACTACAAATTATGTTGGTGTGCTGTTAGGGAGTATCATAAGAGGTTATGTACACTTAGAAAATGTCCAATGGATTAATCCCATTTTCTGGAAGAAACACAGGCGAGAAGAAGAGGGGCATTCTCGGAAATAGCCACCTCTTTAGCCCAAGTGCTAGCTGCTGTTTTCAGTGTAAAGTCTTGGGAGTTTCCGATGCTGATATAGGAAGGGCTTGGGGCTGTAGCTCCTGGGGTTTATCAGGCTACTCGTCGTGGCCAATTTATCAGCGTCGGATTCACGGATGCCACCGAAGCCACCGTCGGACTTGGACAATTATCGAATATAGGCCTATAGAGCTCACAGTGGACCAAACCGTCCCTAAGTGTACGGACTTGTATCGAATGCAGCCCTCTTAAAGCCAGCCACACATCCTCGGAAATGAAGGTGATGATTTTATTTTATTATTTAGTTTTTTTTTTTTCAGTTTATGGTCGATCCGAGATTCTAATCAGATATTGCAGAAGAGATGGATATACATGGCATCATCATGAGCAGGGAACGGATTTATATGGACTAAAAATATATGAAATATGTAAATATATATGTAGTTATTTTTACCAAAATATGGAATTAAATATGGATTTTTACCAAAATATGGAATTAAATATGGACTTAAAATTATAAAAAAATGACTATGTACGTTAAATATTGGTACATTTTAATCAAACTAAACAAAAAATATAATGGACGTACCTTATCTTCCAATGTAGTTTCAACAAAACACAATTTTTATTGTCTGTTACCATAACAATAGGTTACAAACATTTCTTTCAAGTGCTGAAAAGTGAATCTTCTTCTATTGTCTCTGAGGATAGATTTATACTGACTAAAAGAGCGTTCGACGTCACAAGAAGTAACTGGTACATAATTCAATTTCACAATGTCTGCTGGGGATAAGTCCAAGTTAATCTTCACTGTTGATTCACCACTCATCACAGCAACAACCTTTTGTAGTTCTTCATATCCAGGGTTTTTTGAAAGTACAGTGTCCACCTTAGCTCTTACTGCATCTGCAACTTTACCTCTACCACGATTCAGTTGTTCCACAGTACTATTTATAATTTCAAAACTTTCAGATAGTGAAAGGTGCCTATTTTGGAGACTTTTGAGCGTTTTTATGATGCATGAAAATGTATGCTGAATGTGAGCTAAGTCATTCTTCACACTTATGTCACAGGTAACTGTTTTCGCAGTATCAATTGAGACTGCATCTTCAGAGTCCAATGCAAGGAGAACATTGTTAATAGAGTCTATATGTTCGGCATAATATTCAACTGCTTCTAGCCATGTACCCCATCTAGTTAAAATTGGCTTTGGTGGCAATGGAATTTCAGGGTACATTTCTTTCAACACGTTAACTCTACTGGGAGCTTTGAGAAATACTTTTTTCACTGATGAAATCAACAAATCTACTTTAGGGAAATTGTCTCTGACCACTTCTGCCACACGATGAAATGCATGCGCCACACAAGTAAAATGAGTCAATTTAGGATATACAACAGATAATGCTTGTCCAGCTTTGACCATATAAGGGGCAGCATCGCTAATAAAGAATAACACATTATCGTACATAATACCCTTTGGCCACAGGATACCCATAGCTTCGTTGAACAGTTTAACTATAGTTTTGTTATTGCACTTTTCTAGAACATCACAATGTAAAAGAATTCGTTCAGAATATTGTTCACTTAACAAACCGATAACTACATTACCAACAAGTCTACCTTCTTTGTCGGGAGTCTCATCAATGGAAACCCAAATTGAACTATCTTTAATTTCATCTCTTATCTTCTGTATTGTCTCATCGTAGATGGATGGAGCATACGTCTTCCTAAGTGTTGACTCATCCGGGATTGTATGTTGAGTATATTTTTCAAGGAATTCCCTGAAGACCTTATTCTTTAGTTTGTAGAGAGGAATATCAGCAGAGATGAGAGAACGGCACAGGTCGATGTTAAACTCAGATCTTACATTCGATGTTGTTGGTTGTGTTAAAAACAATTGTCTCTGCTTGGAATTTAGTTGTTTGTTGGCCTGATGTTTACTAGTTGTAATGTGTTGTTGCACCAGGAACTTTTGTGTAGATGATACTGCACACTGACACAAATTACAAAATAATATTTTATTGTCAGTTGATAAACCATCTTCTTTAAATTCTGAAATGTAACTTGTTAGTTTTGATTTTAAATTGACTGAATGACGTACTTTTGGCATATTTACCGTCTTTATAGTATGATTTACAAAACTGAACCTATGTGTACTCTGACTGGCATTTAACTGTTGAGCTGCACAACTGAAGTCTGTTAAAAATTTTAAATTAAATTAATACAGTTTTGTAACTTACTTTCCCATTGTTGATAGGACTGCTAATTTTCAAATAACTCTGATGTTAAAGGGATTACTGAACATGTGTTTAAATCTCTATTGTTGAAATGTATTTTTAAAAGTTAATGGAATTTTGTTTTGTTTTATTGTTAAACCTAATATAATATGGACTGTTTTATATGAAATATGGAAAATATATGGAAATTAACGAAAATATGTACTAAACTCTAAAATATGGAAAAATATGGAAAATAAAAGTAGGATTTTTCAACCCTACACATTGTGAAACATAAAGATAATGCAAAATATAAATTATATTAGCTTTATAAGTAAATATGTATTTACATATAAATCCTTTCCCTGATCATGAGTAATACTGTTATTAGTGTAAAAGTGAAAGTAAAAACTAAATCCATGGCGCTACAGCCCATGAAGGGCCAAGACCGACCAGCCGGCTGCTGGCCTCACGTCCACATGCCGAAGCAGAGGTGGACGATCATTCAACCAGAATGGAGATATCGTGTGGTTAGCTGGTTTGCGAAACCGAATTTTCCCTATCTATCGTAGCTCTCCAAGTGCATCACGATACTGGGTGGGCACCAGTTCCATACACTGGCCGAAATTTCATGAGAAAATTTCTTTCCCCATGAGGACTCGAACCAGCTCGCATTCCATAACGCGAGTCCTAGGCAGGATGCCTTAGACCAAGACGACACGGCGCTGGACCTGTTATTAGTGTATCTAAAAAAATAACGGAAAAACCGAACATTTGGCTCAAGCTGTCAACAACATTAGAAGATACGTACAACTGTTGCAATAACTGAATGTTATAGAAATTTAATTTTCCGAATGCTATTAGTGTATTAGACTGGACTCGTGTGTATTCCTAAACCTACACAGCATGCTGGTATGATCATGAAATGATGAGCATGTTTCAGGTTACATGCAATGCAAAAGAACGCTTTAAGAGTGTTACAGCTAGTTGGTCAGGGTCCGTTTATGACTGTAGAATAAGGAAAAATTCACCAGTTCGTGAAGCGTTAAGTGGATTTAAAAATACTGTCCTATTGGGTGACGGCTTGGAAGCATGGCTCATGGTATCATATCGAAATCGGATTTTAAAATAAAGAGAGTGTTATTTTATAATAGAACTTTCATTTGGCCAACAAGAAGTAGGTTTTCTATTCTACAATACGCCTGTACAATTGCTGCCTCAAACGTCCCAACAATCATTGTTTGTTGCTTTGTGTTGCACAATGTAGGCTAGCGAAGTACCTACATGATCATGACTATGACTTACAGAAAATATACAAGATTTAAATGAAGATGAAAATACTTTAGAACCAGAGGAACCTTCCACTGGAAGGACTTCAAATCTATTCACGTCACTGCATTGATATAATTTTTCGACTCGTATTTCATTTATGCACACAGGTTAATGCAGAAACTTTAATTAACTATCATTATTTCTCACACTCATAGTAGGCGCAATTGTATTTAATAATACTAGTATGACCACTGCAAAGAGGGATGTTAGGAGGAATTTATTAGTATGCCGAATTTTCTTCGAAATATTTTATCATTTTATGAAATGCTGTCTCTTTCTTTTCCTTTGCACTTCTGGAACTTGTGACTTTTTTTCTAATATTCCGGGATGTACAGCTACAATATAAAAATGTAAAAATGTAAAAATATCATTGTACTTTCAAGGGGCGCATAGCTACAGTCGTCTGAATCAGAAGATACAGTTTTAACCACGCGGAATCTTTATCTAGTTGTGATTGAAATGAGTGTGGTTTATTAGCATCAGAAGGAAAATTGCTGAGTCATTGGGAGGCCTACCGTTGCTGCTTATCGCGTTCCTTTATGAAACCGAACACCCGCACTCAGTTGACAAAGAGCGCCGACAAATACACAGTATTGCAACATGAAACGTCACAAAGCAGAAGGTTGAAGGATAAGGTAGAGGTTATTCTTACAATTAGAAGCATAACCTTATACTTCAACCTCTTGCTTCGAAGGAAATCCTTGTTTTATTCATAGGGCTCGATTTTTAGAGTGAATTTTTCCTTTGAATTACAATATTTTTTAAATATTTTAGAGCACCTTTAATTATACTAGAGGGCGCCAGAATGCCCTAAATTTCATGGACATGTGTTGATTCTCAATTACATAAAATATTCGCAGTAAAAAATTATAATTAATTTGTATTTATTTTGTATGTAAACTATTAAGCACAACAAAAGCTATTTAAGTACAAATTCTGAAAGCGTACTGATGAAGCCTGAAAAATCCGACACGTGGAAGATGTGAATAAAAATCACAGAAACTTTTTCCTACTTTATATTGTACCTTCAGTTCACTAGCACAATGAAAGTCTGTAATTTTTAGCTGAAGCTCACTGGAGCACCTTCTACATCCACAGTGAATGGATCTACGATAGAAAATTAAATTATGGTTTATTTAACGACGCTCGCAACTGCCGAAGTTATATCAGCGTCGCCGTTGTGCCGGAATTTTGTCCCGCAGGAATTCTTTTACACGTCAGTAAATCTACTGACATGAGCCTATCGATTTAAGCACACTTAAATGCCATCGACCTTGGCCGGGACCGAACCCGCAACCTCAAGCACAGAAGGCCAGCGCTATACTGATTACGCTACCCAGGCCGACGGTTTATGATAGAGATAGGGAAAAATAACATAATACTCCCTCTGTCCCATAATAATTGTCCGGTACGCTTTTATTTCTTGTCCCATAATAATTGTCCGACGTCCATAATTTTACACTGACGTTTACATAGAAGCAAAATGAAACACATGAATGAGTAATAAAACTCTATTACTCCAGAATCAGCACAAAATTGTCACTCAATTAGCAAAAAAAAAAAAAATATATATATTAGTCCGGGATCTCTATAAATTGGCCAATCATTGAGCCAAAAAAAGAACATGAATACTACTTGTACAACTTTATGACTCCAGGATCAGTACAGATTGGCTAGTCATTGAGCCGAAAATAAATACTCCTAGGAGTGCAACTTTATTAACTCCAGGAGTAGTACAAATTGACCAAGAAGTGAAACAAAGAAAAACATTCTCCTACGAGTAAAGACGAAAAAACTGCTAGTTAGACCGGGAATGTTGTCATTCTAACAATTTGCCTAGAACCACAGATCTATTGCTGCAGTGCTACTGTAACCTCGCCTTAAATGTTCACGAGGACACTCTAAGCGAGATGGCAGGATGTTGAGGTGGTCCAGGTGCGCCTTTTGCATATGGGGAATCTTGTTGTTCCCGTCATTGACTTTCATTATTTCAATGAGATTGGACTGCAAAGTGAGGAAGACGTTGTTGAGCTTGTCGCGTGTCAGCTGAGAGGAAGCAGTTTCAATGGCGGCGATCAACTCATCAATAGTTTGTGGAGCTGACTGATGCTGGAGAGACTGAGTTCCCCGGAAGAAGCCCAGATCCAAAACATTCATATCCGGACGGTTTGGCAGTTTGTACACGAGTTCCAAAGTGATTCCACTGGCTACTGCAGCGTCCATCCAGGTGCGGTCATTGGGATCGATATGCGGATGCGCATTGTCCTGCTGAACTGACACCTGAATACTCCCTGTGCGCGGTCCAGGAGGCCATTTTGCATTTATTGCTGGGATTAATTTGGGGTGATGAGCATGGATCCACTTTCCAAAGATTGCCGCCCCCGTTGCCAAATCCAGCGTGCTGTTCTTTTACTGACATGAAATTTCTCGGCCGCACCTGTTATGCACCTTTCTTCACTACGTCAGCCATAGTGTTTTTCAACAAAAACTCCTATACCGCCTGCCGTTCACTGTCTGTAAGGTTCTTGCTACCCCTGTCACTCACTACCGCCAGTTGTGTTCCCAGGATGCCCATGTCTGCTCAAAAGTACGTACTCATTGCAGGAGTATGCTCTACTAACGATTTCCAGCTTGCTTTGCTACACTGGTTTGTATATAGTGCCACACCGGTGAGTTGAAAACCAATACCCACTTTCGGTAATCTTCGGGGTGGAGTGTGTTGCTTGTCTCAATAAGATCACGTTATTGCTCTGCATAATCTTGTGCACTGATGTACTGCGCTTCTCCTCATGCGTGCACTTCTCATTTGCCCCGTCGTCTGTAATTACTGTAATACCATTTCGGCGTACCGCACAATTATTATGAGACAGAGGGAGTAGTACTTTCGGAACAGTTCCGAGAAAATATCAGTTCCAAATAAAGAACTGTAGGTCTGAACTCACTGTTCCAAAAATAACAGTAGCAATTTTTGACATAGGAATTGGAGTACTGTATAACATACCGTCAAACATCTTGTCTGGAAAACACCAGATACTTTCTCAGAGACCAAAACAGTTCCAGCCAAAGAGTTCTTCTTGGATGTACAGTAGTTTCTTCACAGGCGAATAAGATGGGGGGAAAGCGCGAAATATTTAACTCCAATAAATTTGTAGGGCGCGTTTCAATATTAAACAATCAGTTTGATTGGCCAATCAGCTTCAGTAATGTTTTCTATTAATATGGCAACAAGAATAAAAAAATCAAATTGTAAGATTGTGTCTATTATTATTATTATTATTATTACTATTATTATTATTATTATTATTATTATTATTATTATTCCAAAGTCACTGTTTTATTGTATCCAATGAAGGAAAAATTATACAAATTTTTGTAGCGTATTGCACTGTGTTATAGAATTTGCATAAGTTATGGTAACATAACAGTGAAAATGTAGCTCAACTTACAAAGATACATTAAAAAACTATATATATATATATATATATATATATATGAAATAGAAATACAAATTAAAGAATTTACCCCCGTGTGAGCAAACGCTCGTGGTCGGGAGTTCAAACTGCACTGTAGATAAGCAGAAAGAAGAAGACAAAATAAATTATGCCTAATATAAGCAATAAAATAGTACAGATTACAAAAACAAGACCCTATATGATAAAGAAAAATCACAATTGAAAATGTTTCACAAGTATGATACTATATGACCAATATTTAGCAATTATTAATTATCTAACTCTATGTTAAGTTCCCTTAATAATTTCTTTAATTTTTAGTTTAAATTTAATCGTACTTACGTTAGCTAAAACAGGGTACTGAGAAATTAATTTGTTGTAAAGTTTTAAGCCGTAGTTGAAGCCATGTTTCATACCAACAGCCGTTGAACTTTTGGATTCTGTAAAATGAAATAATATGTTTCTTCTCGTATTATAATTATGTCAATATGTGTTAAACTAACCTCAATGTTTATTACAAATAAAATAATGAAACTTTAATAGAGACTAATATCACGTAGTACTGTAGTTGTTGTTTAGCCAACTGTCCGAAAACAGATCTGAACCTCACAAGTGATACAAAGAAGGTATCAATTATGAGGCAACTAGGCCAGGAGATAGTGTGGTAGGGTGGTCTGTTCCTTTCCCTCTCCATTGCATACATCGCTAATTAGCTACATATTACACTAATCAGATTTCAGATGCATACAAACAATTGTTCTTCTTCTGATACATATCGTCAAGTGAGATGTACTGCCTGATAATAAATGTAGGCCTACACATCAGCCAGAACCTCAATCAGAGGCGGAGTACTCTAGTAATATCCATTATTTAGCAGAAGGAATAATCAAACCATTGTGATGTTTTATAGTTTGTATAAATTAGTGCACTTACACATGGCCATAACAGCTGTCATTCGAATTGCATCATGGTCTGAGATTTTTGGAAACGGAACTAGTTTCGAAACAATATAATATTTTGGTGATTATCACGTTGTGTCAGACGCTTGCTATTATTTCGGAACTGTTCTTTGGAATTACTACTTTCTTGGAATCGGAATA
The DNA here is from genome assembly GCF_040183065.1 of Periplaneta americana. Lineage (NCBI taxonomy): Eukaryota > Metazoa > Arthropoda > Insecta > Blattodea > Blattidae > Periplaneta > Periplaneta americana. The sequence goes on from NC_091126.1 coordinate 126,505,201, forward strand.
CTCGGAAATGTTCCTGCAAAAGAACGACTTTTCCCAACACTAGGCTAAGAAAATCTTGAATCTCCACATGTTCAAGTCTTGAAATTTCTTCCGATGGAGACGACGACCGTTGAGATACATATACACTCTCTATCAAAGTCTGCAAAGCTCAACTGGGGACTTGGCAACAAAGCTCTAAGCACTATATATAAGGGGGCAATAGAACCAATATTAACATACGGAGCACCAATATGGGAAGAAGCAGTAAAGAACAGACAAAATAGAGAAAAATTACAGAGAGTTCAAAGGCTGTGCAATATTAAAATCGCTAAAGCCTACAGAACAGTGTCATATGATGCATCATGCATTATAGCCGGGATACAACCGATAGATCTAACAATAATCGGAAAATCAAACCATTTAACGCAACGCACGGTGGACTACAATACGACGCACCCTTGGACCCTTCAAAGTGGACTCACCCAGCAGAAGATGTTGACATTAAAGAAACAGACGAAACCATAGAATATCCCATAAAAATATACAGCGATGGAAGTAAAATGGGAAATAAGGTGGGAGCGGCAGCGGCTATATTCATAGAAGAAACTCCAATTCGCCAGCTTAAATACCGATTGGATGAAAAATGCTCTAACAATCAAGCGGAGCAAATAGCAATTCTTAGAGCTTTGCAGGAGCTTGAAGCAATACAGGACAGTATAAATGCGGAAAAAAGAGTAGCAGACTACACAAACAGTAAAATAACTCTGTGTTTAGTAAATGACAATAAGAAACAAAACACGTTAATAGCTGACATCCTAAAAACAGTTCGTACCCTTCAACAAAACATGTGGTTAATCCATTTCAGCTGGGTTAAAGCCCATATAGGCAGAGCCGGCAATGAAATGGCAGATAATTTAGCAAAGCAAGCTGCTAGCGACGACACTATAGAAATCATTTACAGAAAAACCCCAAAATCCACAATAGCTACAGAAATAAATGAAATAGGAATACAGAAATGGCAAGATAGATGGAATAAAACAACCAAAGGTGCAACAATGAAGTCCTTCTTCCCGTCAATTAAGCAGAGACTAAAATTACAAATACCTTCAACTCCAGAATTCACAGCAGTTATCACAGGACACGGCAGGACCAAGTCATACCTTCACAGATTCCACATCATAGACGACCCAACATGTACATGTGGCAGAGGACAGCAAACAGTGAATCATCTTATTTATGAATGTGCAGACACCACAAAGCAGAGGACATCGCTCATGAGAGACATCAGGATGAATGGAGGAGATTGGCCAGTGGCTTGCCAACAGCTTGTGAACAGTTACCGCAAAGTGTTTAATCAATTTATAAAATCTATAAACTTGTGACAAAACAGCAACTAATATAGTGTAAAACAAAAATGTGTGATAAAACAGCAACTAACAGTGAGTTTAGAAATGTGTGACATGAACAGGCACTACTACAGTGTTAAAAATATGTGACAGAACACAAGGACCATACATACATAGACATTCTAAGTTAATTAGGATGACAAATTGTAAATATTGTATATATATATATATATATATATATATATATAGAAAGTGAAAGCATGTAGTATTACTTAGGTAATGGGGCATGCTGTAATTATATAAAAAAATACTACAGTAGGCTACTTCTATTCAACATTGCGGCTTGATTCTGCCAAGAGCGCTACATAACGGTAGGTAGGGTTGCATAATGCCAAGGATGAGGTAATGAGCGTCCGTGCCCGCTTTCATCCGAGTAGAGTAGGTGATCACTGTGCTACGCTGTTCATACCTCTATTTATTTGTCTATGGTTCGTACAATGGGAAAGACACGTCACGTGTAACAAAAGAGTAGAACACGCTAAGAAAAACAATTGAAGCAACCATGTATGCCACTGCATCTGTGAGGAAAGCTGCACTTAGTTTTCGTCAACATTATTTAGATATACAGTGAAACCTCTCCTTACGAACACCCCCAAGATACGGACACTCCTCATATACGGACAGATTTTTATGTCCCAACTGAAATAATATAGAAATAATGATGAATTTAACTCTTGTTTACGGACACTCTCAGACACAGACACGGACACGAACAGCTTTTTCAAAGTACTAAAGCTTGCTTTACCTCCTGACTACGGACAAAACTTGGATTTCAAGACCTAATGTGTTACAAAAATGGAAAATTTAGTTTTGAGAACTGTACAGAAATTCTTTAACATGAAAGAAGACAATAAAGGTCTCGTAGGCTACCACTAGCTCAGCCGGCTACCCCTCGTTAGCTGGAAGCGGGTGGATAAACGAAATCATAAAATTTAACCTGTCTGATGGGTCTAAGGTTTCCGCGATCGTGAAATTGTATTCGACACATGATAGGGTTAATGGGATTATTCTTTTCACTTCAATCAGTTGTACTGTTTCGAGAGACAGGGCACCCGAACGTAAAGGTTAATTTGAAAACTCTAAATTACAGTACTGCATAACTGTAGACCTAGAATAAAATTTTCCTTTTTCGGTCTTATCTACTGTAGTTCAAAGTTGCAAAGAATTTACTGTAGTACAGTAGATTGTATTTAAAATTAAACTACAGTAATACATTTCATTTAAAACGTGAAGGGATACACAATGCATATTATAAATTTATTGTTAGATTGGGGAGCCTCCCTCCCAATTAAGGACACCTCCCTGATGCGAACAGATTGTTACGTCCCTTCGATATCTGTAAATGAGAGGTTTCGCTGTAGTACTTATTGTGTTATTGTTTCTTGATTGGTCTTTGGAAGTTGCTTTGTGCATATCAGGTAAGCTTGGGATGGCGCATCTGGACAACTAAATTCGCAATGTATCGGTCAAGAGCGTCAGTCGTTTGATATCCAGATATGTGAGTCTCCAATAACTTGTCGGATTCGATTCATTGCGTCATTGTAGGTTGAATTCAAGTAATTTTTGCGCACTGGAGAGTCTCAAGGAACAGATTGGTGGCAATATTTTTCAAGAAACGCTTGGAATGTTGATTTTTCTAGTTTCCAGAATGGAATGTTAGCTGTCACAACGACATGACATAAGTCGCTTTAAAACTGATTCCTTATACTATATTCTTCAGACGATTGTGTCAAAAGAGTTTGCTGAAGTTTAGATTTGTGGTCGACATTTGCCTCATATAATGTTCTTTCTGCATGCTGAATTAAATAGGACTTTTATAATTCGAAACCTAAAAAATAGGCTCATATGTAGAGTGCAGATAGCAAACTATTTGATAATTAATTAAGATAATTTGAAATTAATATCATCGCTTTGGTATTTGTTTACTTTAATATTAGGCTTAACACATTCATCTAATAATGTCGTGAAAAGAATATCGTAACTCTGAAAAAAGGTAAAGAAATAACTAGAAAAAAATAGAACATAACTATAGTCCGGGTCAGCTTACTTCATGCCGTAAGGGGGAAACCCAACAATTTTTCCCTCATTACTACATATAATAGTGCATTGTGGTGATTTTCTAGTTTGCAGGTTGAATTTTCTTTTGCCAACTTCGTTTCGAATTTCGATACTGACAAATACTACAAATGGTAGTAATTTTATAACTATTAATGTTGGCAGCTGAGACAGACTATAGTTCCATGAAATTAAAATTGTACTAGATTTCTGAGCTAGTTACTGGAAGCTAGTGAAATTTCAACTTACTAACAATTAATTAATATCAGTATTAATATTGATACAAGACAGTTATTTTGTGTTGATTGTGGTTACAATTCAAAACTATAGTCAGGTTAGTATAAGTAAATATAAAATACTTGGGTGTGATAATGCAGGTGGGTAATCGATAGAAATACCATTTCACATTTTAATGAATTTCTTTCGCGTTTAGATTTTTATTACAATAATGTCAAAAAGAGGAAAAGCATGGCGACTTCACCAAGAAAGCGTAAAGCGTGCTGTGAGAGTGGGGATACTTCCCCTACTGGCGTTCTGTTTTTTTTTTTTCAGATTTAACCGAAAGAAGATAATGAAGAAGAAATAAAATTATGCTCACAGAGACAGCAACTATAACTGGAATAGCAAAATAATTAGGAGTAAGTATTTGAAGCTTACATTTCATGGTTATATTTGGTTTTCGGAGTTAGTACTAATAATTTCATGTGGTCAAACAAAATACATTTTTAGGTTAGGTCTCGTGAATCAATTGTTTAGTCAAACCAATGAATTTCATATTGACAGACAAAATACCTAACATTTTGATCTTCTCGTATAGTTTGCTTACGAAAATATGTTACAAATCATTGAATTACTTAGAATATCCTTCCAACATAATGGTAAAGTATGGTAAGTAAATAAATCATTCAGCACGTAGAATCGTGATTTTACTTCATATGGTGATATCTGGTAATAGTTGGCAACACTGACAAGACGGCAATATTTGCTGTTTAGGAACTGTTTTTATGTGATCCTCACTATAACCTCTTTGTCATTGCTTGGCAGAATATAATTTTTCCATCTGTCGAAAACTTCGGAAATTGTTTGAAGCCACTGCCTTATAAGGTTTGCTTTGAAACTCGCTACTTTTGACATTGTTACCACTGCACTGACATGAAAACTGAACTCAACTAAAGAAAAAACTGTTACATACAGTTGAATACGCCTACTGAATTTCGAAATCCTTAGAGTATTTAAATTTCCAAGCTGTTGGTTGAGCCCATTTTTGTCAGTAAAGTTAGCTAGATTTAAACAATCAGTAATAGAAACGTTTCTTTACTCACACAGAGATAAAGATAGAGAGGAAAAGAGAGAGAAATAGAAAAAGAGAAAACTCACTCTTGTAACTCCTATAATGTAGAATTCGATTTTTTTTAAATAGTACTTCAAAATAGGAGAAAAGAAAATAAAATTTCGCTGCTTAGTTTGAAATAGGCAAAAATGTCAAAATAGGCTCTTTTAGGCACTCTCAAATGGCATTTTTAAGCATTAATGTACATGAAACATGTAAGTAGGCCTACTAAGTCCTAAAGCTATAAGTCATAAACAGAAAAGTTATTAATTTTCCTAAAGATCCGCAATATACGTAAAAATCACTAATGTAATAATGGGTAGTACCTTGGTTTGATTTGAGCAAAATCATTAACTAGCTCTGCTTTGTTTCTTAATCGCTTATTATAGAAATGTAATATTTCAATTTTTAAAGTAGCACTACGGTTCTTTAGTCGTACTCTGTCCTGTTTATATTGTGGGCCTACATATAAAATTTGTTGTAAAACATAATATTCTTTTGGGAATTCCTATGTTAATGCATCTAAATACTATCCCTTCTAGAGGTGATGATAAAGAAATTAATAAATGTATACTAGCTAAAGTAATTTTAAGCAATTAAATATAAGAAAATATTCTTCCTATTATTTTTAAAAATATTTTACAGTTCCTAAAAAAGCGAAGGACCAAATTGTAGAGATTGTGCAAATAAAACATGAGTAGGCCTATGAGATAAGGTGTTTTCCCAGCCGTAATAATGAATCCAGACGAATCGTCTCTGACGTCTTTCTCGAACTTTTTTTATGGCTTCTTGCATTGCCTTTCCATTCCACTGTTTTCTAAGTTTGTTCGAAGGTGAGATTTTCCCTTCTCTTACAGTTTCCAACACTTGAAACGAAATAGAAAACCAGGGTATAATATGGAATGCTAATAATACTAGTATTTCATATTTGTGATACACTGATGTAAGTCATAACCTCAAAACGTATCATAGTTAAAAAAAAGGAAATCAATTAAACATACATTGCTATAAACGTAGAAGAATATAATTATCAATATTTCTAACATTGAGGAATAACAATAGGCTGACCAGACGTCCTCGATTTCCAGGGACAGTCCACGGTTTTGAGTTGCTGTCCCCTGAGAGTAAATGCCCTCATTTTTGTCCTCGGAAATGAATTTTGTCCCCAGAAGCTTTGATTTTGATTCAGTAACATTTTACTGAAACTGCTGCGATTCATGCACATTTCTGAACGGTTCTCAGTATGAGACAGAAGAACCAGCGAGAAGAGTATGAGATATTCTGCACTCTATGAGAAGAATATAGCATATTTGTCTTTGATGACCATTCGCATTCGCATTCGCGTTGCGCGGAAGCGTTAGAATTGCCACAGCGTCCATTTTTAAGTAATTTAAAAAATGAGGAATTTTGTAACAAACCAACAGATGAAAAGTTGTATGATGTTTTTCAACATTTCAAAAAAATTACATTCAATTTGAAAATCATCTTGAAATAGTGTCATTAATCATGTATCTTTCAGGCAGTAATTCACAGTTGAAAGACTTTTCTTCACAATGAACTCAATCTGGACTAATGAAAAGTAAAGAATGAAAATTGAAAAGTTAAAACGTTGTTACAAGTGAAAACAAAAGTTTCATTTCTCATGTGAAACTTAGTGTGAAGCTGTATGGGAATGAACAGATACTTAAAAAGGTACATTCTTCAGACAAGTACTTGTAAAATGTGTGTTAGAGTTCAGTGTCTACAACATTATGTGACAGATTTCCATGCATGTATCAGTACTGAAATTGAATTCTTAGTGGTTATATTTATGTATAGGACTTACGCGTGTTTAGAAATTTAATTAAAAAATTGAGATACCCTACAAATTTAATGTGCAAAGTTCTGTTACATGGCTTTTCTGCAACATTTCAACGGAGCATAACTAGATAAGCGTTTGTGGTTTTCTTGAAAATTCCGATGTCCCCTGCTGGACCATAAAAGATCTGGTCAGTCTAAATAACAATGTATAGGCCTATTCAAGAAAGAACTAAACGCCAAAATTTTCACTTTCCTCGAAAACGAAATAATGATACACGTTTCAACACTTCAACTTCTAACTTCAAACTAACACAGTTCCGCGAAAGAGAGTATCAGTGCGTAGTAATTTGGAAGGCTTCCGATAGACTACAACTCTTCTAAGGTTATATATCACAACAAGTTCATATTTGTACTCTTATTTGGAGGGTCTGATGCCAGAGCGAACCAATTACGTTTTTAACAGTTTTCGGAATTTAACTTTAAAATTTATTTTGAAATATAAAAATAACAATGACAGAAAAGTTTTATTTATCGATTGATTTAAAACCTAAATGTTATTCTTATTGTATTTGTGTGTTTTTAGATGTTGGAGGATTATTGTTCTCCGGATGACACGTAATTGTTTATTATAATGTCGGATTTGGTTCACTATGGCAAATGAAAATAATGAAAGTGCACCTTATCGTGAAGAGAAATGTTCAATACATAAGTAAATAAATAGTCAAGTACACATAAAAAAATTAAAATGCTTGAGGAAAATCAGGAAAACAAGCATGGAACAAAACACTAAGTGATTTAAAAAGAAGTTAATCTATAAAAAAATGCATTTGTTAGTCATGCATTGAAACCATATTAGGAATATCGAATCCGGGACCTCCCGAATGCGAGTCTCAAACATAACTGTCTGAGCTATCTTGCTCATAATAGTTTAATAAATAAGTTGCTATTGAAATTGAAAGATTTATTAGACGAATGGGACGGTCCCTTCGAAACTCCCATTCGTCTAATAAATCTTTCTCTTCTATATCATTACCAGAAAACGGAATTTAGGCAAAAAAAAACATTTTTCCTTGATGCATACAAGCTTGAGATTTAATATTTACATTTTTCATGGATGTATAGCATTAAAAAGTGGTATTATAGTGCCTAAAATGCCTATTTCGACGTAAGTGTCTATTTTTAAGTTTTTAAAAATTTTGCATCATTTTTCGTAACTGTTTGCTGTTTTTTTAACATCCTGTACCGTTTACATTCCAAGACGGATAACAGAAATTCCTTCCTAGCAGTGAACAACACAATAGAGAAGTACCTCCGGGCCACCCCTTCTCATTCTTATAATCTTTCAATCCTAAAATTCCAACTTCCAGTCGGCCTGGGTAGCGTAGTCGGTATAACGCTGACCTTCTGTGCTCGAGGTTGCTGGTTCGATCCCGCCCCAGGTCAATGGCATTTAAGTGTGCTTAAATGCGACAGGCTCATGTCGGTAGATTTACTGGCATGTAAAAGAAATCTTGTCGGACAATTATTATTATTATTATTATTATTATTATTATTATTATTATTATTATTATTATTATTATTATTATTATTATTATTACTTCCTCTGTCTGTCAGCAATTTAAGACAAACTCGCTGGATTATAGCCTGCCCGAATAAACATTATCTTACATTCCAAGACAGTTAACAACCTCTTCCTTTTTTCTCACCAGCAATGAGCGACACAATAGCCATAATAGGTGCTGATGTTCTACTATGAAGCAAACTATGGAAATGTGAATGGTGAATGAAAAAAACAAACTGAAAGACAGAATGTCTTCATTTTGTGTATGCATGTGTATCCTTGTAAAATGTGAAATGTGTGCAAGTTTCTTTTAATCCTTGAATTTTGCATTAAATAAATGTTGAAGCTTATATTAGTGTCATTTTTTAACAAAAAAGCCTATTTTTTATTTTATAGTGCCTAAATAAAGGAGTTTAAGAGCCTTTTTAGGCGTCTAAAATGCCACTTTTTAGGGCCTAAAATTCCGCTCTCCTATCATCACCATATACACTGCCGAGTGTCCCAGTAGTGTTAGTTATTTGCCGCTTAGATCGCTAGCTGTATGCGGGCGCATGTCTGGCAGAAAAAGTGGTAAAGTTTCCTTACTGTATGAATATCCATAATTATTATGAATTATTAAGAATTTCTACTGCCAGAGTGAACCATCTGGCCTCCTGATGTTCATTATATACAGTATATAAAAAAATAACATACCTCAATACGTAAAAGGCGTGGAGTCAAAAAACTGTAATAGTTTGAAGCTAATTAAACAGAAAAAGCCACATGCATACAAAATATAGTTAGTTCAGTCTGGCATACAAAAGACTCCTAATATGACTAACTTTAATACGAGAAATAAATAGCATTTTTCTGTTACTATTTTGAAAAGATGAAGTGAAATACATAACAGCGTAACTCCACTGCTTGATGAACTACTTTCTGAAACATATTCATCACTAGAATCGCCTTCAAAGTCTGTAGCACTATTGTTTTCAAGTAACAAACTTCTCTTGGTGTGAACTATGTCAGATGACGACGCCATTTCTTTCAGACTTGGTTCACTTTCTCAACATAAAAAAGTGAACGTAATTAATTTGTAAGAATGTAAACACAATATACCCTTCACCAATGACTTTACTATGTAGTTTTTCTGGCAGACGATAGACGTCACCTCCCACAATGATATTGAACAGAACACAGAAAAAGTCAAATTTTGTATGCAAATCTAATCTTTCAGGTAAAGCTTCCTGTAAAGCAGATTTGAATAATTTCAAGGGAAAAATTGTGCCGGGACCGGGTATCGATCCCGGGACCTCTGGTTGAACGTACCAGCGCTCTGCCAACTGAGCTACCCGGAGTTCCCGGTGGAGTTCCCGGGTAGCTCAGTTGGCAGAGCGCTGGTACGTTCAACCAGAGGTCCCGGGACCGATACCCGGCCCCCGGAACAATTTTTCCCTTGAAATTATTCAAATCTGCTTTACAGGAAGCTTTACCTGAAAGATTAGATTTGCATAATATATACGTCACTGTGTACGTTAACAGAAAACCACAATTTCAAGTCACACAGAGTTTGTGTGCACTCGATGTGGGTCTCTGGCGTTTCGTCAGCCCACGCGAGTTGGGTGGCTATAAAGGGAAAAGTTGAGACGGTGTCGGGTGGAGTTCCCGGGTAGCTCAGTTGGCAGAGCGCTGGTACGTTCAACCAGAGGTCCCGGGATCGATACCCGGCCCCGGAACAATTTTTCCCTTGAAATTATTCAAATTTTGTAGTTCGTTAACTCTGGCATGAGACCCTCCAGTTCATATTTGTAACACTTCCTCTAATATTTGTGATGGATGCTCTTATATGGTCTAATTAAAATGACGTAAATAATAAAAGAAATACAGCCTGTGTCAAATTGTACAATTCAAAAAATACTTTTGCGGACACAATAGGCCTATGCCTAACAATATTGATTTGAAATTTTTAGTAACTGGAAACAGATGAACACTCAAATAAAGCCTTCTCATATAGAATATTATAGATTTATTAATTTGTCCTACAGAATAATATCTGTAATATTGACAATTAATATTTGAGGAGAAAAATTCGCTCTGACGCAGGGGATCGAACCCGGGTCCTTGGTTCTACGTACCAAGTGCTTTGACCACTGAGCTACGCCGAATTCAATCCACAGTACCGGACCGAACCCTCCTCCTTCAATGTTTCCCTTTGTGGCCTGACTCCAAGTTAGGCATATATTAATTGTCAATATTACAGATATTATTCTGTAGGACAAATTAATAAATCTATAATATTCTCATAGCTGCAGTGCATATATTTTTGTACAGCTTACTGTGCACGTAACTGCGGAATCCCGGCCAAACAAGTCACTCAGCTGAGTGCGCTCCTAGTATAATGGCAGTTCACATTGGACATATACGTCAACTTGGAGTCAGGCCACAAAGGGGAACATTGAAGGAGGAGGGTTCGGTCCGGTACTGTGGATTGAATTCGGCGTAGCTCAGTGGTTAGAGTTCTTGGTACGTAGAACCAAGGACCCGGATTCGATCCCCGACGCCGGAGCGAATTTTCCTTCTCATATAGACCTATAAGAAATAAAAGAAAACGTAAGTTCGTACAACTGATCGTAATTAGATGGCTTGATTACGAGGTAACCAATTACAACGACGTAACTCAGAACATGGTTCGTCAGAACAAACAACTGCGGACTACCTTATGGAAGAGGTTACAGTGCGTGCGCACTCTTCTTCAGTTGCCGCATGAATACGTCAGAACTAGTTTGTTGTTCAAACTACACTCCTTCGGCGATTTAGTAGAAAGTCAATGTTCATCTACTTAGATATAACACACGGAGCAAGCCCCTGCAGTCGACAAGCATAATCTTTTGGTAGACTGGTCAACAAAATAGTCAAGAAACATTATGGACAGTCATATGGGAATGTTAATTTAAGAGTTGTTAATTCATTATAAAAAGTGAATCTAATACAACGTTAATACAAATTAATTTTATTTCGCAGAAAAAAAATATATATACACATCAATAAAATAATGAATGAATGAATGATTAAATTACTGTAAGGTCCGAAAGTCTTGTCCTTCCCCCCCCCCTCTTATGTGTATCTTGATGTGCATCCATTTTGAACATGTCATAGCAGATGTGTGACAATGGTTGATACTTTACGTTCCAGCTTGTTTAGTGACCCAGAACATCAGTATGGGCACCATCATTGTCGTGGCACAAAATGTTGCAGCGCCATGTTCTGTGTGAAATTTTCCTCAGCAAAAGCGGTGTGATTTCCCTGAATGCCTCCCTAACAGCTTGCTTCAAATCTTCAATTGTCTGGTATCGATGTTTCGAGACATGCTGCTTAATTATTCCCCAAAGGGAAATCACACCGCCTTTGGTGCGGAAAATTTCACACAGGACATGGCGCCGCATCATTTTGTGCCGCGACAATGATGGTCCCATATTGATATTCTGGATCACTAAACAAGCTGAAACGTAAAGTATCAACCATTGTCACACATCTGCTATGACATGTTCAAAATGGATGTACATCAACATACAAACAAAGGGGGGGGGGTGACAAAGACTTTTGGACCTTACTGTATATCAACTAATAAGTAAGTAAAAAAAGAACGAAAGGAAGAAAGAAGGAAAGGAATGAATGAATGAATGAATGAATGAATCAATCAATCAATCAATCAATCAATCAATCAATCGATCGATCGATCGATCGATCAATCAATCAATCAATCAATCCATCAATCAGTCTATAAGGGTTTAAATACAGTAAATAAGGAAGAAATAAAAATAAATAAATATTAACTTACACTCTTCAGCAATATCCTTAACATCTGTGTCGTTTTCAAGGCGTTGAATAATATTTACTTTGTCAGAAATACTCAGACTTGAAAGTGTTTGTGTCACGATACCTTACCGATATACGGGGCCTTGGACTCTCGTCACAACAGACCACGTTGTACTGTTTTCTGCTTTATTAAGACTCAAACGCATTCTACTAAATCGACGGAGCAGTGTAGTTTGATTTTTCATCCGAATTCGTCCGCACTGCTGCAATGGATGTTGAAAGATGATCAGCTTGGTGTTTGAAAATAGAAGTCTGTGGGATATGAAGGAGTAAAACACGTATCACAACCGTGATATTTCTCTTATGTAATAGTGTGAATCGTTAAGTTCTACTCATTTATTAATTTATTTGCATTTTATATTGTGTGTGCACATCCTGCACAGGGTCACAACGAATGTTTTTTTATTTGTATCGCAGATTTGAGCAAGTAATTTCATATCTGACATTTTAATATCAATGTCAGCACTGAGCACTGAACGGGGTATTACGGTTAATTATAGCTTATGGACTGCAAACATTATTCTGTAAGTCAATCTAAACTTTACCAACTCAAGTTCAACCGCAATAAAATGTATATTAATAGATGTTGTAATACAGGCTCGTGTGTTGCGCAAGACTAGGGGAGACACGGGCAAAACGAATAACCAGGGCAAGGAGACTAATGCCTATTTCTTGGAAACGCCAACAGGTAGCATTTTCTACTATGTTGGGGAAGAATCCCTGCCAGATTTTGCTGCTGGAACTGACTTGTCGTCATTCCAGCTAGTAAGAGAAGAAGTCAGCGTGTGTTTGAAGAAAATTGACTGTTTTCTTAAAATATTTCAAGGTAAGAGAAACATATGTACAACATACAGTACTGCAGAAACTCTTTGTTATGTGATAGTAATATATAGGCGATAGAATTAGTTCTAAAATGCCGTACTTATGAAGAAGATTATTGACGTTTATGTTTGTATAACCTTAAATGAAAAGCGAAGTGGCGTCTGCGGGCAAAGTGGATAACTTATCCATTATATAAGAGTCAGCTGTATTTTTGTATATATTTGTCTATTGTAATAAAGCGCGTTAGATTATTTTACATAGTGGAGGCATTAAGTCACACTAATTAAATCATAAATTACCAACACTGATCTTATTTTTTACTTAAAAAGGTCGTAATGTGTTTTCAGATGGCTTAATTTTTCAAGAGGAAGACGGAGCAAGCCAAATGGTCGGAAGAAGATATGAAGAAAGCACTTGAAAAAATAAAATCTTCCAGTCAGTGGTTCTGCTATCTGGCCATACAACCATAATGTGTTTGTTGATGAATAGTTTGCGCCAAATGAACGTAAAGATCAACCACTTGACACAGAAATCAGTGAAACGACAGGTGGCTCAGATTTAAGAAATTCTGCGGTGTCACCTTCTTCAGCGGCTGAACAGTTAATGCTCACTCAGAATCAACCACATCTGTGATGTCGACATCTTCAGAGATTTACGAAATATTTTATACATCAATTACACTCATTAACATCGTGTTTATATGTTGATTTATTTTTATTATCAGTGAATATAAATTCAATGGAAAGGTGAAAATGTTATAGGGATATTCACTTTGCCCGGGTTAATTATTCGCTTTGCCCGGGTGCACGGGCAAAGCGAATAATTAACTATATTTTCTTTCTCAAATCATATCACTGTCCGTAGGTACGGGAAATGAATTGCTGTTTTGTAGATATGTGGACAACATGTGTCACAACCAAAGTCATGAAGTTTTTATTTCGGGAGCACCAAAATATAGCCTGTGGCATTGTTTATTCCTAGCTTATCCGCTTTGCCCGGGTTTCTCCTACTAATTATTACTAGCTTCATTCGGAACGTATTTTCTTTTCCAACTAGTGTGCAAAATTGCAATGTCAAGTTCGTATAACTTGCGTTCTTCGAAGTAAGATGCTGCTGCGGATTGACTGATTGATTGATTTCATGTAGGCTGGATCCGGGACTGATCCTGGCACTTAGGTCGTTAAGCCCATTGTACGCCCTATGCCAATCATGTCAACTGATGCCCATAGGCGCAAGCGGGGGCTTTAGAGCTCAGGAGAGCCTGAGCGCTTTACAGCGGAAAGGAAAGAGACAGACGAAAGAGGTAGTATATGCCGCTTGGTCGCGCTATATACAGGGATGGCCAGGACAGATTCAATGGATAAAGGGAAGAAAACTTACTAAAACTGTATCCATGTTAATTTTTAGATTTGTCTGAGAAGTATAATTGCATTATAAGAATATAATGCTCATTTTTCTCAAGTTTGCTTTTTTATTCAAAAGGAATATTTTCTCTACTTTTCTTTTGCAGAAAAGTGAAATTATCAGATATGTTTGTTTAGTAGCCTTACAGGTACTGAAGCAAAGTTTTCGTAAATCTAATATATTGTAAATACGTATAACTGAAGATAGTGCATTACAAATTTTGAAAATATTCACATGGAAAATGTTTGTAAGGAAATGAATTAAGAAAGCAACTATTGTAACATCATAAACAAGGATATGTGACGATGTGTTGTAAAAAAATTCAGCTCTATAGCTTCAACAGATTTCGAGAAAATAATTTAATATTCTGATGATAGGAAGTTGGGCACCAATATCACCTTGAAAGCATAATGCGATAAGAGTTTTGTTACTGTATGTAATATTAGTTACAGTTAAAACATATACCTAGATAACTTTGCTTTGTAATAATTTTGTTTTGATTAGCTTACAAGGCTAAAGATACAATCAGTATAAATTTCATTTACTGTGTCATACTCAATCTCTTGCCTTGGAATATCACTTTCTTTATGAACGATGTATTTCATTCATTTAGTATAGTTAAACTACTATGGAATGTATGTGAATATTCCTTCCTAAATAGTTATTATATTATTAACGTTTAAAACACAACTGCAATATTAAGAAATTTATGTAAATACTTTTGTTTTACAAACAATATAGATAATATCAAACAGAAAGAAGCCATATAAAATAACGACACAAAATTTCATGTTTCGTTTTAAGTTTGTACACCACTGTCTTCTGAATCCAACAGGCTGCTTATTCATATACATAATCCTTCCTCCTTCCATAACTAGCGCTTGATGCCCGCGCACGACGTCAAGGTCAGAAAAATGCGCTTGCTTTGACATCACTGCCTTATGCGATGGTTGTCAATGTCTGATGACGGTCCCGAGTGGCATTCGTGAATTCGACTTTGACAGGCTAGCCACTTTTCTGGACCTTGGAGGTAAGGTCCCATCATCTACTGACGAGCCCGGAGACCTAAGCTCTTAGAACATACGAGATAATTCACTACTTTATTTGTGAATATTTTGGATATTACAAATAAAATTTCAAACAAACACAAACTACAATGAAAAGTGCAATATGGAAAACTGTTCTAACGCAACACATGCTCCATATGGCCACCATTTTGATTGTTAATTTCATTTAAGCGAACTGCGACGTTACCGATAACCCTACGGCACATGTCTTCTTCAATTTCACTGCAAGCTTGGACAATAAGCCGTCGAAGGTCCAGTAAATCATTTTCTTTGTTATTCACACCACTATCCAAATGAAAATGCAACTCATCAGAAAATCCAACGTTATTAAGAGTTCGTTGTCTATTCTCAGCCCAAAGACAAAACAGTAGTCACTGCTGCTTGTGGGCATCTGTAAGTTTATGCACAACAGTCATTGTCTACAGAAACATATGCAGGTCACTTTTCAGAATCCGTTGAACAGACCGGCTAGAAATTCCCAGTTGTAATGCCACCTTTCTATTCGATTTTCCGGGGCTTCTCTAAATAGCAACTCTCACTGCTTCGAAATTTTCCGGCTAACGCTTCGGTTCTAATATTGTTCCTTCTCTTACAAATTTTTCATACAGTTGGTTGGGCCCATCGTGTTTGAAACTGTTGTCGAAAACGCCCCTGTGTCAAAGCAGTACTTTTTGTTTCATAAAAAATTAACACAACTGATGATCGCTGCTGCGTCGTAAGCCTTCCTTTGTCAGTCATGTTGTAAATACTGTCTCCTAGCGACAGTATTTTGAATTACACTTCGTTTGTTTATTCATTAATTTTTCCAAAAATCACTGCAACTGTTATTGGATCACTGAATACGATGTTTCATATCACTGTTAAAATGTAACAAAGACAAATGATGGATGATCTCGTGCGCCACCGCCAGCATCTGAAACCCATTCTATCCCCAGACATCATCCCAGCCTCTTTCTACTGCAGATGTTAGATGAAGTAAGGGGAGAGTGTTGGTAGAATTAAAGAGGGAAACGGGAGTAATCCGAGAAAACCGCTCTGTAATGTCTATTTTGTCCAACAAAATTTCCACGCAGACCTGACCGGGGATCGAAACCGTCCCCCTGGATGGAAACCCAGCGTGCTAGCACTGTAATTATAGCCGCGGCATGCTTCGAGAAGTAACGCATTTAACTTTAATGTATGCAAGAAATAGGACGCATGACTATACTTATAGAACTGTTCATTTAAACCAGTGGTACTCATTACGCGGACCGCAAGACGCATGCGCCTCTCAAAGACATTTATTACGGCTCTTGAATTAATAGTTGTTATTACGAGTACTATTCTTTTTCTGAGAATTATTTTTTAGTTTCTATAATAATGTGCAACTGGAGAAAACTTCGGTTATCCTGCATCATTTCTGTCAGTGAAGGTGTTCAACAAGGAAACGTATGTTTTCTTTTAAAAAATGTAGTGTCAATCATGTGCTTATTATGTCTTGAAGTAATAATGGGTTAAATTAATTTATGGTTTATTTAACAACGCTCGCAACTGCCGAGGTTATATCAGCGTCGCCGGTGTGCCGGAATTTGTCCCGCAGGAGTTCTTTTACATGCCAGTAAATTCACTGACATGAGCCTGTCGTATTTAAGCACACTTAAATACCATCGACTTGGGTCAGGATCGAACCCGCAAACTCGAGCATAGAAGGTCAGCGCTATACCGACTACGTTATCCTGGCCGACTAATAATGGGTTATAAACGTTATCTTAATAGACATTACAATAGCGTGCATTCAAATTCTGATAATAGGTATCCAAAACATTCTCAATCAAGGATACAAAATATGAAAATATTAAAAATGTTCGTAATATTTGAACGGAAATTAATTATTTCACTACTATAGCCTACATAAAACTAATTGACGACAAAAGCATCGTATCACGTACCAAATATTAGTCCATTTACAGATGAGGTTTTTTTTCCGCTATAGATTAACATTCGCATAACGGTTGTTGGGGAAAATGTCGGAAGAAACCCAATCAGGTAATCAACCCAAGCGGCAATGGAACCCACGTCCAAGTGCAACTCCGGATCGATAGACAAGCGTCTCAGCCGACTGAACTACGCCGTAACGGAGCACTTCAGAGAGAGCAGATCTGAGCAGAGCCACCAGTCCACAGCCTTCCGCGTCTTCGCCCTTCTGCCGCCTTCGCCGGTTCTTCGGTTCGGTGCTGCTTGAATGAATGAATGAGTGGGGGGGAAGTGGGAGGAGAAACTTTAAAGGTACATGAAAACACGTCCTTTTTTGGAAGGGGGGAGTTGGGGCTGTGAAAAACTGAATATGTGAGCTCCAAGCCTCTTGGCCACTTGTCTCACTTCGGGTTTCGCCGCCCCAGTGAAGGAGCGCTAGAAATTTCCAGTGGGTAAGCCGAAAATGGACGTAACTGATTAGCTACAACATACGGGGGGGAGGAGGGGCAGAAGTACAGCGACCTGATACGGAGGAGAGACGCGATGGAGAAGTCTAGGCACGAAACGGTAATAGCCAGTTTGGCTGTTTGAAGATTCGAACGCGTAGGGATTAATCTTACAATAGCCAATTGGCTCTTTGATGATTTTTCTCAGATCAGGAGACCAGCCAATTGGCTCCTTGATGACTCCAGTGATCTGTACAAGGGGACGATTGAACCCTGCCAGGGCCCGAGTTCGATGTGAACAATCATTAATCTTGAGCCGTCACCAATGTCTGGGGAAGTGAATGCAGGTCCGTGGCCCATTTCTTTTAGGGCTCATCCCGACATTTGTCTTAACGCCTTAGGAAGACCACGGAAAAACCTTAGGCAGGATGAGATGTCTCAATTTTAGAGACTAGCCAGTTGGCTCTTAGGTAAAATGACTTGATTCGATGGATGTAGACTAGCCAATTGGCTCTATTACAACTCCATCGATCAGCAAAACGGATTTATTGGGGACGATATGTTAGCTCAAGTTATTTAACCATCATAACGGTATTAGCCAATTGGCTTTTTGATGGTTTCTGTCAGATCCGGAGACTAGTCAATTGACTCTTCACTCCGTAGACCTGTAAGAGGGATAGAATGGATTTATAGCCCGAGTTAGAGCAGGCCATTTCACAGCGGTTGCTTATTAGATTAAGTCATGAATTAATAATCTGCTACCTAAATCTGGGAGTGACACCTGCCTCCCTGTTTTCCTGTCTTAAGAGAATAGCTAGTGGACCTGTCTGGTGTCTTCGCCGTAACCTAGGATCATACCGGCCGAGGCATGATATGAGCGGGTTGGGCTGGCACGAGCGGCCTCATACAGGTTTCTAGCCAATCGAGCAATGAACTCGTCTACGGTTGGCAAGTTTAGCTCATCGTGGAACTTCTCTCTCGAAGCGACTCGCGGGAGATGTGTTATGATGCGAATCACCTGGTTCTGGATAACTTGGAGTTTCCGGAGATGGGTCACTCCCGCGAACCCCCATGCGGGTGCGGCATAGGTTATTACAGACCGAATGAGGGCCTTATACATGGTAAGTCCTACCCCCAGGTTGTCAGGAGTGAAGGCCGCCAGAATGGGATAGTGTCTAACTATCAATCCATTGCTGCTTGTGAATGAAATGATGAATGAATGAATGAAAGGGGACGAAGGAAGAATGAATGATGTTTAAAATGGCAGGCAGGGTAAGCATCCCATGCCTCCATTGGTTCCCGACTTGCAATTCACTAACTTTAGATCGAGGTTCCCAGCTAAAAGCCGTTTGCCCTCTCAACTAACAGTAGTGTATTTTCCCCTGTAAATGATTATATGAAACATGTACACGCTAACAGTTGAATTGTGAATGAAATGGATGAAATGAAGTTAGCACCATGCCTCGCAGATGTTAATGAGAGGTGGAGAGTCCAGTGCTCTGGTCAGTTCTGTCCTAGTCACGTTTTTGTAGTGGCGCTAGGGAGACTCGTAACCTGTTACCAACAAAGTGGTGGGCTACTCGTTTCCGTAGAAGCCGTCTGGCTGCCTGGTTGGCTGTGGCAAGTGTCGTGTGTCGTTCCGTGGGGTTTGTGTCTGTAGTGAGTAAGGAAATAGTGAATGTCACTATTTCGTCCTGTAGTCTGTTTAGTTGCCGGTCAATGTAGGATTCTATTTTCTGCATAGCAGAACGTAGAACCCCCTCGACCAGCTGTTCCGTGGTTGTTTTGTCTGTCTGTGGATCGTCTGTAGTGGTTGTCTTGGTTGTCATAGTCTTAGCTGCATCCGCATAAGACAATTCGGGTTTGGGAAGTGTTGGTTTGAAGACGGACTGTGATGGTTTGGGTATAGGTGGCGGTGTTGGTTTGTGAGTGTCTATGGGGACATGCGTGAGATCGGTGGAGGTTATGAGATTAGTCCTTGGATATTTTGGACAGCGAGCTTGGCCCGTATAATGGGTGTCGCTGTTACACGTGGCGCAATACCTAATCTGGGATAGGCGGTTGTGGTTGCAAAGGTCGGGATTCTTGCCGCACTTAAAGCAAGTCTTGGGCTTGTCACAGTTTGTCTTTGTGTGGCCGTATTGTGCACAGTTAAGGCACGGTCGGTGGAAGATTGTCTCGTGTGATGGTTCTACTCTGTAGTATCGTCCTGCGAGTTTAATTCCTGCTAGTAACTTGTCTGCTGTGGTGATGTCTTTTGTGAATATTCTAACTAAGTTGGTGGGTTTGTCAGTCTGTGCGGAGATAATTCTCTTAATGCGTGTGATACCTGGATGTATTACAGCCAGGATCTGCATTAGTTCGTCCTCAGAGATCAGCGTGTCGACATTTTTCATGACGACACTGATCTCTTTATTTCTCGTCTGTTTCTGTCTTGTTTCAGTGGGCGGCGTAATGCTGATTTCTGCGGACGGGCCGAAGTTGTACAGGGGAATTGCCCTAGCGAACTTCTCCGCGTCGTCTATCGCGGGGAATGTAAGTGTTGTTGTCTTGGTAGTGTGTGCCCAGAACTGTCGTGGGGTTTGAATGTCGAGTCGATACTGTTTTATTAGTCGCTCTATGTGTAATGGGTTGTTGCCGTTTTTCGTGTGGTTCAGTATTTTCAGTACTGTCCTTGTCTTGGGTCCTTGTGCGATTTGACGTGTGGTATTAGAGGGAGTGGGAGAAGTGGGGCTTGCCGGAGTCGAACCGGATATACTTGTGGATATTGGTTTGCGCCTGATGGACCTTTTCCCTTCTGAGGATTCGTGAGACGACGCCTCAGAGCTGGGAGGTGGTCCGTTGGGAGACTTCTCTGCTGTGGGTTTAGGGACAGGAGACCTCTCTGCTCTAGGTTTTGGAGTCGGCCCTTCTGAGGGCCCCTTTTGTGGATTGGAAGTAACCTCTGCCTCTTCCTCAGAAGAAGAAGAAGATTCACTGTCCAATAGAGAGTGGGGTGGGGAGGAGGAGGGATGGGATGGGTTGCCTGGTAATTCCCAAGGTCCGAGGAGAGTGGCGGTTGGTGGAGTTTGGTATCGGGCGTGCTTCCCGAATTGTCGTGGAT
Organism: Periplaneta americana; assembly: GCF_040183065.1. Lineage (NCBI taxonomy): Eukaryota > Metazoa > Arthropoda > Insecta > Blattodea > Blattidae > Periplaneta > Periplaneta americana. The sequence continues at coordinate 126,525,982 of NC_091126.1, forward strand.
GCATTAATGTCATCTGACGTAAGTTTTCTCGTGAGGCAAATACGTAGGCTCTCGTGGTGGAGTTTATAGTCAAGGTCGTTGTGGGTTTCCGTGGAGTCACTGCGTCCAGTAGGTCGGGGTCAGCGTTTGTGATCACTACTGCTCTATTAGCATTGATCGGTGCCATGGTCTTTAGTGTATTTAGGTCGTCGAGCGTCTTGGTTGGTGAAGCGCTGGACTTACCAAATGATGATGGTTGTGGTGGTGATGTTGCTTCCGGTGAGACAGGTTTTCTTGCGGCCGTCGGTATCACCGTCTTCCGTCTCGTCTTCCGCTTCCCCGGTGGCTGGCCTCCGTCCGGCCGAGACTTGTCGACACAAGGCGGCGGCCGGCTCCCGCTGTTCATGTTGGTTGTAAGCTGGCGACTTTTACCAGTGAGTGTCTTGCTAGATTCAGCTCCCTGATCCTGATCTGATCTGATTGATCTGATCATTGCTGCTTGTGTTGCTGCTGCGCTGCTTATTGGGTGCGGACCGCGGCGACAACGAAGAGGAGGCCTTGCAGTTTTGGGAATCTAGCTGGGCCAGGAGGCTCAGCGTGAAGAAGGGAACTATATGGTGTGCCTACCCGCCGGTGTTCTAACAAGTCCGGCCACCTAGCGGTGTTAACTGCGGGACTTGTTAGGATAGCAACTGCCACTCACTGCCCGGCTGGGCCGATTGAGTGTTAGCAGCTGAGCTGCACCAGGGCGTGCGCCCTATAGACTTCTAATTTTTTACTTCACTTACGTGTGGGACTAACACCCTCTCAACTTCAAAAAGAGCATCGTCCGCGGCTGGCCCTTCTGAGGGCCAGTTGCAACTGCAGTGCTACTGTAGTCTGCCCTTCTCAGGGCTACTACATAGCACATCCTTATAACAAAACCATGTGCTCTGCCAGGAGGTAAGCCTGTGCATCACAAAAATCACAATGAGAACCACACGTAAGTTGAAGACTGTGATGGAGGGCCGCGTTGGACTCAAGACATCACCCGCAGCGACTAGGGCGAGATCGTCCAGAGCTGTAGTAGAGACAAAGACAAAGCTTCCTGTCAAGGTGAAGCAGAGGCAGAAGCTTGATTCGCCGGGATCATCTCCGGCATCAAGTACTGCCGACTCTTCGGAAAGTCTGCCCTCACCGACAGCTTCCGAATCGTCAATAGGGGCTCCACCCTCGCCCTCAGTGGGCGGTGAGACCCCGAGAGCAAGGAGGACTAGTGTGTCCTCCATCTCTACAGCCTCCAGTACTGGAGAGCTTTCTGTGAATGATAGGAGACCTGAAATACGGCCTCCATCTACACTAGTAGTCAACGAGACGGGTGCAGCTGCAACACGCTCACCCACTCAACCAGAGACGGTTAATCCCGAAGTTGCTGCGAATGACTTTCTGACCACGAGGAGGGATGATATTCCTCCTGTAATCATCGCAAATGATTACAATGGTGACCCGGTCACTATGCTCATGACGTACCGGGACGAGCATGATCCGATGGACATTAGCTGTAAGCGGTTAATGTCAGGATTCGGAGTGAAGACTTTCACGCAACGTGACTATGCTTCACTGATCAAATTCCTAGAGCAGAACAATGTTCCTTTTCATCTGGTGGAAGCCAGAAACGAGAAGGTCATTAAGGCCGTGGTGAAGGGGCTTCATCCTAGGACGAACCCCAACACCGTGACACAAGAACTGACTCGGCTAGGTTTTCCTGTGCGGAACACAGTTGTCATGTATGACAACTACCGTAAGGCCCCGAACGGGATGTTTCAGATACATCTCACTGACAATGAGAAGGCGAGATCGATTCTCGACCTAACCAGCCTACTGTTCACAACTATAAGGGTTGAAAAGTATTTTCAGAGGCCCACTCCTCCACAGTGTACTCACTGCTGGAGGTTCGGACACACTGCTAGACAGTGTAAAGCACCAGCTCGGTGCAGGAAATGCGCCGGACAGCACGTAACATCTGCGTGCATGGTGCCGGCGCACTACACACGTTTGTGTGTAAACTGTCAGGGTGAACACCCTGCAACATATAGAGGTTGCAGGGAATATGTAGCCTATAAAAATCTGCACCAGAGAAGGCTTGGCATAACGAGTCAGACTGCCGGAACTGCTCGACTTCCCCCCTCCCCCTCCTGCTCCAGTTAACAACCTGGATAATTTTCCAGTACTGCTTCCCTCACAGGTCGCAGAACCAGAACCTGCTCCCTCCCGGCAAGTTCCTGCAGCGCCCTCAGAAGGCGAATGGCAGGTTGCCGGGAACAAAGGTAAGAAGGGGAAACGCGCTGTAGCACATGTTCCTACTAGCAAAGTTCCCCTTACTGCCACAAAACTAGCAGCCAAAGAGAAATCTGCTGATAAAGAGGTGTTCATACTCACCTCTCAACCGGGTACATCTACTGACTATAGGCGACCCAATGAGAGCGGGCGGACTTTTAGCCAGGTTGCGACCGCCCCGCCAACACCTCGCCCAAACCTCCCTCAAACAAACTGAGAGTGGGCGAATGCTTTCAAACAGCAGACAGCCACTTGGGACCCTCAGTTTACGCTGTCTCTAATGTTTCAGATATTGAAACAAATGAGCGCGTATCTGGGGGAAAATCCTTACCTATTCCAAGCAGCCCAGACGATCAGTAGGGCTATAGCCACACCGACGAGACCACGTAGACCTGCCGGTGGAAGAAGGAACGCGAGGAGATCGCCATGGTGATTTTCGCGTCCTAATATGGAACGCTCGAGGACTACGCGCAATTAAAAACGAGCTTAGGCATTATTTAGAAGCAAAAGATATAAAAATTGCGCTCATATCGGAAACCCATCTCCGCCCTTCCGATAAGTTTAGAATTACAAATTACAAAGTGTACCGTACGGATCGTTCAATCGATCCGGGACAGGACGCGGCAGTCAGGGGAGGGGGCACTGCCATACTAATTCAAAGAGGAATTCCTCACTATGAGCAACTGCTCCCTCAACTAGAAAAATTGGAAGCCACCGCTATAACTTTACAGATCTTAAATGAACCTGTAACGTTTATAGCTGTATATTGCCCACCCCCAATCACTTAAGGTTAGGGACTTAGACATCCTCATGGATACTGGACGAAAGATGGTAGTCGGCGGAGACCTAAACTCAAAACACATTGTCTGGGGCTGTCGTGTAAGCAACTCGGACGGCAATAAGCTTTATCGCCACTCCCTTAGGAGTGACTACATTGTTTCTGCCCCGAGCACACCCACGCACATCCCAGACAATGCTAACCATCAATCAGACATTTTAGACATTGCATTACTCAAAAATATTAATTTTCATACCAAACTTTCGGTACATGACTCGTTAGCAAATTCAGATCATAAACCTGTTATTACGTTTCGAGCGCAACTACAATTATCCCCTCCAAAAACTGTGCTACTCTACAAAGCAGCCGACTGGGAACTCTTTCGAGATAAGTTGGACGCTCTCACAGATGACGTGGTTCCTACATCATCTGTTGAGATCGAAGAAGCTGCTAAAATGTTAACGAATGCTATACAGGAATCTATGTCGGTAATTCCAACGAAAACTATTACTCCGGGGAAATTAGAACTTCCACAGGATACTTTAAAATTAATAAGGGAAAGAAATGACTGTCGACGTGCCTGGCAAAGAACGCGGGACCCTCGCCTAAGACCAAGGATAAATCGTTTAAAAAGGGAAATTTCTCAGAAAATAAACGATCAGATTATCCAAGCCTGGACTCAAAAACTTAGTAAATTAGATACCGACAATATGAGCGAAGTGTGGAAAATTACAAAGTTTTTCACTAAGCCATATAGTGACATTCCTCCCATTCAGCACAATGGGACAACGTACAATAGTCCAGAGGAGAAAGCATCTATTTTCGCGGAAGTCCTCGAGAACTCCTTCCATCCACACGGTGACTTATATGACAGACAAATACATGACAGAATTACACAAGACACAACTACGTACCTACAAAACGTGGACCTCAACAATAACGACGAACCACTGATCCGTCCTGCTAGTGTTCACGAGATAAAATGGCAAGTTAGACACTTGCCAAATAAAAAAGCCCCTGGCCCCGATGGCATACAGGCTGAAGTACTGAAACAATTATCACAAAAATCGTTTAAACTGCTTACAAGTATCATAAACGCTATCTTTCGGACAGGCTATTTTCCTAAAATTTGGAAACACTCACATATTATTCAAATTCCTAAGCCAGGAAAGAATAAATCTGATCCACGTAATTATCGACCCATTAGTTTACTAAATGTTCTAGGTAAAGTTGCGGAAAAGATCATACAAAAAAGATTGAAATCCGAAATCGGAAACAATGATCTAATCCGAAACGAACAGTTTGGATTCCGTTCAGGTCATTCGTGCACACAGCAATTGCTGCGCACAACGGAATTCATTACCACTGCATTTAATTTAAATCGAACAGTAGCGGCTATATTCCTAGATTACACACAAGCCTTTGACAGAGTTTGGCATGCGGGCTTGATACATAAATTAATTAACAACAATATAAATTGCCGCCTAGTGAAGCTGTTGGACAATTATATTCGGGGCAGAACGTTCCAGGTTAAACTGAACGACGTGCACTCCACGTCGCGAGGTATTAACACTGGAGTGCCCCAGGGCAGCATTCTGGCACCGATACTTTTCCAAATTTATATTAATGACCTACCTTTTCATCAAAATTTCAACAATAGCATTCTAGCGCTATACGCGGACGATTCGGCATTTCTCACGGCATCGTGGAAGCCAAATGTTGCCATTAATAGGCTACAAGGTCACCTAAGTGACATTGAACCATGGCTCCTCAGATGGAGAATTAAATTAAATATATCAAAAACACAAGCCATATTATTTAGCAGGAGAAATAAATTCAATAGACGGGGCATAAATCACACAAAATTAGCCATAAATGGATCACAAATCGAGTGGAAAACTTCAGTAAAATATCTCGGAGTAACACTAGACAGACGGCTCACCTTCTCCGAACACGTACTACAAAAACTCAGACTTGCCAATGCTAGATTGGTGGAGCTTTATCCAATATTAAATAAAAGCAGACATCTAAACATACACACAGCTCTAACTTTGTATAAAACATTAATTAGGTCAGTAATACTATATGCTTGTCCTGCTTGGGGACATGCATCTATTACAGTCCGTAAAAAATTACAAGTTTTCCAAAACAAAATTTTAAGATTCATCACAGGACTTCCTAGAGTAACTCCTGTTAGATTGATTCATGAAGAACTAGAAATTCCGACAATTCAAGAATTTATTTCAAATCAAGCCTTCTGCACGTACACCAAGTCGTACAGCAGCACAAACCCACTAATTTCTTCATTAGGAAATTACAACCCTGCATTAGACAAACATAAAAGACCTAAGAGCGTACTCCACCCTATAGCTTGGAACGACAACGTACAAGACGAATACCAACTTGAACACTAATTAACCACTTGACTCTACACACAGACAAGTCTATTAATGCACTAATAATGTTATTTCTCTGTTTCAGGGTCATCACGTTATTGGCAGCATAGATGCATTGCTCTTATTGCAAACAATTTTTTATGTACCTTTAATGTATTTGTACTTTGAATCATGATTAAACCATAACCTCCCACCTGAACATATTCCGACCCCACTATAGCCAATTGGCTTGTCGTCAGCACGACATCTCATCCTGCTCTAGGTTTTTCCGTGGTTTCCCTTGAGCAATAGACAAATGTCGGGATGAGCCCTAAAAGAAATGGGCCACGGACCACTTCCCTTCCCCCACTCTTTCTCTTCTACTATCACAAAGAACTTGCTAATTTCTTAGATAACAACCCTGAATTATGATAATAGGGGAACATAAATATATTGTAAGTTCACAGGGCTAACGGCTTCGAAGCTGGGTACCTGGTTCTAATGAAGTGCACTGGTAGCAATCTAAACATGGGGGCATGAGATAGTTACTCTGCCTGCCATTAAAAATTCACTTCACTAAATCCCCAAGGTTAAAAAAAAATGAACTACGCCGGTGGCTCGGAGATTGTTAATGAGTGCCTTCTAGCTGCATGTGACACTTTATTTTCTAAGTTTCCAAATTTAAAACAGATTGCAGGTGAAATAAAGAACAAATTAAATTACTCGTATTGATATGAGTTTGCAGAAGAATAGTGTAGTTCGCCCTTCAACTTCAAAATACCAGTAATATGTCTTAGGTCTCTTACTTTATATTGTAATAATAATAATAATAATAATAATAATAATAATAATAATAATAATTAATAATTAAAAATTCACGAATTTTGTTAAGCTTCAACACTGTGGAATGCATTGCGGCTCTCGTTAAATGATTAATTCTCATTTTTGGCTAACTTCTAGTAAGTACCACTGACTTAAGATGGGAAGTATACCATTGGTCTGCAAAATTTTAGTGAAATTCATTTTTGTTTTATATCTCACCTAAATGAACAAAACTTTTCATGCTTAATACACATACATTACACTTTATAAAACACTATTCAGAATATTAAAATAGCTAATAATTACCTGAAAAAATAATATTATAGGTGCATAATTTTTTTATAGCCGTAAAGTATTTACATAATAAAATATACAATTAATTAAATACTTGCATTATTCTTTTACTGGAATGTTTAAAAAGATCTACATCAACAATATAGTGTAGGATCTGTCCGTTACTCAGAAGAAGACGAGCGGAAGGAATGTGACCTTGTTGACCGTCGCTGTCGATTATTATATAGGCACCGTGCAAGCTCCTCTGGTGGCGACTGTTGTTACTAACTGCGGGACAGCAGCGATAGAGTTGAAGCGTATGAATATACTTAACATCTCAGGTTAAATGATTAGAAATACGGATGATCCTAAAAAGCGGAAAGGTGATGCAAATTGCTGTGTTCTTGAGTGTAATAATGCTTATAGGAACACACCAACCGATATTGTTTTTATTCATTCCCAAAACAGAAAACTGAAGCGCAACGATGCTAATTGTGGATCCATGCAGTACGCAGACGAAAGTAAATAAGGCTACACTGCTTGTAATCATAGTATTATTATATACTAGGCCTGATATAAAATAGAATGTATATAGTATTGCGTTTATAAATAATCATTAAGTTAACAACGAGAGGAATTTATCATTTAAATTTCAGAAAGTACATAGGCCTAATTACCGAGTTCTTTACATATAGATTATGTATAATATTAGCAACAATAAATAATAATATACTTATTTTTAAATGTATTCATATCGATATTTAATTCTTGATTACAAGTACTGATGGTTCACCTTGTTGGAAACCAACACCGGCAGCAAGAATTTGCGGTATTCATTTTATTGGGAACGAGATCAGAACACCCCCAAAACTAGCATACTGTTCCCAGTATTTTTATAAGAGATTACAAGAAAAAGACTGCCTCATCTCAACTAGCTCCGGAAAGGTACGAAGGAGACACATAAAGAAGAAGAAAAGATGAAAATTTCGGTTTAATGGAAGGCGAATGCTCAACAAGTGTTATTTCGAAAAATGAAGTAGCCATACAGACAGAAGTAAATGAAACCATTCTTAGTGATTTTGATTTTTCTTTCACAATTGAATTGTGTGAATTGGCTACTCAAGTATCTATTCCATTACATGCCGAACTGAAGTCTTAATGGGAGTGACATTTGTGGTTTCGAATATATTGTTAAAATTGCTGCCAAATGAAACACAATCATACCCGTAGAATCATAATAAGAAATATTTCCAATTCTAACATTTAACCCAAAAATAGCTACCATAGATAGTCGAAACGCCCCAAGATGTAGACCATACATATTATTTTTGCCATTTTTGTTAGTGAATTTCACATCGAAAGCTTTCGAAAAATTCTGTCCAAGAGTAAGATTAGTAATGAAATTCATCTACTCATATTTTCCAATTAAAATGAAAACTGGATTGTCGTATTCTGCTATGAGGGTGATGTTCGGAGTTAATCGTACAATTATAATTATAATGTATTTTACCGCCATTTTAATATTGTTGACATCCACAATGGTTACTGTAATTTTGGGTTTTGGCCTAGCAGAGAAAGTATTCAGGAAACAATGCCTGCAATATTGAAACATGTAGAATGACAATTAATTGTTCAGAAGTGGAATAGCCACCCAATGTGGATCAGATGGTGGCCTTCAAATCTAAATGCTACCGAGGCAGATCGAGTGACACATTCATACCAACTGATTGCGGATTATTGACTTTATTAGAAGGTGGTGATGAAATCAGGTTTTCCCCGAATAATAACAAACCTCTCCGATAAAGGGATCATTATTGTTACTCCACCGTATCTGGACGATGATAAATTAACAGCTGAAGAAGTCGAAACTAGTTACAGCGTTGCCAGTGTTCGAATTCATGTTGAAAGGTGCATTCAGCGAATTAAAATATACAGTATAACATTTTACACAAACTATCAATTGAACTGCTTCCGCATGTTGATCTTGTTGTTTATTCAACTGTTCAAAGAGAAATCTGAACCTCATAAGTAATACCAACAAGGCACCACTTATGAGGTAACTAGGCCAGAATATCATGGGTTAGAGTGGCCAGTTCCTTTTCCCTTCCATTGCATATATCGCCGACTAGCTACAAATTACACTAGTCAGACTTCGTATGCATACAAACAATATTGTTTTTCCTCTGACACATATCGTCAAGTGAGATGTACAGCCTGATAACAGATGTACATATCAGCCAGAACCTCAATCAGAGGTAGTATGTTGATGATATTGTTCATTATGTGTTGTGTTTTAGAGAATTTGCAGTCGCCCATTATTCAGGAAGTGTAATTAAGACTACTTTTAGAATTAAATCACATTAAAAATACGTAATTTATAGAGACATTATACACACAAATATTACACACGTCATGACATCACATCAAATATAAGTATATCAATGTTTTTGTAATATGACTGTTCACCCTCATTCAATGGTCTGAAATCTGATTTAAATGTCAAACAACTTCATTGATATTTCATGAACTTTGTAGATACATTTTTACACTCCTCTAGCAGTATTGAACTTTCCACTGAGTCTATAAAATAATTAAAGACTGGAGATTGCTGGGTTTGCAGTGAAAGACCTGCCCTTGGGCAGAACACTATGAATCAATGAACCCATTCTTACTAATATTACAACTTTCTATCGGCAGAAAGCCGCATGTAATTTCTATATCACACATGACTAGTGAATGACTGCGAGCCTGTAGTTAATTAGGAATTGAGACACTGCGCGGCGCCACCAATACGATTTTGAGACCCATGCACGGTGCCTATACATCGCTCAGATAAGCATCCCAGTAGCCAAGTTATTACTCGTGCAGGAAAAATTAGTAACAATGCATATGGAAATTGAAGCTACTGATTTTTATTTTTTTAGTTGGTATAACGACGCTGTATCAACTACTAGGTTATTTAGCGCCGATGTTATTGGTGATAGCGAGATGGTAGGCCTATTTGGCGAGATGTCGTGGATTCGCCATAGATTACCTGACATTCTCATCACGGTTGGGGAAAGTCTCGGAAAAACCTAAACAGGTAGTGAACCCAAGCGGGAATCGAACCCGCGCCCGAGAGGAACTCCGGATCGGCAGGCAAGCGTCTTAACCGACTGACCTACGTCGATGGCTAAATCTACTAATTATTATTTTAATAGATTAACTACATAAATAATTACTTGATCTAGTAAGAACTGCAATAAATAGCTTATGCATTAATATCATTAACATCTTTCCTCTGCCGCCTCACCTCCCCCTTTCATTTCTTGAATGAGAAACAGTACATGCTATTAAAAATTAAAGTACTTATTTTCACATCATTTGGCACATTTCGAAAAATACGTATCGTATAACTTTTAATTAAAGAGTAACTTATTTTCAACCCGAACCACTCCTTTAAGAAACTATGATGAACCAATACTTTTACCTTAAATTTATTCCTTCATTCGCTTTCGAGTAGTGGCTGAGCTAAGTCTTCTTCAGGTTCTGAATCCGAGGATGAGAAACCATCACTAGAGACACTGGAAACACTGCCCACTGATATTCTAAATCTGTCTGTAGCATCTTCCAGAAGTCCATCCTTCAGCCAGCACTCGTGTTCCAACTTCTGAAAATGTGCACAGTTCACTTTCCAGTCTTCTGTTGTAATAGTGGAGAATGCATTTCTTGTTAATGCTTCCAGGGTTTTGAGGGAGAAGTCACCGGTAATGTTCCTTTCTTTCAGGTATGTCTTCGCTTTTTTACATGCAAGTGTCCACACCTGTGGAGTAACGGTCAGCGCGTCTGGCTGCGAAACCAGGTGCCCCGGGTTCGAATCCAGATCGGGGCAAGTTACCTGGTTGAGGTTTCTTCCGGGGTTTTCCCTCAACCCAATACGAGCAAATGCTGGGTAACTTTCGGTGCTGGACCCCGGACTCATTTCACCGGCATTATCACTTCCATATCATTCAGACGTTAAATAACCTAGATGTTGATACAGCGTCGTAAAATAACCCAATAAAATAAAAAAAATCCATGCAAGTTCAATGGCGCTTAGTTCATATTTATATGGGGGCAACTTAAGTGTAACATGACCATGCAATTTCAAAGCTTCATCAATTCCAAAAGTTTTTTCCATTGGTTTATGTCTTTCGATTAATTAAATAAGATGAGATTTTCTCATATCATCGGGGTAAGGCGCGTTATTATATTTCAGCCAGGCTTTCATAATCTCATTTGCCGCGTATTTATTAGGAGGCTTATTTTCTTGAATGCAATGGCAAGGAGCATTATCCATTACCACAACACTATTCTCAGGCAGATTAGGCAGTAGTTTCTCATGGACCCACTTTTCAAAATTTTCCGAGTTCATCTGCCCATGGTAATTCTCCTTAACTTGACCTGCCTTGAAAATCAATAATGCATTTTCAAGGAATCCATTTTCTGAACCTGCATGGACAATAACCAGGCGATGTGACGAACTGGTGTTGCTTAAGATGCCAATTTCCGTCTCGCTCTGCCAACATTTATTAAATGTGAGGTTACTGCCTACCCACGTCAAATCTAAATAAATTATTGGGAGGTTTTGTAATCGGTATTGGCTTATTGCTCTTAAATATTTACACCGCCAAGCAACAATATGAGGCCTTTCTATTAAAAGTTTTTCCTATGAGAACTGCATTTTTTCCACTGATACCCATTCCCTTCATGATTCGCTTTAAGGACTGAGAACTCCAAGGAAAATTGATTTTTTCTCTTACAACAGTTAGAAGCTTTCCACAGGTTGGTACTATCTTATGGTTTACATAAAAATCATATATAACATCCCTGGTTACTCTTTTATCAAAGTCGTCTATTATTACATTTCTTTGATCTGGGCGTTTTCTGTGCTTCCCTGCTGTTGACAAGCTGCTTTCACCAACATCCACACTCGCCTTACGAATTCTGGTGATTGTAGAAACTGACTTTCCTGCATATATGCAGAAGCATGTTTATTACGTTGACTGGGTGGGTGTTTTAGACTGTTGTTGCGACTCGTCATCACTTTCTTTTATAATGTTTCTAATAATATTTCATGCTTCAGTATGCACTGTTTTTCCTTTTTTCTTAGATTCTGCCATGCCAACTCACAAATAATACAAATAATGAACTTAATGTGAAACGAATAAAACGAATAAAATAATAGTAACACTTGATACTTTGTTAATTAACACTTCTTACTAATTCCCTTGCACAGAGACGTCTCACGATCTCATAGTCGACACAGTAACTAATAAATTAAGTTGTAACAGGAGGAGACCTAATGTATCCGGTTACTTTAGTACAAGTATTGCATGTATTGTCGTACGTTTTCTGTTCACATGCCTCCCTCCTCAGTCCGCCCTCATCTTCCCCTGAGTCACCGACTTATTCCTTCTAGAAATATATCTTTTTTTCTTAGTCGTTACTTTCAATATTAAATTGTCTAAAATGTTTGATTAAGAAAAAAATATTTCCTATAGGAATGGGTAAAAGATCCTAGACTATGTTGTTGATGAGGTCTTTAAAACATTCCAGTCAAAGAATCATGCAGGTATTTAATTAATTCTTAACTTTATTATGTAAATGCTTTACGGTTGTAAAACAAATTATATAATTTTGATATTACTTTTGCGGGTAATTATCAGCTATTTTAATATCCTGAATAGTGTTCTATAAAGTGTAATGTATGTGTGTTAAACATGAAAAGTTTTGTTCATTTAACTTTTATAGTAGCTGAGATATAAAAAAATGAATTTCACTAAATTTTTGCAGGCCAGTGGTGTACCTTCCCCCTTAAACAATATGCTGTACTGGAACTACACCTCACCAGTAGTACTGATGAAATATTGTTTACAGGTTACTCTTACTTCACTCGTTCTTGTTCGATAATGGTTGTAGCGTCTTGAGGCAGACATAGATTGCTCTGGCGTAATGAATTGTACAGTACAAGTGTGGTAGAAAGCTAGAAACTCCTTCCGTTTCAGTTATCAATAACTATACAGGATGTTTAAAAAATACGGGGCATAATTTCAGGTATGTATTTCCCACATGTAGACAATCAAAATAGTTCATTACAACATGTGTCCGGAAATGCTTCATTTCCGAGTTATGGCCTTCACAACATTGAAATTCACCGGAACGTTTTTCTTTCCGCAGGTAGTTGTCATTACAGAAGATGTTCAAAATGTCCACCTCCTGCTTGAATACAAACCTCACATCGATGTCTCATTGACCTGCGAACACGATTCCAAACTCCAGGAGTATTGCGTATGTCCTCAGAACATGCCACAATTCGATTCCGAAGAGATTCCAAATCAGGCACCGGAGACGAATAAACCAATGATTTTAAATAACCCTACAAGTAGAAATCGAGAGGCTTCAGATCAGGTGAGCGTGGAGGCCAAGCAATTGGGCCACCTCTACCTATCCATCGATCAGGAAACCTTCGATCCAAGTACCGGCGAGCCGTACGACTGAAGTGTGCAGGAGCGCCATCATGCAAGAAGTGAATGTGTTGACGATTGATCAGTGGAGTGTCTTCTAAAACATGAGGTATGGTGTTTTCCAGGAAGTTTGTGTACGCCTGCCCCGTAAGTCTGTTTACAAGTACATGGGGTCCAACTAATCAATCACCAATGATACCGGCTCACATGTTGAGGGAGAACCGCACCTGGTGATGAGATGGAACAGTTGCACGTGGGTTTTCATAAGCCCATACATGCTGATTGTGGAAATGTGTTATGCTATCTCGTGTGAACTGTGCTTCATCTGTAAATAATACTAAGGCAGGAAAGTTCGGATTTACACCACACTACTGCAAGAACCACTGACAGAACCTAACTCGTGCAGGGTAATCTGCTGGTGACAGGGCCTGTACTGTACACGTTGCAAATGATAAGGATACAATTGATACTCTTTCAACAGTCTCCAGACAGTCGTATGAGGAACATTGACTTGCAACGCTACCCTTCGTGTGCTGATAGAGGGAGCCCTGTTCACAGCCTCCAGAATCTCCTCCTGTACTTCTGGAGTTGTAGATCTTGGTCGTCCACTTCCCAAACCAGGAGAGCTAAATTTTCCATACTCGCACAGACGGTAATGGAGATGTACAAATGTCTTCCGAGCTGGACATTGTCGCTGTGGGTACCTCTCCCGGTACAAACGATGAGCCAGAGCAGCATTGCCGTCCGCCTTACGGTACATGAAGTGTATCTCTGCCAGCTCTTGATTTGAATACATGTCGCACAGTCTAACGCATACACAACACTGAATGTAATCTTCGCCTCGGAATGAACTGTCAGAGTGCCCTCTTAATGTCTCCTTTGACGGCAGCGACCTGCGGAAAGAAAAACGTTCCGGTGAATTTCAATGTTGTGAAGGCCATAACTCGGAAATAAAGCATTTCCGGACACATGTTGTAATGAACTATTTTGATTGTCTACATGTGGGAAATACATACCTGAAATTATGCCCCGCATTTTTGAAACACCTTGTATTGTGCAGAAGACAAGCGAAATTTATAAACATGTACTTGCAATTTGGGAAAAGGAAATTGTACCAGAACAATGGAAGGAGTCCATAATCGTACCTATTTTTAAGAAGGGGGACAAGATTAACTGTAGTAACTTTCGAGGAATATCACTTTTGTTGAGTCGTACAAAATTTTGTCGAATATCCTTTTGAGAAGATTGACTCCATATGTAGATGAACTTATTGGGGATCATCAGTGTAGTTTCAGGCGTAATAGATCGACTATTGATCAGATTTTTTGTATTCGACAGATATTGGAGAAAAAATGGGAGTATAAAGGTACAGTACATCAGTTATTCATAGATTTAAAAAAGGCGTATGACTCGGTTAAGAGAGAAGTTTTATATAATATTCTTATTGAATTTGGTATTGCCAAGAAACTAGTTCGATTAATTAAAATGTGTCTTAGTGAAACTTACAGCAGAGTCCGTATAGGCCAGTTTCTATCTGATGCTTTTCCAATTCACTACGGACTAAAGCAGGGAGATGCACTATTACCTTTACTTTTTAACTTTGCTCTAGAATATGCCATTAGGAAAGTTCAGGATAACACAGAGGGTTTGGAATTAAACGGGTTACATCAGCTTCTTGTCTATGCAGATGTCGTGAATATGTTAGGAGAAAATCCACAAACGTTTAGGGAAAACGCGGAAATTCTACTTGAAGCAAGTAAAGAGATAGGGTTGGAAGTAAATCCCGAAAAGACTAAGTATATGATTATGTCTCGTGATCAGAATATTGTACGAAATGGAACTATAAAAGATGGAGAATTATCCTTCGAAGAGGTGGAAAAATTCAAATATCTTGGAGCAACAGTAACAAATGTAAATGACACTCGGGAGGAAATTAAACGCAGAATAAATATGGGAAATACCTGTTATTATTCGGTTGAGCAGCTTTTGTCATCTAGTCTGCTGTCAAAAAATATGAAAGTTAGAATTTATAAAACAGTTATATTACCGTTCTGTATGGCTGTGAAACTTGGACTCTCACTTTGAGAGAGGAACAGAGATTGAGAGTTTTTGAGAATAAGGTTCTTAGGAAAATATTTGGGGCTAAGAGGGAAGAAGTTACAGGAGAATGGAGAAAGTTACACAACGCAGAGCTGCACGCATTGTATCCTTCACCTGACATAATTACGAACATAAAATCCAGATATTTGAGATGGGCAGGACATGTAGCACGTATGGGCGAATCCAGAAATGCATATAGAGTGTTAGTTGGGAGGCCAGAGGGGAAAGAACTTTGGGAAAGCCGAGACGTAGATGGGAAGATAATATTAAAATGGATTAGAGGGAGGTGGGATATGATGGTAGGGACTGGATTAATCTTGCTCAGGATAGGGACCAATGGCGGGCTTATGTGAGGGTTCCTTAAAAGCCAGTAAGTAAGTAAGTCAAGCTCTCTTTACTATAATACTAATTTTCTTTGTAATTATTTGCAGTTATGTTTAGAAACTTCTCCATTTACCAACTAATATTCAAAATGGACATTCAAAGCGACGTCGAGCCCTGGACAGCCTATAACAAAAAAATCCGTTCCTTCTCTATAAGAATTTGTCTGTGGAATTCGTTTTAAGGACTATGGCTTTAACGCATATGTTTCATCACCTGCCGTAACAATACCAGGGAGCTAAAGTATTTGGAGAGATGAGACCGAGGATTCATCATGTGATTACGTGATATTCGCCTTACAGTTGGGGAAACACCGGAGAAACTTAACCAGTTAATTAGCACAATCGGGAATCGAATCAACACACGAGCGCAGCTACGTATCAGCAGGGCAGTGTATATTGGAGAGTACCGCATTCTTTTGATCCGGCAAATGCCGACGCGGTGGCCATATTTACTCCTGCGGAGTCTCAGTACAACGCAAGACTTGCATAGGAACACAGGTTTCTAGTGTGATATTCCATTGCTATCTTGAAGAATGTCGTGTTGTGCTGTTAATCAATGTGTAATCAATTGTTGTTATACAGGGACATCATTTTATTTTTACTAACATTTCTAATATTAACCTGGCTATACCTTTGGATCAACGGTTGATACCCCATTCCACGACTGGAGTTCGATGATACTGGCGTAATATACAAACAAATCACTTTACTAGGTATAGGAGGGAAGAAAAGTAGTTCATCCATTTACGTAAACTAGGAAATATAACGCTTTTGAGTTTGATAATTTTCATTAGGTTTTTGTTTAATCAAAATACAGTACAGTATTAACAATAAGTGTTTTTACTCACGAACTGAGCTGTCCATGCGGACGTATTCATTATGTAGTGTATATTATACTGTCTACAACAAATTAGCGTACACTATACAGAATGAAGATAAATTGAAAAATAACCATATTAAGGATATTTAAACACATTTTCAAAATGGTGGCCGTTCATTTCGATACAGGCTTCAGTTCGAATGTGTGAAATTCCAATTACCAGTTTCGTACTTCGTACTAGTAACCCATGTTGAAATAATTCTATACCTACTCTCAGAGTACCTTACGTACTGTAAATTCAATATTCACTTCTGCTCGATCCGAAAAGATAAAATTATTCAGACATGCTATCTACTGTGCGTCCAAGTGGTTATGTCGCAGGATCGCAGAAAGGGGGGAAATCATGTGACAGTTAATTACTTAACGAGGCCCTTTTATTTAAGTTATTTTAAACAGTTGTATGGGTATAATATTACGTAGACGTCCAATTCCTAACAGGAATTGATGTTCTCAGAAAAGAGCTAAGACAGCCCAGCCACTAGCCTTTACATAGAGGCGAATAGAAGCAGGCGGGGAAAACCGGAATGCGAAGTAGGCAAATGGATGACAGTATCTGTGCGAAAATGATGCAATATGAAAACTCTTTCGTCACTGGAAACACGAACATATTTTTGGAACGTACTGTTTACTATGACCGTAAGGCTACTATGACTGTATATGCGGTCTTGGATCTGTGTGGAGGACGGTTGAACTTCATTAGTAGAAGGGGTGAGAGTGAAGTACATTCAAAAACTCAGGTACAATAAAAACTGAAGTAAAAATAAAATAATGTCCCTGTACAAAATTAGCATTAATTCACAAACAGGAGGAGGAATATACTTCAATGATTAATTTTCTCAACGACATAATATTTTCACTGCGGGCTAAAGCAAGGAGATGCACTGTCACATTTACTTCTTAACATTGCTCTAGAATATGCCATTAGGAAAGTTCAGGATAACAGAGAGGGTTTGGAATTGAACGGGTTACAGCCTCTTGTCTATGCGGATGACGTGAATATGTTACGAGAAAATCCACAAACTATTAGGGAAAACACGGGAATTTTACTTCAAGCAAGTAAAGCAAAATATTTGGAAGTAAATCCCGAAAAGACAATGTATATGATTATGTCTTGTGACCAGAATATTATACGAACTGGAAATATAAAAATTGGAAATTTATCCTTCGAAGAGGTAGAAAAATTAATATATCTTGGAGCATCAGTAACAAATATAAATGACATTCGAGAGGAAATGAAATTGGCAATTTATTCCTCGAAGAGGTAGAAAAATTCATATATCTTGGAGCATCAGTAACAAATATAAATGACACTCGGGAGGAAATGAAATTGGAAATGTATCCTTCAAAGAGGTAGAAAAATTCATATATCTTGCAGCATCAGTAACAAATATAAATGACACTCGGAGGAAATGAAACGCAGAATAAATATGGGAAATGTTTGTTATTCGGTTGAGAAGATTTTGTCATCTAATCTGCTATCAAAAATTCTGAAAGTTAGAATTTATAAAACAGTTATATTATCAGATATGTATGGTTGTGAAACTTGGACTCTCGCTTTGAGAGAGGAACAGGATTAACCCTTTGCTGGGCATGTGAGATCTATTGAGACCACATGACCTATTTGCCAATGCACGTAACATTTTTAAAGTGCCCAGCGGAGGGTTAAGATTGTATGAGAATAAGGTAATTAGGAAAATATTTGGGACTAAGAGGGATGAAATCAAGGAGAATGGAGAAAGTTACACAACACAGCACTGCGCGCATTGTATTCTTCACCTGACATAATTGGGAACACTAAATCCAGACGTTTGAGATGGACAGGACTTGTAGCACGTATGGGCGAATCCAGAAATGCATATAGAGTGTTAGTTGGGAAGCCGGAGCAGAAAGGACCTTTGGGAATGCCGTAGATGGGAGGATAATATTAAAATGGATTTGAGGGAGGTGGGATATGATGATAGAAACTGGATTAATCTTGCACAGGATAGGGACCGATGGTGGGCTTATGTGAGGGCGGCAGTGAACCTTCGGGTTCCTTAAAAGCCATAAGTAAGTAATGACAAAATATTTATAATTGAAAACATCAAGGTGGGCAAAAGGGGACGTTGGAAGCCATCCCAAACTGGTATAATATTGGTAACAAAAACAGTTCTTGATTTTCAAGAAAATTGTCTTACTAAAGCGAACTTCAAATATCTTATGCCAGATAGATACACGCAGGTTGCTTTGAAAATTTATTTTCTACTGTCCGTTCCATAAATCCTATCCTGGATGCAAAAAATTCAAAACTGCATTACGATTTCTCAGTTTTTCTCAAAAACGAAGCATGGAAATTACGCAGTTTGCGTTTCTGAAGAATTAATTGAGTTTCTAGGTACAGATGTAAAGAAATCATAAACAGAAAGGTCTAGTGAAGATGAATGTTAGTAAAAGGAAATTGACATAGGCTAAATTGTAATTTAACTGAAAATATAAATAGTGACTTGAGTGAACAACAAGCTCTTTACTATTTGTTGGGATCAGTTTTGTTCAAAATAAAACAAAATAAGTTGTATAGTATTTGTGAAAACTGTTTTTCATGTCTAATAACTGATAACAGGGATGAATCTGTACATTTTATTAGCACATTAGTGACTATCAAGTCGTATAAGGTAATATCTCTTGTATACGCTTGTAAATTCATATTTGATATAATTGTATATGCAGAAAAATGTGAAACGTTGGTAGAAAATGAGTTGAAATTAAAGGATTTGAAGTCTTTATTCATTAACATTTTAACTCATACGTTCCCAACATGTTATAATATTTTTGAAAAGTCTTATCACTGTATTTTAGAACTAGAATATATTTATTGTTAAGAAAATTGTCTGTTATAGCAAATGCACTACAACAATCTGCTAAATGTGCCAGTCGAAGTGTTGGTATAGTTGACGCCATCGATTTAGGCAGATGGATTTTATTAATCAGAACTCCAGAGCGAGTTACTCTTAGCTGCAAAATCGGTTATCTTCGTCGCAGCTGGGATGGGTGAGACGTAAGAGTAAACATATATTCCTGATTATTCTACTGGAGTCAGATGGACAATCATCTCCAAAAACAATGCACATATAACCACTTTTATACAACTGCAGTAATCTGCGTTACGTAGTTGATAATGGGAGCGTCTTTATAAATAAAGATTTAAATCGGTGAACGGCGGATGCGACAGGTGCACGAATTATTATGGTATAAAAAATTCATCCATCAAGCTCGACAACTATCAGGCTCAGACTGAAAAACACAAGAAACGAATCGACGGCTTTTCTCGTGACCTATTATCATTCCTTGTAAACACATGCTACGCGTGATTTAAATCATTAAATTAAGCTCTCATATTCATCTGCTTCCATTAAGACTTTTGGAACATCAGGTTTCTTGCTTGGTTTATCGAATTACCACAGATTATTAATTGAGAAAAATTCGCTCCGGGGCCGGGTGTCGAACTCTTGACTCCCAGTTACATGCACTAGTATCTCTAACCACTGAGCTACGCCGAGACTCAATCCACAGTATCGGATCGAATCTCGTAGATTATCGAATTACGTATTTCCTTATTTCAGCATACCTATTCTTTCGGTTATTTATCCAACGTGTCGATTCCTGTCGCTTCCGCAACTTATTCTCGTACTTCATGAATGTTTGTTATTAATGAAGACAATTCGACACAACTCATATCTATTTTTCGCCTGTTGCTTCATGAAGTAATGAACATTTGCAATAATTTCTTGGTTCTGGCTATGCAATGCTTTTTTCCTCTTAATTTAGAAAATGCAGGAGGCGAACGAAAGTAATTTACGGCGCTCCCATGAATCGGACTGTATTGTGGTGTGTTTATTAATTAGTCTAATAATGACGATACAAGAGGCGAGTGTGAACATATAAACAACAACAGACAGCCTTATCGCAATTCATTCTTGCAGTTCTCACAAAACACT
This sequence comes from Periplaneta americana, assembly GCF_040183065.1. Lineage (NCBI taxonomy): Eukaryota > Metazoa > Arthropoda > Insecta > Blattodea > Blattidae > Periplaneta > Periplaneta americana. The sequence continues at coordinate 126,546,347 of NC_091126.1, forward strand.
GGCTCGCCTACTGGAAATGTCATTGAGGTCATCTGCCAAAATCGGTGCCTCCGACTATATGAGAATTGCAGTAGAAAATTGCTGATGTTCTCCCTATTGAAATAGACATAACATAAATAATAAAGTGTTATCTCTAATGAGTCATTTCACTATGACAATAATGTATATTAATCCTTGTCTCCTGTATTCAATAAACCACAACAACACGTTGATATCGCCTTTAATGACATTCTTTCTAGCATCACTGCTTATGCTTCTGTGCCGAGCAAAGAGTAAATATGGTCGCCGCCGCCGCCGCCGAGAATGCGGTACTCTCTAATATCAAATACTCTACAATAATAATACCGGAAATTTCACGGTAAAAGTGGCGAATGACTCAGCGGCAGGGATTTTAGGCAGCGAGGATGACGTGACGAATAGCGCGTTGAACTGTGTTATGAGCTTTGTTCTTCAATAAACACATGACGTAAGGATTATTCTCATTATAGTTGTACACAATGTCAGTTAAATGTGGAAATATTTGTTCTGTGTTTTGTAAAAACTACGCCTAGCAAAATATGCTAGATCTTTCTTCAGATTTCCAAAAGATAGTGATTGGGAGTAGTCATGTAAACACCAGTAGATTATTACTTTTCTGTTACAAGATGATGATGATGATGATGATTATTATTATTATTATTATTATTATTATTATTATTATTATTATTATTACTGCGTCTACTACCGGTACTACATGTATTTGGTTTTGTCTTTCAGGTGTGCCAAGCTCATATAGGTAAATAAACGCAGACAGACGTTAGTTTGTTCGAAAATCACAGAATGTATTCAGATCACTTTTGATTATTGGACTTCAATAACCATAATTCGAAACATTAGGGTTAAGTAAAAATAGTGTGTAATAAATTGGAAAAATATACCTAAGTTTCAAATCAGTCGTAGGATTATTAATTTTTAATACTCTGCTTTTAATTACATACTGAAGATAACAGCTATTCCTTCACTGAATTTAACAGCTCCTTCTTCCGAAAATATGAGTCAAAATCAAAGCACAAGGAAAGAACCGCGAAGGTCCCAAATAAACATATTAGATCTTGCATCGAGGAAGCTACGGGTTTTCTGTTATCAGACAGAAACGACAGACGATACTCCTCCATCGTGTAATTAGATAGTGCATTAGCAATGACATATTCTCTATGTTAACTGAAACAGTTACTAAACTGCATAAATCTACTTTACATTGTTCATATAAAACATAATTTCTTTATAGTTTCTGCGTGTAAAAAATTGAAAGTCTTTACTTTTTTATCCAAATAGTGTGTCTTTGGGTGCGTAGCATAAAAATGTAAATTGTTGATTTTGTGAAGAAAGTGGACTCATGTTTTTTCATAATAAGTGATTCGGACAAATATTTTGCCTAGTCCTATTCTTTAAAGGCATTATTAATATTTCACTAAATTAAGATGGTTTTTTACGATGAAAGAAATCCTAAAAGATAAAAACTTACTCAAACAGAAATTACAGCTCTGAACACAGCAAGTTCAAATGCCGATTTAATTAAAACTGTTCAAGATGATGAATTCATTAGTCACAAGTGTGCTTAAAAAGAAGGAAATGGAGAGACGATATTCCAGTTACGATAAAAGTTTTGCCGCAACATTCCATTAATGTTCACCTCAAGGCTAAAGATTTCTAAGAAGAAAATTATGTTTACCAACAGTTAGATCTCTAAAAAATTGACTTTATTAATTTGGTATAGACCCGGTATAAATCGCACCATTCTACAATTAATTATTAAAAATAAAATCTGATATTGTACCAATGAATGAAAAGGTTGTAACTATTATTCTTGAAGATAAAATGTCTTTGAAGGAAAACATAACTTATAATGCTAAAACAGACATTTTGAGGGATTCATTGAATTAGGTATAGATAGGCCTAATCAACAAACTTCAATTGACGTAAAAGTTTCAGAAGTACCACTTGCAAACCAAGCAATGGTTTTCATTATTCGAGGAATGTGCAAAATTTTAAAGCAAACTACGTATAAGTTATTTTATATCAAAGATACAATATCTACAGATTTTAAAATCACATCTGCTTGATGTAAAAGATAAAATACAAGATACAGGCTTTATCCCTAAAGCAGAAACTGTGCCAGTATCTTCACTGACAAATATTTCAATGTGCTAATACATTGTTATATCAAAAATAAAATGGTTAACCATTGGCTAAGAAACGAAATAGACGAAGTATGAAAGCTTCTAAAGACATGCACAACTAAATCATAATTACATTTGAAAATACTAGAATTGTTTCATTTCATTTCTACTCCAATAACTTTGTAACTTATTATTAATTTAAAATGTTGTGACTCTAAATAATACTAGTGATTTGCATTTTCTTATTGACATCAAATGCACACCTCTCCGTTTTCCCTCACGTAACCCAGCACGCCGCACGGAGTGTATCAACAATCCAAGCCGCTAGATAGCAGCACAGTCACTTTTCGCCGCCGCTTGCAATGCTAAACAGGCAAGCTTTCAAGTATTATTATTAGAGAGTATTTGCTAATATATACTGCTCTGCGTATCAGCAGGAAAACGCGCTACGCCGGAGGCCTAAGAATTAATTTTCGAGCATTTAAAGTAGGTGCCCCTGATATGGCCATGATAAGGTTTGAGAATATTTCTAGCTGCCATTTTGAAAAAAAAATGTAAACCACTTTTTTCTTACTCGTTCTCAGTCTAATGGACTTTCTTAAAACAATTTTCTTTCCCCATAAAAATAGCTTTAATTGTCCAAAAAGTCCCAAATTCCAAAAGTCTACCTAACGGCCATATCAGGAACATGTGCACATGATATGGCCACCCTTGTTCCATGTTCTACAAATCGTGATTGTTTTCAGTTTGATAGCGCAGTTGTGCTAAAATTAAATAATTTTGGTGTAAAATGAATAAAAATGACACTTAATAATCTTTTTTATAATTCAAAAGTGTAGTCAAAACAGGTATTTCCATAAACAAATGAAGTTGTTTTTCTTAAAATACAAAACTTTTGCGTAATTCCAGCTATAAGGCATGTAAATTTGTCAGGTGAAAAAAAAAGTGAAATGAACTTGATATGGCCTTGGTGCATTTGATATGGCCATATCAGGAGCATGTAAGCTATCACGAAAATCGTTTGATTATGAACAACTCGTAATAGATTCGCCATCAACGACAACACCCATCAACAGAACATTAAAAACTGAATGGAATACGATGGTTTTCATGAAACAAGTATTTGAAAAACATGCATAAAACAAAGGAGACGTACCAGAGAAAAATAAGAAGAGGTCACATGAAAACCGCAAAACAGGCAACTGACGCCATATTGCTCAACCTGACTGGATGAAAAACGATCAAGTGACATACCAGGATGCCCTTTCACTGGATGCTGCTGCAATTTAGCGGGTTTTTTGGTTAACTAACTCACAATAGGGGAGGTGGACATATCAGGAACATGGCCATAACAGGAGCACCCACCTTATATACAGTGTTGTAGCCTTTAAGTTACTTTTTGTGGTTTAAAGAAACACGACACTTGAAAATTTGATACTATGTATTGGATTGATGCAAAAGGTAGTGGCATTTTTTCGATGTGAGATTATTTTTAATTTTAGATAAATAGAAGACAAATTAATCAGTAATATATGCTCCTACCTACCTGATCTCTGTCTCTCCGCCAACGCTGGAGTAGCCTTTCGATTCCGCGTCCGAAGAAATCTGTTGGTTTGGAGTAGCACTGACCAAAACTGGTATCGTGATTACATCGTGTTATCACAGACATTCAAACGGATGAGGAGTTTTTCCTGTACATTGCTGTCTGTCCCATTCACGTACTGAAAACAAGCAGTGGCGGCATCATGTCGTTCTACAAGCCCTCTGTCTCCACAAGCAGGAACAGAAGGTTTCATAAGGAATCGGAAGAAGAATGAATAATTTCGTTCTCCTTTGCTCAACGGTTCAATCAGAGCAGCGTTTCTCAAACGTTTTTGAAGTGGGGACCACTTTTTTAAGCAAGAACAGTTCCGCGGACCACCTTACTCTTGTTCCATTCGAAAGCAAATTTATCATTTTTATAGCATATTTTAATACCAGTAGCCTATACTTATATTTTAAAATAGAATGAATGAATTAAAATTAATTAAATTAAATTAATCTTATATTAGTTGTAAGTAATTAAGTTAATGTTAATGGAAGAAAATTCATTTTTGTTTCTTTAATAATTCAAGGCTATTGGAGTTTAGATAATCTTTAACTTATTAACTAAAAAAATAAATAAATGTTGGTACTCACATTAATGAGATGGATGAGTCTGCCAATTCTTGCACAGTTCTATATTTGGACGTATGCTGGCAAGCTTAAGTCGGAGATCGTCACATACATCGAGTCGTTTTCGGTAGCCTACTTTGTTTTCATTAGAGTTAGTGATGAAAACCCTTTCTCACACAGATACATAGAATTAAACTGAATTATAATCTCTAAAGCATCATTGTACAGTTCACTGTATTCTCTTTTCACTTGTAATGAGGTCCAGAAATTAGGCATAACTTCCGCTTAGAATTTCATTTTAAGTCCGGTCTCATTCGAGAGTTCAATTAACTGTTCTCTTTCACGCAATGAAAGTGTTTTAGTTTCAATATCGCAGTGAATGTGATCACGGACCCATGAAAATTCGTCATATTTACTTGGAAAATAAGTTTAAAATTGTGACTCAGAGTTGTATTATTGGTGTACGACGTACAGTACGTGGCCATTTCAATGTGCATACTGGGTGTCGGCAAAACTATTAAGAAAGTCATAAATGCATGAAAATGTTCGGTCCTCTGTTATGGATTCGGGTGGTCCCTGGCTGGATTACAGTCTTGGCGCCAGATGTGCAGGGAAAAGATGGCAAGAAACACCACATTCATAGTGCTTTAAATTCCTCTTTTGTTGCTGAGAGTAGAGTGGGAAGTCAGTGGATAGGGTAATAAATTTCATAAAATATCTGTACTGTGAGAAAAAGTGAAAGTTGATTGCCATGTGTCATTTCCAAACTCTGAGATTTTCAGCTATAAAGTGATACACAATTCGTTTGAATTTTATTTTTTCTTCTGTCTTTTTTGAAGGACCACAAGGGCAGACCTCGAGGACCACAGGTGGTCCGGGGACCATAGTTTGAGAAACGATGAATTAGAGTATTTAGACGCAACAAAAGACATTACAACAAGTCAAGCTGAATATACAGACGTAAAATTTATTATTATTATTTATTTATTTATTTATTTATTTATTTATTTATTTATTTATTTATTTTAGTAGGTTATTTTACGACGCTTTGTCAACAGCTTAGGTTATTTAGCTTCTGAATGAGATGAAGGTGATAATGCCAGTGAAATAAGTCCGGGGTCCAGCACCGAAAGTTACCCAGCATTTGCTCATATTGGGTTGAAGGAAAACGCCGGAAAAACCTGAACCAGGTGACTTGCCCCGAACGGGAATCGAACCCGGGCCACCTGGTTTCGCGGCCAGACGCGCTAAACCTTACTCCACAGGTGTGGACTTATTATTATTATTATTCCTATTATTATTATTATTATTATTATTATTATTATTATTATTGTTTCGGTATGAGTGTTCTGTCCATCCTTTTTACATGATTAACATATTGTAATATTGATTCGACGTTGAGTTATTTCAGGGTATCACTATTTCTTTTGTGATCCCATTTTGTGACTCCTAGAGTGCGTCTCATGAACTTCATCTCGGCAGCGAATAATCTTGAGGAGTCAGGTATCTTTAGGGTCCGAGCCTCGCATCCTTAAGATAAAACTGTGGGACAAGAGTTTTATAAATTTTGATTTGTGTATTCCTCTCAACTAATGATGGTTTCAAAACTGTATTTATTATGCATAATGTTTTTTTTATAAATTTGGTAATTTTGTTTTGTATGTCAAAGTCATGTGTAAATGATAATGAATATCCAAGGTAGTTAATATTATTCACTCTTTCTAATTATTTGTTACTGAGGTACATTTTGCTGTGTGTGTATGTATGTGTATGTGTATGTATATATACACAAATGTCTACAAATGTATATTAGCGAAATGCCTTAATATGATCTATAACAGTGGTCGTCAGCACTCGCTGAAATGTGCAAAGGGTAAGCGGTGCACGGCACGTCCTGTGTGCCCCGTCGTGCAACAGGAAGAGATAGAGAAGATACCTGCTAGCAGCTAAGAGTGCACCATGGTGCACTGTGTTTTCCGCGGGTAAGCGACGCTAGCCCCAGGGTGCTCTGCGCTGGCGATCGCTGATCTATAAGTTCAATATGTATATCAATGTTAAATTCTCTATGTCTTTCGATTATAATTTCAATCTAATTAATGTATATAAGGTACATGTGCCAAATACGGCCCACTTAACGTATCAAGATCTGTTGTACGTTTACTGAAGGAGATAAAATTCTAAAAATTGTACTAAAACATACTTCAATGTGAGCAGTAAAGAAAACGTGGTCTTAGATTTAGAGTTATTGAAAAACTTTTCTATAATAGTGCAATATTTAAAATGTGAGTAATGGGCCTTATTTAGCACACTCGTTCCAAATAAGGCCCACTATCAGTCCCAAATAAGGCCCATGTGTAAATAAATAGTCATTACGAAAGCAAATAAAAATCAATTAAATTACAATAATTGTATTTATACCAAATGAACTACAATAATAATATTCAACGTTAAGTAGAGAAAAACACAATCTGGACAAAGCAAATTGATATTTTGTCCTTAGTCTAGAGATCACACTCTGAGTAAAAAAAAAAAAAAACTCTTCTTAGTCTAAGATCACATTCTGGGCAACGAAAACTGAGTATTTTAACCATATTTTCACTGTTGTCTGAAGATTACACTCTTGGCAGAGAGAACTCGTATGTTGTCCTTAGTCTAAGATGACATTCTGGGAAAATCACACTGTGGACAAAGAAAACTGAATATTTTTTCTTAGCCGTAAGTCCAATGCATTCTTCATGAACATAATTTGAACACTTTACAGACAATCTCATGTCAGCAATACGATCTTTTTTGCATAAATAGCAGAACCAACTTCCTTTTCTCACTCTTTTAGTTTGAATGCCACTCGGTCCAACTTCAAGAAGATCTTTCACGGAAGGCACAGGACATATTTTCCTCTACTGAGTTGTCTTCACGCTCAAACCTTTAGGACTAGTGGCACTATTCTTATCGCTTTCGCGGTCCTCTGTAGGCCTATGTTCTTTAGCAGTTTTAACTGATTGAGTCTTCTTTGCCTTGAAACAATTCCTAATTACCTCAACTGCTTGGTAATTAAGGGCCTTTCGTCGCTGGTTTGTATGGTTTTTCTTCATTTCACGGTACGAAAAATGTCTTGAAATGGAGTTTCTAATTGTTCTTCATTATCACTAGAGATATGGGAAAAGTTACTGGATTCGTCATGAAGAGAGAAGATGTCACTTGTGAAGCTTGAGTCCCCTGAATCTCTTTTTCTGGGTTAATGCTTCAACTTGATTTGGCTGACGTATGAGCAATTGGGATCCAGATTGTGATTGTAATCGGGTTTCTTCAGGCTTTTCTCTCCTGGTGAGTTTGGAAGAAGCGAAGGCACTCAGGGATAGCACTAGGGTCGAACGGATAAATTCCAGTAGCGCTAAACCCACTTGATACATTAGAAGGAGTAGCAGCTCTTGGCCAAACCTTACTAAATATTTCCCAAATATCCGTTTGTTTACTGTACGACTTTCAGCATCTTCCTGCGTTGACCAGTAAAGCAAGACTTCATCATCCCAGAATGCTTCGTAAGGTCCAAGCACGGACTTATCGAATGGCTGCAACGCATGTGTGGTATTGCTAGGTAATCAGAACAACGTAACGACTCATGAGTCTTCAAACCTTCTATGTCTCAAGTCATTTCGAGTCAAAATAACGCAAGTTTAAGCTCTCTAAATAACTGAAACTTTTGTGTTTAGGTATTACATATCGAAAGAATTAAAATATTATATTTGACAAATAAACACAATTATTATGCTAAAATAAATAATTAAATTACGAATTTTGAATAATTATCGTAACTTTGATAATTGTCTTCACAATTTTCTGATAAATAAATTACTGTATGTACAGAACGTCTTTATGAGGCTCAAAATAAGAAAAACCTTGAAGATAATTCATGTTCCAAATAAGGCCCATGGGCCTTGTTTAGCTTATCTATAGAGGGCCTTATTTGGAGCTACCTGTAAATCCACACTTTCATTCATACTAAGGGATAAATAAATACACGTTAAGTGGAAAATATCAATACACTATCTTATTCTACTAATCATATGCTTTGAAATGACATATACCATGTTTATTTATGTTAAGTTACCAAAAAATGCATTAGGTTTATTAAAATACCTCGAAATAATAGCGACAACAGCTTCAGACGTCGTTCACTGTTCAACTGAAGCAAACATGGCGAAATCGTTCACTTAAACTGTTATAGTTTCTGGTCTAGCCATTAGAAGCCAGGAACTGTCAGAAACATTAAGAAACTAGTGGAAATTGTAATGTTATCTTAATTAAATGACAGATGGGCCTTATTTAGAACCGGGCTTTATTTGGCTCCTGTACCTTATGTGTCTATATGTTATATGCCTACAAGTGTATATTTATTGTCATCATTAGTCTATAAGTTTCAATTTGTTATGATTAGTTTAAATTATAACCCTAATATACTATATGCAAATAGGGTTTATAAATATGGAATAAATATTACTATTATTATTATTATTATTATTATTATTATTATTATTATTATTATTATTATTATTAATTTTATTATTGATCAGTACGGTAAAGTGGGGTTACTTGACCACCGTGAGGCTACTTGGACACCACGTGACATGATGTATTTAGTTAGGAGAGGGAAGTCGAAGAAGGAGTCAGCAGAAAAATTTAAAGTGGGCATACCTCGGGCGCGTTAGTAGGCCTACGGAAGATACTTGGAAAGAATCCGGGACCTGTTGTTCTAAGTAAGATCCTGGGAATGGTGGCTATTTTTTACTTTTACTTATTTGTACTTTTTAATTAGATGATTGTAAAGATCACTTGTAAGTTTCTTGATAAAGAATTTGTGAGAATAAGTAAATTTCAATAAATTTTAGTTTTCCTTTAAAATATTGTGAGAATAAATAAAAGTTCAATAAACCTTAGTTTTCCTTTAAATTAATATTATATTATTATATACACATATTCACAAAGATAAGACTTATGTCAATATTACGGGGTAACATGAGCACCTAACAAGCATACCAAACGTTTTATGCCTAAAAACGGTTAACTGTCCAAGTAACCCCAAAACCGGGGTTATTTGGACACTTAATAATTTTTTTGTTTAAGTTTGTGAATGATATTTTCCAATTTTTATACTAGACATGCCAAGGAGGAGCAGTGTATATTTTTTAATCGCTCTAATATGAAAGTCCCATATTTTACATCGAAAAGTATCTACGTAAAAATTAATTTTTGGTGCTACAGAATATATCTGTTATGGTAACAATGATTATTAGAAGAGAAAAATTCACTCCGGCGCCGGGGATCGAACCAGGGTTTTTGGTTCTATGTACCAAGTGCTTTAACCTCTGAGCTACGCTCAAGTTCAATCTACAGTACCGGATCGAATCTCTCTCCTCTTGTGCTTTTTTCCCTTTGTGCCCTGACTCCAAGTTCGACATATATGTTGACATATTAAGTGAACTGCCATTATACAGGGACATCATTTTATTTTTACTTCAATTTTTATTGTACCTGAGTTTTTGAATGTATTTCACTCCCACCCCTTCTACTAATGAAGTTCCAATTGTCCTCCACAAAAAAACTAAGTCCGCATACAGTAAGCAATACTGAGTTAGTGAGTATAGTCCGTTCCAGAAATATGTTCGCGTTTTCCAGTGACGAAAGAGCTTTCAATAATGAATCATATTTTCGCACAGGTACTGCGTCCGTTTGCCTACATCGCATCCCGGTTTCTCTTACCCGTTTCTGCTCGCTCCACTGTAAAGGATGTGGCTGGGCTGTCTTAGTTCTTTTCTGAAAACATTAATTTCTGTTAGGAATTGGACGTCTACGTAATAATATAGCCTACAAATCTTTAAAATAAATAAAAGGACCTCGTTAAGTAATTAACTGTAACGTGATTCCCTCCTTTCTACGACCGTGCGACAAAACCACTTTGACGGACAGTAGATAGCTTGTCTATACAATTTTATGTTTCCGGATCGGGCAGAAGTGAAGATTGAATTTACAGTACGTGAAGTACTCTTTTATAGAGTAGGTACAAAATTATTTCAACATGAGTCACTATTACGAAGGACGAAACTGGTAATTGAAATTAGGTACAATAATCTATAGTACGCTAATATGCAGGAAAGAACTGAAGCCTGTATCGAAATGAACGGCCACCATTTTGAAAAATGTGTTTAAATAACCATATTATGGTTACTTTTCATTTTAACTTCATACTCTATATTGTTCGCTAATGTGCTGTAGACAGTATAATATACACTGCATAATGAATACGTCCGAATGGATAGCTCAGTTCGTGAGTTAAAACACTTATTGTTAATACAGCACTGTATTTTGATTAAAGAAGAACCTAATGAAAATTATCAAACTAAAAATCGCGATATTTCCTAGTTTACGTAAATGGGTGAACTAATTTTCTTCCCTCCTATACCTGGTAAATTGATTTGTTTGTATTTTACGCCAGTATAATCGAACTCCAGTCGTGAAAATGGGTAGCAAACGATGTTTCCGCTTCTCAACCGTTAATCCAAAGGTATAGCCAGGTTAATATTAAGAATGTTAGTAAAAATAAAATGATGTCCCTGTACAAGGAGCGCACTCAACTGAGTAACTTGGTGGCCAGGATTCCACAGTAACATGAACTGTTGGGCGAAGAATCTACGTAAAGATTAATTTTTGGTCCTACAGAATATATTATTTCTTATGGTAACAATGATTATTAGCTGAGAAAAATTCGCTCCAGCGCCGGGGATCGAACCCGAGTCCTTGGTTCTACGTGCCAAGTGCTCTATGTCAGTGTTCCGGAACCTTTTTCTACTCACGGCACACACTAGACGGGCCTAGACTCAACACGGCACACCAAAATGTTAATCCTCTCAAAAACCTATGATGTGACTCGCTGAATCTAATAGAATCAAGTTAATAATAATAATAATAATAATAATAATAATAATAATAATAATAATAATAATAATATCGATTTCCCTTCTACAATAATAATAATAATAATAATAATAATATTATTATTATTATTATTATTATTATTATTATTATTATTATTATTATTATTATTATTATTACTATTATAGAAGAGAAATCGACTCTTGCATTATCTTATTAACAATTCATGAACTTTAATTCACTGTAGAAAATACACATTTCTATTACCAATATTAAAGTAAATAACTCTACTCATACGGTACCTTCAATGTTATACTCGGGCCTGCTTAGCTGCACAGGGGTGGCTGATCCGTGGCGGAATCGTTGACAGTGCAAGCACAGTTTAGTATATAAAGTTGCGAAGCTTGGGATGATTTTTGGCAAATCTCGCGATAGTTGCTAGACGCTGGAGCGCTGTGAGTACTAGGAACAATAGACTGTGTCACTGCCATCGTGATCTAATACAGGCCGTAAGGCAGACCATGTAACTGGCTTAACCTGATCACGAAGGGCGGCGTTTCAACCATATAAATTAGTTGGAATGCATAAAGAGTAACATATATTTCTCTAAAATGTAGTGTAATTGCATTAATAAAATTTAAAACAATGATTATGAGTCACTTCAGACATAAATCACTTGCGAGTTAAGATGAAATATTATTTTTGGTGTGAAAATTACGTTATTCGTATGTGTAATACTTGCCTTTATTACGATTAAATATTGCGAAATTCTTGTACATTCATTTATGCACGATTCAATAATTTTCAGTTGCACCGCACGGATATTTTAGATATGTTGAAATTATAGTTTATGTTTACTGTCCCATTGCCCCTTTCTGCCTAATTTTAGTGGTCTCCAATGCCCTGCCATTCATATGGAAATATTATAGGTTATGTTTACTATATCTTATATTCCTAAATTCGCAATTATACATTATAATTAAGCATAATGTCATGTATGATACTCCGCACATTCAATTTGTCTGTATTTTAATACTACAATTCAGGAGCGGCTTTACAGGTAGTGCCGTTGTGCCATGGCACTACCAGAATACAGAAGGAAAAGGAGAATTCATATTTTCCGCTCAAACCTTGAGAGAAACAAGTTACGCTTATACCAGGCATGTCAAAACCTTGCACATTGTGCAACTGTCTCTGTGCGATGTGCAGTCTCTATTCCCCTACCTGGAGGGAGTGAATCGCCTTGGAGGGGAACGCGACAGGGCTATACAATATCTGCAGCAGCTTTTGTTTCAGTAACACAGTTTCAGTACGAGTGCCGATTTGGCTGTGTCTGTGAATGAGTGATGATAAATAAAGTGAGGAGTTCACAGATAACGGAGAAGAGAAATTACGAATCATATAACATAATTGTTATAATGTTTTCCTCAGCCAAGAATAATAATTATTTTAAAATGAAAAGCTTTCATCAGCCTATGCCGAGGTAATAGTGTTGTGAGGTGACGATTCAGATCAGAATAGTAAAGTTCTCTAAATATGATATTGCCAGCGCTTATTTCTTAATCATTATTCTCACGGCAAAACGTACTTGACAATGGCGTTATTTTGGAGTCTGTACTAACACAGACGTCAAAGGTTAGACGACTTAGACTTTAATTTCATAAACTGGTAAGTGATGAGAATATAGTGAGGAATACATGTGAGGCTCTTGATGTTGCAAGGAGAGAAGAAACAACTATTTGCAAGGCGGAAAAATTAAAAAAAATATATATAATGGCAAATTTTCCATCTCACGTCACAATATTAATTCAATATACTTACATTAATAAATCTTTAAATCTGACATAAAGAGAATATCGTCGCTTCACAGCTTGTGAACTACACTTTTAATTCCTTTAAGTAACAAAAGAATCCGCAGTCCGGGTTAGCATTTATGACCCTGTCCAATTTGTTTTTCGCCGCTACATCCACTTTCCCACGGGCATAAGTGAGGGATCTACGAAATTCTATGCAGATTCTTTCTTTTGTTCCATTCTTACAATATGTGAAACAGATGCGACATGCTGGTCGACTTGAAATTTTTTAGTACATTTCATCTGAAATTATAATAGACCTTATGGTTACCTAGATACGATTTAAAAACGGACATTGCAATTTAATAATTATTTTAAACAAGTTTTGTAATTTTTTTACAAAGAACAATTGTCATATAAAATGTTCGGAAACAGAACAGCATTGCTTAACTCTTTACTCCAACAGTCGCAAAATACGACATCCTCATCTGATCTAATAAAATCTTTTCCTTTACAGTAATCCACTGAGCAAAGAGTACACTTTTGGAATCTTTAAATTGGAAACATATTAGAACCACATTAACACGCGCAAACAGAATAAACAAGCACATTAACAACTTACGTTATTCACACACAACAAACACAGTTTAACGATGATTCCAATTTTAGAAGAATCTAAATTGCTACTAGTACTAGAAAAGGAAGAGAATTTACAACCTCCCTGAAAGAGAATGCTTTTGACCTAAATTATTTGTCGGCAATTTCCTTGAACTCTCTATATTTCCTCTCTACTTACTATTCTCAAGATATCCAACGTAATAAATTCATTTATGACACGCAGTGCATAGAGGGTCGTCGGTAAAGTGTTGTAAAAGTGGACTTCCGTCCAGGGAAAGGTCCTCTAACACCTTATTGTGAAAATCTTAACATTTTATTTAATTTTTCTGTTATTTAGTTTTTGTTTTCTTTTTATTCTTCAATCCTGATTCCTGCAGCTAAAATATGGGATATAAAATCGAGAAATTGAGGTGTCCACACAAAACCATTAAAACATGCATTTAAACTGAATGTAATGTATATTATGTGCATTATTAAGCTAAAAATTACCTAAATATGCATTATGCATGTTTTTATCCCTAAAAAGTCGAAAACATGCAAATATGCACGGGAAAAGTACACATATTTGGAACCGGAAAATAATGAAATGGATAAGTACTAAGTTTGAGCTATGTCCTATGTTCCTATAAAAACATGCATTTGCATGGAATTCTCGTCTCTAATTATTATTATTATTATTATTATTATTATTATTATTATTATTGCTTATTTCTTGTCTTTGGTTTAGACCATAGGCGGATCCAGGGAGGAAATAGTAGGAAAAAAGAATTACCCTCCCCCTTAGGGTATCCTGGATCTACCACTGATTTTGGCACTAGGCATTAAATATGTATGAGCCGCCACTGCCAGGGGCGGCTTTAGAGGTAGTGCCGTTGTGCCATGGCACTACCAGAATACAGAAGGAAAAGGAGAATTCATATTTTCCGCTCAAAACCCGAGAGAAACAAATTACGCTTATACCAGGCATGTCAAAACCCTGCACATTATGCAGTCGCGCACATTGTGCAACTGTCTCTGTGCGATGTGCAGTCTCTATTCCCCTACCTGGAGGGAGTGAATCGCCTTGGAGGGGAACGCGACAGGGCTATACAATATCTGCAGCAGCTTTTGTTTCAGTAACACAGTTTCAGTACGAGTGCCGATTTGGCTGTGTCTGTGAATGAGTTATGATAAATAAAGTGAGGAGTTCACAGATAACGGAGAAGAGAAATTACGAATCATATAACATAATTGTTATAATGTTTTCCTCAGCCAAGAATAACAATTATTTTAAAATGAAAAGCTTTCATCAGCCTATGCCGAGGTAATAGTGTTGTGAGGTGACGATTCAGATCAGAATAGTAAAGTTCTCTAAATATGATATTGCCAGCGCTTATTTCTTAATCATTATTCTCACGGCAAAACGTACTTGACAATGGCGTTATTTTGGAGTCTGTACTAACACAGACGTCAAAGGTTAGACGACTTAGACTTTAATTTCATAAACTGGTAAGTGATGAGAATATAGTGAGGAATACATGTGAGGCTCTGGATGTTGTAAGGAGAGAAGAAACAACTATTTGCAAGGCGGAAAAATTAAAAAAAAAATATATAATGGCAAATTTTCCATCTCACGTCACAATATTAATTCAATATACTTATATTAATAAATCTTTAAATCTGACATAAAGAGAATATCGTCGCTTCACAGCTTGTGAACTACACTTTTAATTTCTTTAAGTAACGCTCCCAACTTGTCGATACTTGCTCTCAAAGTTTCCAAATAAACTATATGTGAATTTAAATTCTAAGCTTAATTTATATTTATTAATATTAGTATTAATTTATATTGAGATACAGCAAAGAAATGATTTCAGCGTAAAAACTTCACAATGTCCTACTGCATGTAATTAATTGGGAGTATATTATTTTCTTCAACATTTGTGTACCAATGGTCGCAGTAAATAGTAATGCTTGCCGAACAATGAAAGAGTAGGGTCTATTACTTTAAAATAATTAGTACCTACTACGTAAAATGAAATATTTGTTCGTTTCTTGTTGTTTCGATATTACTGCAATTTTTTTCTTCAAATACTGTATAAAAATCATATTAATAAATTATGCTTTACAAACCACTACTGTGTGAAGTATAACTGACTAAGCCTAAAGTTTCATGCATTACAACTGTCAAATACAGACACTGATAATAACTGTGTTTTTTTTTTCGTTCTGCTAACTATGTTTATAATGTCCAAATGTCTATTTAATCTAACCCTAGAAGCGCAGAATAGATTATTGTACACCCCTCCAGCTAAGAACGGGTAAGAGCAACGCTTGATTGATGCAACCTACATAGACCGGTGATCCGCGCACATTACTGCACATTTATACTCTGATTCCTGACATGCCTGGCTTATACAATCTCTACCGTCAATATGATCTTTGCAGCGAAACACGTTGTAACCAGTGTTTGGAGGATGGATCTGTGCCAGGCACTACATCCCATAAGAAATATAATGGGATGCGCGCGCAGTCTTCATGTTCGCTCTTCCTTTTCAGCATCTAAAGCATGATCTAAAATGTGCCAGGCACAAATTGCCGCTGGCTTTTGCAATGCTTGTAAAACTGTATACATCCCCGTTTTCTACGCCGATCCCTTACTACCTCTCGCTCTGTCTGCCCTTCCACTTTGTCGGAACAAGTTTCGTAGAGCGGAGACTGCAACAATAAGATAATAAAATCTCTCCCGGTTTCTTGAAAACTTGCTTGAGAAAGTTTTCACTTTATTATTTCTACAACAGTACCAACTGTAGTGTGAACGTGTTAAGTCGTGAGGTTGTCATCGTAATAGTGGTCGTGTTATCATGTTGTGTACTGTGAAAAAATGAACTCGGTTGGCGCTTTATTGAAATCTCCATTTTCAACATTAACATATGAACACAAACTTCGTGTTAAAGAATTAGGCAGACCTACACCGCACTTAATATTCATCAAAAGCAGCAAAGTGCTAAAGTTAACAGATCTCGCAAATTCAACCCAGACATTTATTTAAAAAATAACTACTGTAGTTGTGTGGATGTGATGTGAAAAATGCCTTCTTCTGTTTCCCGTGTGTTCTGTTCCGAGGTGAACTTAGCTGGTCAAAAGTGGGTGTGACAGATTTAGTACATTTATGGGGTAAAATAAAAACATATCATAAGTCAAAGTTAATATGAATAACGTCTTCAGTTTGTCTATGCTGGGTAAAGCGAACATTGAAAATGAGTTAAATTCACACTACAGACTCGCGATTGCAAAACACAACGAGCAAGTTGATAAAAACAGATATGTGTTAAATTTAATAATAAATTGCATACGATTTTGTGGGGCACTAGATTTAGCACTAACAGGGCACGATGAATCTGAGGAGTTTTGTTTGCAAAAGAGACAACTTCAACAAAAAATGATGGATTTATTTTCAAGTCAGAAGAATCGGCGAATGGGTTTTTATCTATCGCGCATATTAACCTGGTCAACAAAAGTGCTCAAGTGCTCCAGTTGTATAAATTTTGGTGAGTGATTATTATTATTATTATTATTATTATTATTATTATTATTATTATTATTATTAGAGACGAGAATTTCATGCACTATAAAATCTCAAAATATGCATGCATTCATGCACTATCAAACAATGAAATATGCATGATCAAGCGAAAAATACATTAAAATATGCACTTTTGTTTTTGTTTCAAATGTCTTATTTCACTTCACTTTTTTGCACAGTTAAAAACATAACAACATTTTTAAATTGGTTTCTGTGAGGTTCCTGCACTTGTCAGTCAATATGTTTTTGTAGGCAGAGAATGACCTCTCTATATTGTAAGAAGTTACGGGTTTAAAATTGAATGAACATATTTGTGACAGTGTCAGGTCAAATTCTTCATTCAAGTTTTCGCCACAAATAACCTTCTTCACTGAACAAAAGAATCCGCAGTCCGGGTTAGCATTTATGACCCTGTCCAATTTGTTTTTCGCCGCTACATCCACTTTCCCACGGGCATAAGTGAGGGATCTATGAAATTCTATGCAGATTCTTTCTTTTGTTCCATTCTTACAATATGTGAAACAGATGCGACATGCTGGTCGACTTGAATTTTTTTAGTACATTTCATCTGAAATTATAATAGACCTTATGGTTACCTAGATACGATTTAAAAACGGACATCGTAATTTAATAATTATTTTAAACAAGTTTTGTAATTTTTTTACAAAGAACAATTGTCATATAAAATGTTCGGAAACAGAACAGCATTGCTTAACTCTTTACTCCAACAGTCGCAAAATACGACATCCTCATCTGATCTAATAAAATCTTTTCCTTTACAGTAATCCACTGAGCAAAGAGTACACTTTTGGAATCTTTAAATTGGAAACATATTAGAACCACATTAACACGCGCAAACAGAATAAACAAGCACATTAACAACTTACGATATTCACACACAACAAACACAGTTTAACGATGATTCCAATTTTAGAAGAATCTAAATTGCTACTAGTACTAGAAAAGGAAGAGAATTTACAACCTCCCTGAAAGAGAATGCTTTTGACCTAAATTATTTGTCGGCAATTTCCTTGAACTCTCTATATTTCCTCTCTACTTACTATTCTCAAGATATCCAACGTAATAAATTCATTTATGACACGCAGTGCATAGAGGGTCGTCGGTAAAGTGTTGTAAAAGTGGACTTCCGTCCAGGGAAAGGTCCTCTAACACCTTATTGTGAAAATCGTAACATTTTATTTAATTTTTCTGTTATTTAGTTTTTGTTTTCTTTTTATTCTTCAATCCTGATTCCTGCAGCTAAAATATGGGATATAAAATCGAGAAATTGAGGTGTCCACACAAAACTATTAAAACATGCATTTAAACTGAATATAATGTATATTATGTGCATTATTAAGCTAAAAATTACCTAAATATGCATTATGCATGTTTTATCCCAAAAAAGTCGAAAACATGCAAATATGCAAGGGAAAAGTACACATATTTGGAACCGGAAAATAATGAAATGGATAAGTACTAAGTTTGAGCTATGTCCTATGTTCCTATAAAAACATGCATTTGCATAGAATTCTCGTCTCTAATTATTATTATTATTATTATTATTATTATTATGATTGTTATTATTATTATTATTATTATTATTATTATTATTATTATTATTGCTTATTTCTTGTCTTTGGTTTAGACCATAGGCGGATCCAGGGAGGAAATAGTAGGAAAAAAGAATTACCCTCCCCCTTAGGGTATCCTGGATCTACCACTGATTTTGGCAATAGGCATTAAATATGTATGAGCCGCCACTGCTACAATTGAGTATTGAATCATTGTATTTATCTACTACCTAAGAGACGAAGTAACAATCGTACGTACACTAATTTCATAGGAGTGATATGATAAATTTTCGGTCTTTATTAAGGAAGTTAGATGTGCTATATTAAATCACAATATAAATTATTTTTTATTAAACCTCAAAATAGCTTCCATTCTAAACTTAAAATGTTGATGCGAAAAGATTATGTTAACATGTAAAATTCTCTTCACATTAAAATAACACAGTTTTGTAATTATTTCTGCAACATATTATGCAACATAAAGTAAAGGGAACTTATGGACACATTTCACTGAATAAAACTTAGCTATGACATGCTATAAAGTTATAATATAATAATTCTCTGAGCTCCATACACGGAAATGGAAAGCCCGAACTTATATTACGGCCTGGTCTAGATCGAAAAGGCATTGACCATGCCGTATTTCGCATTGTTGTGAAAAGTTGTGTAAACTGTGAAATGTTCGTTATCGGTTGTAATAACTGTAAATGGCTAATATACAATAATTTCAATAATAATATGGGACAAGGAGACGTTTGTAGCACTATAAATTCTAAGAAAAAGAGGTCAGAGTTATCCTTCTTCCGAAAGATCCAGGAAGGTGAGTTTATAAAATATAATATATACTTTATGAAAATAAAATAATATATAAACCTTAAGTATTTCGTATTTCAATAGTGGAAGGAAGGTGTTAACTTTTCAAAAGAACACGATATCAAAAGTACAATACATTTTATCGTCTGCTAGGGAAAGAGTCTGTGATGAGGCGATAGTAGCGATCCTGATGGTGAGCAACTATCTATGGATGCATATTTCAACTGTCTATATTTTCATATTTAGTAAGCCTAAGTATTGAGCTTCGCAACTGTATATACTAAACTGTGGTGCAAGCCTTATTTCTTCATTGATGGATCTTAATCTTTCCCTCTTTGATGTTTTAATTTCGTTAACAAATGTTTCAATTTACTGGGAACCATAGCAGCATTACTGAGTTTTTGACCACACACAACACACTCGGGGTTTGGGCATGTTTTGTCACCACACCAAGAAAACCCGTAAGATAAATAATTATCACTAAATTACCAGTGCACTACTTTTTGTTTCTTTTTTTTTTTCAGGCTTAATAGTTTCACTACTTGTACTCGCGGACGAAACACTCCGTACAAGGAACTTGTCCATCTTGAAAGTATAAAATAGTTTAACAGTAATAGAAAATAGTAAACTCTCTAACTTATTACAATTTTACGACCACTTCATAGCACTGTGATAGAACTGAAATAACTGTAATTAGGTTCGTTCCAACAAGCGGTTCATGGATCAGTTCATGTACGGTTCCTGTACCATCTTATGCGCATGCGCTAGTTGAGCATCTGCTATGGGATTGAAACTGGACTGGACGCTGTTGGAACGCTTTCGCGGATCGTTATGTACTAAATCCAGAGATGCTATAACTGTGATCATCTTTGCTAAGAACGGGATACTTAATTATTATCGTTTCGCAGCTAATTCTAATTGCAGAATATAGAACTTCGATCATTTTCTATAAAAAGATGACAAAAAATATGGAAGGCAAGAATTCCGCTAATTCAATGTCGTGTACTGGGGGACTCTCATCTAAAAATAGTTCTTTTTTTAATTATTAATGTATGTACGTTATTTATTATACTTTTAATCAAAGCTGCATGTTGAAATTGTAATTAAATATTTAAATGCACAAATAATTTCCATTCCCTTTCTTTTTGGCGAAAATTTAAATTAAATCTCTAGTTTTATTATTCGTCTGCACTGTCACTTTTCATCTTTAACCTCATTGATGTGACAGTCGATCATGTCTTTCTTCAGTATCCAGGAGACGTTGGTGAGCTTATGCGCATGCGCGTCTTGCGTACTCTTCCGTACATGCCTCAATCCGCGGACTATTTCTGACCGTTCCGAACCCGTGTCAAAAAGCTTGTTGGAACGCCCGACTGCAGTACATGTTTCCGGTTCAGGACTGGTTCGGATTGTGTTGGAACGCTTTTTCTGTACTGTGCATGCTCACGATGGTTACGGACGGTTCCTGACTGTTGTTGGAACGAACCTATTATTGTTGCTTTGAGACATGAAATAATTGGTGTCTTGTGATTGGCCATCCAAATGGCCAATACTGTTTGTCAACATTTTTTCTCACGCCGCATTCTAGCGAAATTTTAAATTTGGAAAAATCATGCAAAAACATTTCTTGAAAAATCCTCTGCTAAGTTTAATCTGACACGTTTTATTGAACCTGTACGTGACATTAAGAGAGTTAGTAACTCAGACATATTGTCTGCGAAAATTGTAAATGTTTTTAAAAAATGTCAGAGAGGGATCTGTTATTGTCGTTTATTACAACAAATATCTTACGATTGTGAAGCTGTCAGTTATTGTAAGAAATGGGAAACTTCAAACCTGACGACAATTCCTTGTCAGGTCAGTCATTCTCCCAGCTTCTGACAAAGTGGCAGGCAATAAAGTAATAAAATATAGACTAATGTTCCGAAAGGCCTAACATACGGTAAGTGTTACAAAGAAACCGCACCATAGCCGGCGCAGCGGTAGAGGCGAGAATACAAAAGTTATGAATAGAGCGGTGCAGACGGAGCACATGACTGACAGAATGGCATCATAGCAAGGGTTCCAACGTTACTCGTCGTGTTCCCTGTGTACAAGCGACGGTCATGTACACGATGTGTTGACGTACAGACGACACAATAGAAATGACACAGTTTCCTAACGTTTCTGCAATTAATTTTCTACAGATACTTTAATAAGATATCAAAATTGCAAAACTAATTAACCATTTCATCCTAAACAAATAATATATACTTTACATGTATGATTTCATACAGAACGCAAACAAAATCACTGTTTATTTATAACGGGTTCATGATATTCTATTCGCAAAAGCACTTGAACAATTGTTTTTTGTCTTTTTCTTTTCCTTACAATGAGTGTGAGTTATTAATGCACATGTTATAGTTATCACTTTTCTTCCAAATATTGTTACAGTGCACAACAAATGACATTTGTAAGTTATTAACAGAAAACGATTATCGTCTATCTGATAGCATGGCCTTGCATGTGGAGGAGCTTCTTTCTACGTCTGTTGGAACAACTGCGGCATACTTAAAATCCTGTACAACATTTTTTTTTCAACTTCTGTTAGTTCTTCAAAGGAATCCTTATCTCCAGAAATACTGTCACTAATCTTGCAAAGTTTATAATATCCACCATTTTTTTCAACATATTTGTTATTTTCGCAGATATTATTTTAGCAATTTTATCGTCTACTTGAGTCACTTTCTTCCAGATATTTCGCAGTAGGAAAACCCGATCAACCAGTTTTGTACCAGACTTTTCTAAAGCTGTTATGCAATCAGGAATAAACCCGTAATTCGATTCAATGTATTCCAATTGTTGTTTTATGCTTGAATCAACCAACAGACGTTGGGCTATTGGTATTGCAAATGCATCTTTCACATCAAATGATTGAATAACATTCTGGACCTGGTCGAAATATTTACAGTAATAAATGCAGGCCTTCAATCAGGAACCCCATCGAGTAAGTATAGGAGAAGGAGGAAGAGATACACCAGGACATATATTCTTGAATGCTTAACAAAACGCATCACACATTTCTTCATGGAACACGGATGAAGAACTATGACCCTGCTCACATTTTTCGCCTTTTTTTTCAACTTCATGAGGGCACGTTTGTGTACATCCCTATTTACATGTCTTAGAATATTACATGCTCTATTTACTGAAACTGATATTTTACACAATTTGCAGAATAGTTTATCTTCGCTGCAACAAAAAAATATCACCATATTCGGAAATAAGTCTCTTAAACTTCGCCGAACGAATTTTCTCCCCCTTAGGCATCGTAATACTAGAACCGAACTGTTCTCATGTTCCTTCAGTACTGACGTTTGCTTTACTAAGCTGTACCTACTGCTTGCAGCTATCCTGTGTACCGCAGAGTCAGACCTCTGCGGGTACACAAGGTGAATTTACAACCCTTGCCCTGTTGCCGTTGTGTCGAAAAACTGCTCCCTTTTCACTGCTCTAGTTATTAATATATCAATAAGCAAACAACGATACAACAACAATGTTGAGTAAATAAATTACACTTAATTTCTTTGACGACATACAATTCGCAGCGTGCAATAAAGAATAAACAAGTACCATCTTACTTAAAATAGACAATTTTATTACTTTCATTTTAATTTTATTTTATTAATTTCTTACAATAATAGGTAAAAGTTCACGTCACGCCTTTCACCTTGTGGAGGCACACCAGTGTGCCGCGTCACACCGGTTGCGGAACACTGTTCTATGTCAACATAATTATATATCGAACTTGGAGTTAGGCCACAAAAGGGGGGAAAAACACTAGAGGAGACGGATTCGATCCGGTGCTGTGAATTGAACTTCGGCGTAGCTCGGTGGTTTGAGCACTTGGTACGTAGAACCAGGGACCCAGGTTCGATCCTCGGCGCCGGGGCGAATTCTTCTCCCCTATTAATCATCGAAAAGTGTGCTAAAATTATGTCCAAATAGCCCCACTTTACGGTGAATGTTATAAATTTATTCTTCTGTACATCATGAACAGGCTTCGAGACTTGGGACCCGATAAAATAAGTTTACTGTGCATGAACTATAGGTTGTTGACTCGCTGCAGGTAGTGAAAGGTAGAGATGTGTTGAGGTAACAACGTTGCTATTTAGAATAGAGTACGGTAGTATGGGGAAACACACACATATATACATTCTGAAAGTAAATATACATTACACAATGGCAATGTCAAAAGAATGTGAAAAGCATTTATACTACTGTCTTTTATAAGCATTTGTGTTTAATTATACACAGTGTTAATGTTGGAAATAAACATGTAGCAAGTTTAATTTCTTCATTTATCCTATTGGTCGTCTTTAGGAGGTGTAGTTACAGTACCGAATTGCAATGTACTACAAGATACATTTCCAGCAGCGTCTCAAACGTAAATCTTTTTCGGTTATCTGCCAAACACAGTTTGTACTGTGAAAAGCTGCGCTCTACGTCGCGTGACAAAAAACCTAACATCATTGCAGTCTCTAAGAAACAGTCCTTTATTCTCGGGTGACTCTTGTCCACTAATTTACTGTTTATATTACACGGTGATCCATATCCGTTATTTTTACATAAAATTGATTTCCACTTCTGTTTTACACGTTCAGTAATCGGTGTACTTGTTGTCTCATTAATTCTCTGTGTCATTTCCTCATCTAATTTGAGGGCTTCCGGCATCTCTTGCTCTGACTTTTCTAACCGTGTAATAGTTTGACACAGTTTGAAAATAGATTTGTATGAAAACTAAATTATTCGTCAGAACCTTCAGATCCAGAGCGTTTTCCTTTGCATATTTATTGGCATTCATTCAACAGTACCCCCACCCACTGTACGCTTTACCACTATACTCAGTACGCCGTTATGCGAATTTCCCACTGAACTGCTCTATCGGGTCCGAAGTCTCGAAGCCTGGTCAATATTTTTAAGGTCTCCTCCCTTGAAGGATAAAATTACTATACTTCGTTCCATAATGTCTGACAGGCGACGTAAAGTTTGCCGGCAGAGGAGGAGAGAAGTGTAATATTGCTACTGAACCATTGGCAGTAGTCTCATTCCACGTTTATTTTGAAGTTTTGCGGTCTGAAGCGTTTTACTCCTGCCCAACTTCAAGACAAGCCTATAATGAGATCTCTGCCACTGGTTCAATATCAATTATACTTCCCTCCTCCTCTGACGGCAAAGTTTACATCTCCTGTCAGGTCGGCCTCGGTAGCGTAGTTGGTATAGCGCTGGCTTCTATGCTCGAGATTGCGGGTTCGATCCCGGCCCAGGTCGATGGCATTTAAGTATGTTTAAATGCGACAGGCTCATATCAGTAGATTTAATGGCATGTAAAATAACTCCTACGGGACAAAATTCCGGCACACCGAAGACGCTGATATAACCTCTGCAGTTGTGAGCGTCGTTAAATAAACTGTAATTGTTGTTGTTGTCTCCTGTCAGACATTATGGAAGTATAGACTATATATGAATTTTAAGCTTTTTAATCTTTAGATGAGGTTAACTATTATCAATTATTTACTAGTTATTCATTTAATAATAACTTAATATTATAAAACTGATTCAATATTATATGCATTGTAAGAATGGAACGAGCTATTAAACTTCATTATCCTATGCTTAAAACGTTTGCTGCTAAGATATTAGCGTATTTTTCTCCTACTTATGTCAACAATTGTTTTCACAAGTTATACTAACACAAAAACAGGTCTCGCCTTACGGACGAAAACATAGCGCAGTTGAGAATTGCCGTGTGTAACATTCAGCCTGACTTTGTTTCCTTTTCAGGAAGCTACACAAAAAATAATTGAAGGTTAAAGTTTTCTTTCAGCTATTAAGTTAATATATTTATGTTTGAAAATGGGGTTTTCTTATATTTTTAAGTAATTTTACAAATGAGGTGTGTTTTTTTTCCTTATTAAATTATTCGTTAATTAATATAGAACGATTTGCTTCCTTGCAATAAAGCTATTGTGATTAATGAATATACTGCTTGATTATAAATACTTAGAGATAGACAGGAAATGAGCTATGGAATGTTCAGTTCAGCATGTGCACGAACCACCATTGGTTGTAGTTTTCATTTCAAGTACCTCTCCCTCGTCTCCGTACTTCTTAGGCTGTCTCTCGTTTGTAATCAGAGTCGTTCGCGTTTTGATCAACGCTGCCCTACACGCTTAATGTAATATGATTGGAACGGGGGCGGTAAGCTACACGTTTCAGGTATATGACCTAAAAGAAGGTAATTTACACACATGTAATTTGCACACACCGATTTTGGATATGTAATCTGCGCACGCAAATAACCCAGGTAATAAAAACAGGATGTAAATTACACACAGAGCTACAATGGCATATATTTACTTTGAACATAGTCACTCTTACAATAGTGACGTATTAATCAATATTTTTTTATTGGTAGATGGTATTTTGCTCTCTTAATGAATTCCACTCGGGATATATGCTCCTCATTAAAATCTTTTATATTTCTCTCCATAATTTCTTTCCTCCTTAAGGAGCCCTTATTTTTAACTTTTGCAGCAGTGGATATCTCCTGAATGTTCACGTATGTGTCTATTGAAATTCAATAAACCTATTTGTAAAAGTATATCTGGATGAGCAGAGCAAAAATTTCTTATTGAATCTAATATGAAAATACATACAGGCATTAATTAGTTATACGCTGCAAGCTTTCTGTTTTAGCTGTCCAGATTGAAGGAGGAAAGATAGCGTCATCGTCTACATAGCTGTCTACTAAATAGTCACAAAAATTATCTAGTTTTTCATCTTGTGGCTTAATGACCACTAAATCAGATAGGCTACAAAATAGTTCCAACCTCATGTGGGTTAAAAAATGGTAGACTAAGTACAAGTTTTAACTATCTGCCTATTTCAGAATCACGTTTATATTTCTTTATGGAAGCATATTTTTTAATCTGACGAAGCCAAAATTGACTTAGGTGGAATCTACATCCAATGACATTGGCCTCACTCCATACAACATTTATTGCAGCGTGGATAGCACTTATAAACAACTGTGTTCAAGGGCCAATGCTTTATGTTGAACTGCTGCGTAACTATCCGTCCAAGTCAGCCTAACTCATACAGTATCTCTGTAATCCCATTACAAGCTGCGTAAGTCAATTGTGCTTGTCACCCGTAACATTGCTTGACATTGCGTTCGATTTATATGTAATTTATTAAAAAATAACCCAAGTCATGCTGTGTGTGTAATTTACATACGACCCCTGCCACCTAAGTTCTGTTGTGTGTGCAGATTACATGCCACAAATGTACAGCAAAGGTATGGGAAAAAATGTACCTGAAAAGTGTGTGTAGTTTACCTCCGCCCGATTGGAAAGCTAGCTTAAATTTGTTGATCCAATACTTAAAAGGTGAAGTAGCCTGTAAGGATTGCTTTTTGTTAATATTAGATCAGAAAAATATGTACGAAAATCATTTTGATCGTTATCTTTGGTATTTAACGATGGATTCAGTTTCCAATAACTACGTCTGTGTTAGCGAGCTTTTCTTTTATTTTGATTAGAAAATGCTATGAACATGACTGTTGCATCAGAAATGGCATTACTAGAGTTCTTATCAACATAGATTCTATCCAGTCGAGATGCCGACTCCCCCCGAAAAAATGAAAAATTTCACAGTCGTAGGATAGAGAAGTTTCCAAGCGTCTTTCAAATTTAATTCTTTAACTAGTTGATTGAGAGCAAGTGTCGTTTGGTATATACCCGTCTGGTCGGTTGGATGTAAAACGCAATTAAAGTCACTTCAAAGGATCAATGTTTTGTAAAGGTATCTCAAAAGGAATGGCAGTTCTGTAATGATGAAGTTTTCACGTTCTCTAAGTAAAGGTTAACAACAAGCGTGCCATTTGTAAACAGAACACTAATCGCTCGTCCACTACTGTGTGCATCATAATGCTCGATTTCTATACTGGATCGATATGTGATGGCGGTTCCACATTGGGCATCTCCTGGATTTGTGATGTACTCGTATTGTGGGCCGAGAAAATCCAAATTGTTTACATTTACTTCTTGTAACATTATATCAACTGAATTGAGAAATGGAAAAGATCATAACATATTTTGCTTGTTTTCATTTTGTAAATACTTAACATTCAATGCAGTTACTTTACTTACAATAACAACTACAGTAATAAAGACGAAAAACGTAGACATTAGTATGACTGGACTTCGGAAATGTCACTGTATGTTAAGACACATAGTCGAATAACGACTTTTACTGCCCTTGATAGACATGACTGCGTAAGTTTTTTAATATGTTCTTATATTGCGGAAGATGCGTCTGCATCGGTGATTGATATAAGTACTTAGCTTTGTTATACAGAGTGATTCACGAGGATTTACCGTCACTTACGGAGCTTATTTCCGAAGACATTCTGAGCAAAAAATGTCATAAATATTTGCCCTAATATCAATATTTTCAGAATTACATTAATTTGAATTTGTTTGTAAAATATCATTATTCTTGAGTTTTAAGGGTAAAAGAATATTACAGATAAAGAATGAACTATTCAGGAGTATCATTTCTTTAATTACTTAGCTAGTATTCTGAAGCTAAAACTGTGTTGTGAATTCCATCTTTGCTTCGTAAAGAATTTTTTTTCGATTTTTAACAACAAAATTATATTTTCTTACGCATTTATCACAATAATTATTACAATTCATGCTAGGTACTCTTGTAAATTCTTTAAGACTGTACAGTAGTGGCAAAAAAAACCGGACCGACCCTTGTAGCTGATTTCAGAGCCTTGTTCACTCCAGAGCACGGTAGACTGGTAAATAAGACTTTCGTGGTTCGAATCCTGCCTGGGAAGGAACATTTTTTTTTGTTTCTTATTCAAATTATTCCCAATACTTTCGATTGCTGCTAAAATTCATGTTCTGGGAATAATAAGTTAATTAAGTAGTAAAATATCACTGCAATCGAAAAGTATTGTGAATAAATTTGAAACAGAAACAAAAAAAAGGTTCCTTCGCAGGCAGGATTCTTAGTTACATGTCTATCGTGCTCTGGAGTGAACAAGGCTCTGAAATCAGCTACAAGGGTCGGTCCGGTTTTTTTTGCCACTATTGTAGGTACATTAGGATGCATAATTAAACTCTAAAGAATCAAGTTCCTGAAGTCGTACTATTTGTAATAAATCTTGTGAAAGTGCGTATGAATTATGTAATTTTTAGTTAAAAATTGAAAAATAAAATCTGAACAAAGAAATTAACAACACCTTCTTAGCTTCAGAACACTAGCCAATTAAAAAAATGACACTTCTGAATAGTTAATTCTCTATTTTTTGTTATTAATTATGGTTTATTTAACGACTCTCGCAACTGCAGAAGTTATATCAGCGTCACCGGTGTACCGGAATTTTGTCTCGCAGTTCTTTTACATGCCACTAAATTTAGTGACATGAGGCTGTCGCATTTAAGCACACTTAAATGCCATCGACCTGGGCCAGGATCGAACCCGCAACCTCGGACACATAAGGCCAGCTCTATATGAACTGCGCCACTCAGGGCGACTTCTCTATTTGTAATATTTTTTTCCCGTAAAACTAAAGGAAAAGGGTATTTTATTAACAACTTCAAATTAATGTAACTTTGAAAATAGTGCGATTAGGACAAATGTTTATATTACATTTTTTCTCAGAATATCTTCGGAAATAAGCTCAGTAAGTGACGGTCAATCTTCGTACGGAAGCTGAAGTTTCGAAAGTAGTTACGTTGGTTAATATGTCATCGACATATTAGCATGTTTGTCACTCTATAGGCATTATCTATAAACAATGTTGCGTTTTCTTAATGAGGCGCATGAAAACTTAGCATTCCGGCTGGGTGAAGGTTACTTATATCCCAGTCACTATAGGAACTCGATAAAATAACTTGAAAATGCCTTGGATGTATGGTGTTGATTAGTATAAATTGGTGTGATCACTGGGATAGCTATAAGCCCACTCAACCCGCCCTAAATACTCGTACGTACACTTAGCGGCAAAAAGAATGGGCCGACTCTTGGTCGATAGAAATGCTAAGTTCTATCGCGCAGTTCACTCGTGTAAACGTAACCCACTGCAAGGCATTGCTGTGGTGTCTCTTCATTGAAGGTCAACCGTCTATAATGTAGTAAACCTTACGAGCAGTGTGTGGCCCAGTGGTAAGTAGTCTGAAATCTGTGCCAGAGAGTGTGAGTTCGCCTCCCGGTACGGCAAAATTATTATTATTTTTTAATTTTAACTCTCACTTAATTTATTAGTTTAAATGTGAAATGCATTTGTTAACAAACTTTGTTATGCCTGCCTTGTAAAAATATTATTGCCCATCACCTGTGGGCTATTAACAGGTGAGACCTGGCCTGTACAAACAAAAATACTTGTTTCACGTCCTAAAAAACCGGACGCATATCAAACACAAATAAATAATTAAATTAACAAAAACAAACAATTTTTTAAATATATTAACAAAACAAGGCCTATGGTGGGGACTAGTATCTTGTCCACAAACCACCTGCGTCAACAACTGCCCTCATTCTGCGCAGCATGGAGTCCACAATATTATGGAACAGGTCTAAATTCTTGGCCATCTCCTCCTACGCATCTAGAACTCTGTCCCACAATTCCTCAGGTGTCCGAACGGGTGGTTGTTCTGCCCAATTAGAGCGTAGGATCCTTTTGACTGCAGCCCACAAATTTTAAATCGGATTCATATTTGGTGAATTTGGAGGCCAGTCGACAGGGTCGACATCACGCCTCCTCGCAAACCATCTTTGAATCCGGTTGGCGGTGTGTATCGGATGATTATCCTGCTGGAAGAAAAGTGTTCCTTCTGGATATCGTTTTCGGGCGGAAGGGATCATTACATTTTCCAAAATGTGTTCGTAGACTTCTGCCGTAAACCGCCCGTGGATGCGTTCCAGAAGTCCTGCCCCATCTTATGACATCCACCTCCAATACGTGACCCTCACGCAACCCGACTTGTTAATTCGTCTCACGAAGCGTTCATCGTATCGGTGGCCATTCATACAATAAACTAGGGCAGTACTATCGTTGCTATTGGAGACAATTACCTCGTCGGAGGAAATGACATTTCTCCAATCGAAGTCCTGTCGGAGAGTAGCATACGCAGAATAACCTATGCGAACCAGGGCAATGAGTTATTGTTTCTGTGCCATCTTCAAGCGTAATTACGCGACAGAACGTTGTATTAACAGATAGCAGTATTGCTTGAAAGGGAGAGGGAGGTTTATTATTTATTAGTAGACTTCGTGGAATTGCCACGAGAATCGTAAGGGTTACTACGCACGCGGTATACACTATGAGAAGGGGGCGTGCAAAGGCTGAAGTATGCTTCTGATGTAAACACTGAGCAGTATACTGCGGTTACAATACAACCTATATCCTGCATTCAAGAAATATAATGAATGATCATTGAAGTAGCAAATGTCTAAACAAGTAAATACGCAATTATTTTATAGGGAGATATATTAACTCTTAAAATTTAACGTAGACTAATATACTCACATCATCCTTGAATATGTGCATTGCAGTGAAGAGTTACGTACGTTTTGAGCGACTGCAAAGTGAACCTCCTCCGATGGTCACTCAAACAGTTTTTATATTGGGAAAATGTACGTTCAACATCACACGATGTAATAGGTGCATATTTGAGGAACGGAAAGTCACTATTTTTAGTACACCAACTTCAGACGTCTTGTCGTGACCTGATAGTATATCATTTATAATAGGAAGTTGTAAATAGGCATAATTTTTAGCAATAATGTTTCTCAACTTACATTTCACTTTTTCTGAAATTAGTGAATTGTTATTTTGGATAACGGTTTGTGATACTTAATCCACTATATTAAAGGCGTCTGAGAGTTGCAGTTCAGACGATTCTAACAGGATCATGCATTTAGACACGATTTTAAAATTAGAATCAATGAACAAAATATCTTCCAATAGCTGTTCAGAAGGTAATGATTTTACAGCTGCAACAGCGGAACTGTCTGTGCTATCCAATGCATCAATTACCTCCATTATTTTGCCGTAATATTCTGCATAATAATTAACAGCATCCAACCACGTTTTCCAACGGGTCAAGACTGGCTGCGGGGGTAAGGGTATTCCAGGGGCAATTGTTTGGAACAGCAACACTCTCATTGTAGGGTGTTTGATTGAATTCTTGTCTGCACTGAACAAATGTTAAGCTTTGACTACTCCAACCACAGTAATGCAAAAACAAGTGCTTACATAGGTATACATTAGCTGTAGCTGCTCTATTTGGACCGGTCACAACTCTTTAACATGAACTGCTCATACTACGAGACCGGGCGGTCGCTCACCTCCTCTATACTACCGTACATCGGCAACCTGATTGCATGGTGCGTGTTGCAATTCAACGAAGTCTATTTATTAGAGTTTGGGCATATTCTAAGTGATATCGCCACATACAGTAGTTATAGCTTTGCAAGACACATAATATGATGGTAAATTTGTAATTAAAAAAAGAATATTGGGGGAAATTCGAACCTTGAGCTACTACTATCAACTTGTTCAATAAACCAATGCCGTAACGACTTACGCTACTGTGACTGTTAATATCAGTTCGGCATAATGGGTGGTTTTCCTGTTCATATTCGCTCCGGTTGATTTGGTATTTATCAATTTTATTATTATTTCACTCTTCAAGGGCCCTGATGTATCTAGAATCAACCCGCCATTCAATTTTATTACATATTTTAGACTCTTAAACAAAATACAGCAAATTTAAATGGTTTAATTATGTGTTACCTAGTGAACTACGGCTTTGACGAGACGAGCGTGCGCAATGTTATGTCTCTGGAACTTAGAAATTGTCGGCCGGCCCATTCTTTTTGCCGCTAAGTGTACCTTATATACGAAAATCATCGTGCGTGAATTAAGAATACTGCCACATTTCGTTAATGTAACAATGGGTTTCATTGTTGCCAACATAGTAATAATACTACACACCTAATCAAACTTAACCTAACCCCTCTCATAATATTACACACCTAATCAAACCTAACCTAATCTAACCTAACCTAACCTGTTGCATAATACTACACACCTGTAGTAATATTCCTCGCGTTTAGTACCATTTCGTTTTCATGTATTTCCGGCCCTGCTACTCGTGTCGGTAGCCATCTAGTTTAAATATACGCACTGTAATTGTATTAATCTCAGCACGCTGAAAATTAACCTTTATTATACTCTAGCTATCTTATTTGAAGTTAACTTCAGCTTCGTATGTATTCATAAGTCGTTCATACTGTGTCACAGAGGTTAATTTAAGATAAACTTATTGTTCTAAAGTATTTAGCTGTATCATTTCTACCTGGTCAGACGTGATGTTTAACTCTGCGTCAATCCAGTTGTGTAGTTCCAAAGCCATAGGTTTCGCTGCCTCTGCCGGGAATGTGATTTTGATTTTTTTTTTTTCGTTGTATGCGAGACATGGTTGCTCTGATATTGTTGCACAAAACAACAAAATAACAACACTGTGGAAATTAAATCAATTGCATGCGTACTAAAGTGTATACTATAAGCAAAACAAAATTAAACTCGCTGAACTATTATTTTCTAGTATTGAACCTCCGAACACATAACCCACTACCGATCCGCACTAGGTGACAGCGTAGCGTAAGACTCTCTTGAAACAGAACACTTCATCGCAGTGTTGCCAACACATAAATTGTATCCCCGTCAGTCTAACACCTAGAAATCCGTCAGAATCCGTAAAAAAAAACATTCAATTATATCTATATACAAGTAAAAAGCAACTTTTAACACAACTTACTTACCAATCTTGATTGAAATAATAATTCTTCAACCTCTGACTTGATTACTAGGAAATCTGAAACAGGGGATTCTTTAACATGGCACGACACAGGCAGGACTGTTTAAAGAAAAAGTGAAATCCCTAAAAAATTAAACAATTAAAATTACAGCAGCTAAAAAATCAAAAGACGATGTAAATCGTAATTTCCGCCAGAAAGTCCGTCACCCGTCAAAGCCATTCTTATCCCGTCCGCTACGCTGAAATTCCGTCAGTTTTGGCGGAATTTCCGTCCAGTTGGCAACACTGTTCAGTCGTTGTGGTTTGACCTGTAGTTATCATTGTTACCAACCCCTCAATTAGATAATAAAACACATATTTAGGGATTGTAACCTCTCTCGATATGAAACTATGTTGCGTACACCGGCGGTCATTGGCAACCCAACTAATTTTTTTTGTATTTCAGTAAGTCATCATTTCACATGGACTTTGCTAAATAAATAAAAAGTACCAATGTTGAACATTATTTCATACCACTCAATATGTTTAGTCGGCTTTCGCTGGTGTTTATTTTCCACTCAAATTTCTACTTAAGTTATGTAACTATTTCAATTTGAAACTACTGTTTGAATTGTGGTGAATTTTTTTCGCTCATAGGTTGGCAATTGTTACATAAAAGTCGAAAGAATCTTTTAATTTCTTACTCTTAATGTTATCACAGTCTACTGGGTGTTCACTTCAAAGTGTGTCATGGCTCGCTGTATGCCGTCATGTGGCTAGTCAATGAGCCTAGAGAATTCAATCTTCCTACACTTCCGCAGAGGTGTATTACTTATCTGCCAGAGAAGTTGCCTACCAAGTACGGCGTTCATTCAGAAGAGTACTTACCGATACGTACCGTAACGCCAGTAGTGGCAAGAATGTGAACTGTTTCGAAACCTGTACTGAGGTGAGTTTTTTCTTACTGTCGGTATATGGGGAGAGGGTTAAGACGATTACTTAAGTATTTGTTGACATTAACTTCGACGGTCAACATGGACACGGAGCATTTGATTTGTATTGTGGAATGTTGCCTGTACGCAACCGATGATAACAAATACCCTGCGTACGACTTGGTCGCGCAAAACACAGTTCGAAAGAGGTTGTGGTAGCACACAGACCGTACAGACCGCCATCTGTTGTTACGACGTTCAAGTTATACCGTACACGTTCTCAAGTTCAGATTGAACGCCTTGATTAATAGGCAACTTCTCTGAAACAAAAGCTGAAAGTCGCTTCAAATCGCTGACTCATCAACTGTGACGTCATGACACACTTTGAGATGAACACCCAGTAGTATATACAGTCACGAAGCTTGAGGTGTTGAGAGTACTAGGAACAATAGACTCTGCCGGTAATATTTCAAATTGTCTTCGATCAGACAAGGTCGATTCCGGAGTAAGCGAAACAACACTGCATTGCAACAGAATGTCCCATATCTATGGCTACTATAAAAACTGCAATTTCCTTAGTTTGCAACGCAGAAAGAAATGCAGTATTGTTGAGTGAGAAGTCATATAAAGAAAAAGGCAAAAACAAAAGATACATATAAAAGCAAGGGCAAAAAAGTGCATATTAAAGTAAAAAAAAGGCGTAAACGAAAAAGAGGCAAGATCAAACTTCATCAGAATGCTTCATTTCTCATGATTCGTGCACATTTACTAAAAGCCTTTAAATATGAACATTCAATAAAATAAAATAGGCATTTTTCTAAACATCCGATGTCTAGTTATAACACTTAAAGCCCCTAAAGAAAGTTCCATGTGTTATCTATAGGAAGTTTTTCATATTATTAATTTGGGGGACCCCGAACTTTTTTTGGAATTCGAAAGTGATCCATGAGAAAAAGGTTTGAATATCCTATATTATATTACATTATGCATGTTACGTTACACATTACATTATGTATAAGAAATAATCACAATTTGCGAGGAAATACCAGCATTAATACTATACTCATTTCGCATAATCGAGAGTTTTTAGACGTTCATTTGTTACGGTTTATCCCTGCCACCCAAATTTGTCTTCTTTTCTTGTCTCTATGCCCTCGAGCTATCCGATGAAGATGTACAGTTGTCAAAAAAAAAAGTGGCCGCACTTGTGAACAGCGAATATTTTCTAAGTCCACTTCGGGTCACGGCAATGTTACACGATGCATGTGCTTGTGAAATCAGTTCCGTAACTATGGAATTATTTCATATTTGTGTCTCGTAGAACAGCGGTAAAGTGCTCGCATAATGATTCGGAGATTGTAAGTTCGGGCCTTGTTCAAGTTTTCATTTTATTTTTTAATCGTTCTTTAGCGATAGGTATAAATAATATTCAAATTATCATTTATATTCTGTTACCATTCTTTATCGATGTGAATAATATTCAAGTTATTTATATTTTATCATTCTTTTAGCAATATAAATAACATTCACGTTATAATTTTTTGTATTCTTTTATCGTTCTTCAGCGCTATAAATAATATTCAAGTTATTTATAATGTTATTATTCTTTCGCGATATAAATAATCTGTATTTTATGTAATTATTATAATACATATAACCATTTTTCTATGTAAAATAGGTTACTTTATTTCAATAATTATATAATAATAATAGTAATAATAATAATAATAATAATAATAATAATAATAATAATAATAATGATTTATTTAACCTGGCAGAGTTAAGGCCATACGGCCTTCTCTAACACTCAACCAGGAGTAAAGACTGCATTACAAAAACACTAAATATATAGTATAGTATATAGTATATAATATCTTATATTAATTAAACAAACCGATATTTATCATTTATATTCTGTTATCGTTCTTTAGTGATACTGTATAAATAATATTCAAGTTATTTATATTGTTATCGTTCTTTAGCGATATAAATAATATTCAAGTTATAATTTATATTCAGTTATCGTTCTTTAGCGATATAAATAACATAAATTTAATGTTAGGTTTGGAACAATACAGTTGCATAATACTGATGTTAGTTTCTTTCTTTTTATATTATTACATTATACTAACTTCAAACACAATAAAATGAAAAGGAGTGACGAGGAATTGAACCCAAGACGTTGACATATAAATTCCGACGTTGTTCCGACTGAGCTACGAGGACACAAGTATAGAAACATTTGCGGAAAAATTGGCCCAATCTCCCTCCAAGATTTCCTGATGATTTGTAGAGGCTAGTCCAGGATGCTGAGGGCCGGGGCTAATTGGGATTTCCAGGTGTCTCATCGGGTCAAAAATCCTGAAAGAACTAATATTTAACCCTTGCGGCGAATTTCGGTGAAGTCCGGAATGCCCAATTAGTCAAATCATCTCCACACTTGGGCCCCCTGGGATCTACTAAGATGCGAAAGAGTGGTGTGCGGCAAGCAAGGGAAGTTACCGCATTTATCCTTCCCAAGAAAAACTGCAAACATGAGCAAAGGGAAGCTTATAATAAGAAAGGAGCATCTTCTGCGGACCTCTGGAAAAAGAACTAAGGAAGAGACTAGTGAAGTGCTTTGTGTGGAGTGTGGCATTGTATGGGCAAGAAACATGGACATTGCAACGAAATGAAGAGAAATGAATAGAAGCATTTGAAATGTGGATGTGGAGAGGAACGGAGCGTGTGATGTGGACAGACAGAATAAGAAATGAAGTTGTGTTGGAGAAAGTGAGTGAAGAAAGAATGATGCTGAAACTGATTAGAAAGAGAAAAAGGATTTGGTTGGGTCACTGGTTGAGAAGAATAGACAACATTAAGATATGTGGATCATATGCAGAAACTAAGAGGAAGGCAGAAAATAGGAAAGATTGGAGAATGCTGGGTTTGCAGTGAAAGACCTGCTCATGCGCAGAGCACTTATGTAGACCTATGTCCAAGATGCCTGGAATGTTGTGTCTGAGAACAGTCGCTATTTGAAAAGACTTGTCGATTCCATGCCCACTCGACTGCAAGATGTGATCGAGATATGTGGAAGATAGACTAAATATTGAATCGTGGCTCTTTGTTTTGTTTTTTGAACGCTTAATGTTTGAATGTTGTAAGGAAGACGTCAGTAAGTTTGTTTTGTTTATGCCACGAAAGATATTTTTATTGAAAACAAAATCTCTTCTTCTTTCCATTTGCAGCCATAATGAAATAATAAATAATGATAAATTCATCGCATGATACATTCAAGAACCTAATGTTGATTACTAAAATAATCATAAAAGAGACAGGATCAATTATATTTTCTCTCTTAAAAACAAAACAAAAGACATAAAAAGCACTAGGTTGAGTTCGAACGCAGGACCTCACGAATACCAGACCAGAACGCTAACATTACACTATAAAGCAACATACAGAACACTTTAATTATAACTGTAGATATCAGGCAACGTGGTCCAACAACATGTAGATACTCGAACGGAACTTTGCTTCTAGAGAGCGCCCACTTTTTCTTTTGACTACTATACACATTTCTCTTTCCTTGTGTAACATCCATATGCACAACAATGACATTTTGCAGTCTTTAAACCAAGAAAACTGTTTTAATTGAATTTAATGGTTTCCTTATGCTACTAGTGGGCTTTGGGTCGAGAGCAGCGCGCGAGGTCACGTGAACCAATAAGAGCGCCGCACTGTCGCCAAACGGCAGGAAAAACAGTTGCGGTACTCTGTCTATCCTAGACAAATAAATAGGTCTCTATAGAGCTCTAGTAAGCTCGTGATCCTAGCTCCACATTGTGGCAAATAGAACCGATTTCTTTATTGTCGGTTGCCTAGTAAGTGAGGAAAGGCCAAGCAAAGCTCGAGCCGTTCTCAACTACTACTCAGTGTATTTCTAGCAATAGCATAACATTTCAAACACGAAAGAAAAATTTGATTACGCACAAAAGTTTAATTTGAGTTTAATTTTCTTTGGCGAATATACAATTATTGCCGTAAATGATTTTATACAAATGTTCTAGAAACTCTTAGCGGTACAAACTTTAATACAAGTTTCGTAAAATTACTTACGCAGATTGAGTTTAATTCTTTAACATTTCGCTTTAGAAGGTTTAAATGTTGCATTTTAGAAAAATAGTAGAGTAAATTAGTATTTTTATTGTGTTTGAAACTAACAAATTAGCTTAAAAATTACAATCACTAACCTCAGAACTTCAACCTTCCCAAACTAATTTTAACGAAATGTTAGATTTAAAATTTCAGTAAGACTTTTCAGGGATCAATTTCTGTTGTCCTCAAGAATGCGTCGATTCTACGCCAAAATTGTACACAATCTTCCTTTAACATTTTTCAATTACAGACAGCTTGACTGTTACGTTAATATAATAGGCTACTTCAACATTCATGTTCTAAAACGGCCAAGAGCATTAGCAGACTACTGGAAAATTTGTATTGTTAAACAACGTTTTTATTCAACAATCTTTTACACTACTAGCTGTAGGTTAAATATAACACTGATTCCATTCTTAACCACCTCCTGGCAAATGAAGTAAAAACCAAATATTTACTCTCATCTTTAGTGGCTTTTCAACTGCTTCCATTTTAGTTGAAGCAATATATTGTGACAGCGACGTGAGATTCGAACTCACGACCAGCGTCCCGCAAGAAAGCAGATCGCGCGGGCTTCACGGAGCACCGAGGGGAGAGTGCGCGCGCAACTACTGCGTGCGGGGTAGGGGGGACGGACCTTCCCGACTCTTCCAGAAGCCCGTCGAAGTGGAAAAATCGCGAATTCGAAGTCTCTCGGTTACGTTGCTGTGGTTATAAATTACGGACGCGAAGGAGCGTGTGTGTCATTCATGATTAGTTCAGTCAGTAAGCCAGTGAACAGAACAAGCCAGTCTTGTGTACCGGAGTTCGACTCGAGTGTGCGTCCGCAACTGCGTCAGCATCCGAAGGCCTGAGTTCGAGTGCAGTGGACCGCAGTTGGAGGGACCTGAGTTCGAGTACAGTGAACTATCGCTGAAGGTCTGTGGTTCGAGATACTGTGAACTCGAGTGACTGAGCTAGAAGAACTGTGAACTGAGAACTGATAGTTCTGATTTGTAAATAGTGCTTTGTAAATATTAGTTAAGATTAACAGTTCATTGTTGTTCGTAATAGTCCAAGTAAATTGTCATTGCCGTCAGTGGAGTGCTATAACGAATACTGTGTTGAGTGAAAATTCCTATTGTTGACGAGAGCGTTTAAGGTGAATTGTAGAAAGGAATTATTGTTGGAAGAATAAAATCCTATTGTTGAGTTGAAATAAAATTTACAATATCTACTGAAAATTACGTAATCGTTCCAAGGAGACTTCACAGAATCGAACCTGAAGAATTAGTGACAGTGTGATTCAGGTTAGAACAACCAAGTCCCCGAAAGCAGGCGACTCCAAAGACCCGAAAAAAAAACAGAAATTTGTCCCTGCCAAGCTTCATACCACATACAACAAAATTTCCTGTAACATTTCAACACTAACATTTTTTTACAATTATCCTGTGGAAATATCTGCACTCCATGTTTAGTCTAATTAGAATATAAAGGACGAAATTTAGTTAATGACGAGCTGGAACCTTCAACCGGACGCTATCCAGAATGTTCCATGTCGGTTGGCTATTAGCCCAACGCCAAGAGGCGGCTGTCTAAGGAAGGATGAATATGAATCCAAATGAAACATACAACAAAATACAATATTTATGAATATTGTCTTAAGTTTTGAAGTCTGGTTCTTTCAGTAAATTTGTACTTGAGCGCCTCGGTTTTGAAAAAATATGAAGTGTGGATTATTGGAATACCTCACGCTTTAAATCAGGGTTGGGCAGAATTATGCACTCTGTGCTTGCACGGTGTACTACGAGAGAATTGTGCTTATAGAGTGCACGAAAACCGGTTTATTGAAGTTGCGGCACGTACTGTATGTTTCAAAAGAAAATGTTATTCTACCAAACTAAATAAGAACACAAAGTAATGAAACATTTCCTTAAACACAAAACGAAACATGTCTGTTGCACATTAATTCATATTACTCAATTTCTCAAGATTTGGAGAGACTGTATTAGTACAAGCTATGCGAATAACTGCCGTTAAAAGCCCATCATTTCTTGTTTGAGATTTGTTTATTTTCGTAATAGGAAATAACTGTTCACATCTATAAGTGGAACCAAATAAACACAAAACTTTCTCACACAGCTTATGCAGATTGGGAAAGCGTCCTCTTGGGAATCCGTCATAAAACTGCATAAGACTCGACCTTGAATCCTATTTCACTCGCATCTCTCGATCACATCGCAGGTCAATCAATTCACGCTATAATGAAGGGGGGACGTTATCAATAATCAGTTGGAATCAGAACATGTAGCAGAAATACGCAAATCCATTTCCAGGCAATCTAAATCGTGGAACCTTGATGTAAATTCCTCTAATAGACCGGATAGAACACATGCGTACATTTCGAAATTTTCATTGTTCAAAATTCTATGCGCTTAGATAAGGATGGAAGATGATATATTTCTCCCTTTTGCGTTTGACGTATCCATAACAGCAATTTCTCCTTAAAAGCTGCAATTCTATCTGCAAATTGTGTATCAAGAATTTCTTTCCCCTGAAGTCCTAAATTTAGCTCATTTAAAAGCTGTAAGATCTGTTATAGCTGCTGGCACACTACAGCGCGCTGCAGCGCTCGCACTTGGGATTCCCCGTGCGCACGGAGGGCAAATGCACTCAAACGCCGTCGCTGCTTTAAATGCAGGTTTTAATATACTGATGCAATTAGCAACAGAATTAATGATATATTTGATTGTTTATTAAACTTTGAGAAGTACAGCATTCGTTTGTTCACCGTTGCAACATTTTAAACCGATGGAAGATAAAGCACCTGGTGTATTACCAACAGGTCTTGCCATAGTTCCATCAGTGGCGTGTGTACAGCAATGACCGGAAAATATGAAACAAAACAACAAATTGTTGAGTGGCCTCTGTTTTAAGAGCTCTAAATCGAAAATGTTGCAGTTTTGGAATAGCAAGGCATCAGTTTCATATACAGTATTTCTCAATTCTGTTATGACTTTCTCCTTACTGAAATAGAAGCTAGCGTTCTAAATCAATCCCATAGCCTATATAGTGCACAATACCATAGCCCACAGACCATGGACAGTCAATGATAATGGTGAGAAATGCACATATATACATTAGTGTTTTCTCGTCATTTCTACATTACAATATTAGAATAAAATTTTCGGACAATTTTGAATTTCATGAAATTCGTCCGCAGACAAGATACACTAAACTAGACCTACATTTTGGAAGACAAGTGTAATTGAAAAAAAAATTGCATTAGTGACGTGCTGATCTAGGTTCTGTTGTGTAAGGAACAAGAACGTAAGCATACACTTGGTCAACATGAAAGTGGCCGGCGTCAGAGAGACTAAGTTCGAATCGGGTATTTCCGTGAGCGCTCGGGACAGCCAGGCTTTGTTCAAAAGACTGCGTATATTCTTCTAGTAGTTATAATGGGGAACAACTATTAATCACTAAAATCTTCCGAGAAAATAATTCATATACAAGATTTAAAACAGACAGATCGTTCAGAGTGTTTAAACAGTGAATATTGTAACACAAACTATATGTATAACATGTTCTCAAGTGAAGCACAACCATTACTCGTTACAATGCCGTTCTGATTGGAGTAAATCTCTCAGCGTAGTTTGTAGAGGGATAGCTAATAATGCTTGAGGTTGCAACTTCAAATCTTCGTGGAATTACTAAACTTCTTTTGTTGCATTTTAAACGCATCAATGAAAATATAAACATGTTTTCGTCTTTTTTTATCCTTAGAAATCTTTCGATTTATTATTTTTTTCATGTCAATAGAAAGTTTTGATGCTAGATATAACACTAAAGACTACAATTAGGGGCTTTCATATTAAAATGCTGTGTTAATTATTTTATTAATCCCTGCTGATTTTCACTATTGCCTAAGGAACATTCTGTAAATATGTTGACGGTTAAATAATTGGCAATAATTTGCAAGTTGTGCTACTGGAATATGATTATTATACTAATCTAAATCCGTGATCAGGGCCTAAACATAGTAATTGTAAACAAGAAAACCCACAATTCTGATAACAAAATATATTCTGATTTCCTGGAATTATAACCACAAATTGTCACCAATTTTGTAATTATCTGTAAGTAACATGAATTAACATAACCAAAATTATTTGATTACATTACACTAAAAGGCGTTGTAAAAAATAAAAGGACAAAACCAAAAATTCACTACGGAGATTCGAACTCGAACTGTCTCCATAGAAGTTAAGTAGCTTAACCACTGCTCCACGCCAAGCACG
The DNA here is from genome assembly GCF_040183065.1 of Periplaneta americana. NCBI lineage: Eukaryota > Metazoa > Arthropoda > Insecta > Blattodea > Blattidae > Periplaneta > Periplaneta americana. Next base: position 126,589,167 of record NC_091126.1, read on the forward strand.
CTGTGGAGATATTAAAATAATGCTGTGTAATTTTATTAATCCCTGCTGCTTTACACTATTGCCCAAGGAACATTCAGTAAATATGTTAACTAAAGCGGCACGCGGAGGTTTACGGTAGTGAACTGCGCGCTCACCCGAAGGGACTGTGAAAATTTTCGTTGCTCAAGAGAACGGCCACTTTCATTTTGACCAAGTGTACAGATCCTATCTTCTTACGAGACAGGTCAGTGGCGTGTTGATGTTTGATTTGCCATATGAAACTACCAGACCAATTGTATGTGAAGAGCAACACCTGAAACACAAGTAGCAAGACTTAAAATCAAATGTGTTAATGTTAAATCTATTACCTATAGTAGTCTTAAAACAAACAAAAAAAAAACAATGTATGTATGTATGTATTTATTCACACTGCAATGGGTATATACCCGGTGGCAGAGGTAACTAATTACACTCAATAATGACAATAATATACACAATTAATAAAAAATACAATTAATAATAATACTAATAATTAATACTGACAATAATTTATAATAATGATAGTAATAATAATAATAATAATAATAATAATAATAATAACAGGGAACATCCTAAATTAAATGAAGCACGATCACTTAAAATAATATTTGAAGTAAATCTAATTTGTATCTTAAACCTAAGATCGAACTAAAACTGACGAGTATGATATGTTCATATCTGCACAAGTACCTTTCAACACTACACTCATTTCGCTGTCAACTCACTCACTGCACTGGAACTACGACACATTTCACTGATTCTATCCTGATTTCGCTAACACTTCAAAAACATTTCACTGTTCAAATACTTTGCACTGCCACTACAAACTATAAAGCTTCACTGACAGGAACACGTTTCACTTACACAACACACTTCACTGACACAACATAATTCTTCACTGATACAACACTTCAATAACAAAATATCAATTACACCCTTTAAATACTGTGTATAATTATCGTCTATTAGTAAAGTCCTTAAGCCTATTTTTAAATACGTTTTTGGTTGTTGGTAAAGCCTTTAGTAAGTCTTCAGGTAAAGCATTCCAGTCCCTGATAGTACGATTGAGAAAAGAAAACTTTCTAGTGTCCGTCCTCTGTCTTCTTTCCCTCAATTTATATGAGTGGTCGTTCCTTGAAGAGTAATTTGGCGGCTGTAACCTATTTTTTATTTCTCTCCAGGCAGGCTCACCTCTGTATGTTTTGAACAGTGCGCATAATCGAATTCGCGTTCTCCTGTCTGTGAGTGTGTCCCATTTTAATGGTGAATTTTTCTGACAACACTTGAGAGCCCGTTTTTTAATCTTTTCCAGTGTCTTAATATGTTCTAATCTGTAAGGATCCCAACACGCAGCACCATATTCCATTACTGGACGTACTAGTGATTTATATGCAATCTCTTTGGATTTATCAGAGCCTTTTCTTAGTACCCTCATCACAAAGTGTAACGCTCACCATGTTTTTCCCGCTGTGTCTGTAACATGTTCCCCCCAGCCGAGATCGCTGCTAAATGTTATTCCGAGGTATTTACATGTAGAGAAATTCTCCAATGAAATACCAAAATCACAATTAGCAAAAGGCCGCAACCTATCGAGGAAAAATCAGATTTTCACTGGATTGCTACGTTACATCTAAAATACGTACATCGTGTACGTTGTAATGGAAGAAAATTGGTCCATCTGGACAATCCTCTGATCTTCGATGTACTTTATGAGAGACGAAGACAAGTAGGCCTAGCGTTAAATATGAACGGTCTGCTACTCCCTAATCTTTCCCAAAGTAACCTGAAGTTTCCAACACCATTGGTTTCCCTGCAGTGCTCTAGTATTTCCACAAAATAGTCGAACTTTGATGTTCCGTTTAGCCAAGGAAGGATGCAACTGCTATCTTTTTCCATTTCCGTTAGCACAGATGAGCTTCGCATCCTTCCTCGTTACACCGGCCGCCACATAGAGGCACGGGACAGTGGGCGGGGTTATTTTACGACGCTTTATCAACATCTCAGGTTATTTAGCGTCTGAATGAGTTGAAGGTGATAATGCCGGTGAAATGAGTCCGGGATCCAGCACCCATGTTACTCAGCATTTGTTCATATTGGGTTGAGGGAAAACCACGGAAAAACTTCAACCAGGTAACTTGTCCCGACCGGGATTCGACGCACTAACCGTTACTCCACAACACCGTTCACTTCCCAACATAGGCCTATAGAAACAAAGCGAACCTTCATTTTTTTATTTCATCTTCTAAGGTCATCTTTCATTACAAGAAGAAACCAACTTCACGAAAAATATGCCAATTTACTTTGACGTAGCTATAACATTTCAGCAACGGACTGAAAGCACGAGAAGCGAATTTCCTCATAGACGCTACGTAATCTGTACTAGGACAGATTTCAGTCAGGTTTAAAAATTGTCACTGCACTCTATACAGGGTGTTTAAAAATACGGGGCATAACTTCAGGTATGTATTTCCCACATGTAGACAATAAAAATAGTTCATTACATGTGTCCGGAAATGCTTCATTTCCGAGTTATGGCCTTCACAACATTGAAATTCACCGGAACGTTTTCCTTTCCGCAGGTCGTTGTCATTACAGAAGATGTTCAAAATGTCCACCTCCTGCTTCAATACAGACCTCACATCGATGTCTCATTGACCTGCGAACACGATCCCAAACTCCAGGAGTATTGCGTATGTCCTCAGAACATGCCACAATTCGATTCCGAAGGGATTCCAAATCAGGCACCGGAGACGAATAAACCAATGATTTTAAATGGCCCCACAAGTAGAAATCGAGAGGGTTCAGATCAGGTGAGCGTGGAGGCCAAGCAATTGGGCCACCTCAACCTATCCATCGATCAGGAAACCTTCGATCCAAGTACCGGCGAGCCGTACGACTGAAGTGTGCAGGAGCGCCATCATGCAAGAAGTGAATGTGTTGACGATTGATCAGTGGAGTGTTTTCTAAAACATGAGGTATGGTGTTTTCCAAGAAGTTTGTGTACGCCTGCCACATAAGTCTGTTTACAAGTACATGGGGTCCAACTAATCGATCACCAATGATACCGGCCCACATGTTGAGGGAGAACCGCACCTGGTGATGAGATGGAACAGTTGCACGTGGGTTTTCATACGCCCATACATGCTGATTGTGGAAATGTGTTATGCCATCTCGTGTGAACTGTGCTTCATCTGTAAATAATACTAAGGCAGGAAAGTTCGGATTTACACCACACTGCTGCAAGAACCACTGACAGAACCTAACTCGTGCAGGGTAATCTGCTGGTGACAGGGCCTGTACACATTGCAAATGATAAGGATACAATTGATACTCTTTCAACAGTCTCCAGACAGTCGTATGAGGAACACTGACTTGCAACGCTACCCTTCGTGTGCTGATAGGAGTCATGTTCACATCCTACAGAATCTCCTCCTGTACTTCTGGAGTTGTAGATCTTGGTCGTCCCCTTCCCAAACCAGGAGAGTTAAATTTTCCATACTCGCACAGACGGTAATGGAGATGTACAAATGTCTTCCGATCTGGACATTGTCGCTGTGGGTACCTCTCCTGGTACAAACGACGAGCCAGCGCAGCATTGCCGTCCGTCTTACCGTACATGAAGTGTATCTCTGCCAGCTCTTGATTTGAATACATGTCGCACAGTCTAACGCCTACACAACACTGAATGTAACTTTCGTCTCGGAATGAACTGTCAGAGTGCCCTCTTAATGTCTCCTTTGAAGGCAACGACCTGCGGAAAGAAAAACGTTCCGGTGAATTTCAATGTTGTGAAGGCCATAACTCGGAAATAAAGCATTTCCGGACACATGATGTAATGAAATATTTTGATTGTCTACATGTGGGAAATACATACCTGAAATTATACCCCGTATTTTTGAAACACCCTATATATTCATGAGTTTACTTTAAGATTGAATTCTACTAACACAGTATTAGTTTTTACATATATGTTATGTGCAAATATATATTCAGTTAGCAACTTATGTGAATATATTTTTCAGTAGGCCTAAGGTATATGAGGTAATTCAATCCTAACGGAGTCTCGAATTAATTTCAAATCGGTCTTCCGTTAAGTTTCAAGAGACGCAGTTTCAGATCGGTGAAAACTTCTTTCCTCATAGACGTTACTTTTATTCATATACAAAGGGGCAATTATTTTGTGCAATATAAAGTTTTACTGCCCTGTTATGTAAATATTCAGTTTAAATGTTACTTGCCTCATTTAGACATTTACAATCATTAGATACGCCATGTTTGAATACATGCATATCAATGTGTGATATCTTCTCTAACAATCCGTATAGTATACGAGGAAATAAAGTTTGAAATATTCTTCAAATGAATCATTTCTAAAATTCACGTACACCAGAAATCGCTGCAGGCAGTGAAGTCTTCGATGATATTGCTGTATGCGTTGAAATCTTCAGTGACGTCGCTGCATGCGTTTAAATCTTCAGTGATGTCGCTGTGTGCCAGGAATGTCAAGCGCGGCCATATAGTACCCTCTGACAAGTATGCAGAACTACTTACAGAATCAAAGGTAGACGAAATGAGAACTTGGATCTTATTGCCTGCAACTTCTACATTTCTGGAACTGGAAAGTTTGAGTTTAGAATACCGATTTAAACATGACTTTCCAGCATTTCTTTTTTCAGAATTTGATAGCGACTTTATTTCCAAATTTTTAATTTACATAAAAATTAAAATAATTACATACTTTTTTAAATCCAACAAAATCAATTAAAGAAATTTCCATATGTCTTACGCATGTTTGAAGTAACCTTTTGCCTAAGTCAGGTATTTGAATTAAGGAGTCGAAGGCCCGCTGCATCTCAAGGGCCACCATAATTTAGGTGTGTCCCCGCGTCCAGCCGTGTTCTATGGGCGTTAGTACTTTCAGTATTTGGTCTATAATCACCCTTCCGTTCCCCTTGTCTCGTCACTCCCGTTTCTCCTCTCTACACCTGGGACACAGTCATCAGCTGGAGATTATTCTTAGAGGAACTTGAAAAATCACTGACAAAGGAACATATTTCATCAAGAAAGTACTTTTGGACTACAGAGGAAGCATTCAGATTGTCAAGAACATTTAAAAAAACTGAAAATGTGACTACAGTACCGGTATTAGGGTCTACATCAGGAAAAACTGTAAAACCTGCACGCTGTAAGTTCTGTCCATCAAGCAATGACAATAAAACGAATCTACAGCAAACATATTTGTAAAGGTCATGTCACATACTTGTGTCCAAACTGTAAGCAATAAGACAGAATTGTGTTATAAATGTATACTATACAATCATGTGATGCCACATACCTGTGTACAAATTGTAAGCTATGGAAAGAATTGTGTTATAAATGTATATCATGTGTTCTAGTTCCTTATGTTACGCAAAACATAAGACAGAAGTTAATCATTGTAACAGAGCACGAGCATTTAGTTCAATCTATAATTTTTCATGGCCTAGTGTTGCATTATAGGTTTAACATTTGAATCAAATAAATGTTTCTTCAATTTGTTGTTATCAATTTTTAATAAGAATGTACAAAAATAAAATAACAAATGAATAATATGGCAAAATGAAATAACAAAACTGAATAATAGTAAAAAAAGCAAAATAATGTAAGATTATAATAAAATAAGAAAATAAATAATAACAGTAATGTTAACAATAACAATAATGTTAAAATATGTTATCGTAGTCATACAAGTGTTCACAAACATTATTTTGTAATTTTATATGTAATTTTAATAGGTCGGGTCATATTGACCCGAACAGTACATTTCTATAGTAAAATGTAACAGAACAGCAGGGTTAAGGAAAGTGATACATGTAACGGTAAGTGCTAATATTCTAGTGGACGTGTAAATTTTTTTTAACTCAGTTTGACTAGACGGACTCCGCTACAAACTGACTAACACAGGAATGGCGCGCATATTTGTTAGATGGCTCTCGGATTTCGTACGTGACCGAACGGCTCAAGTAAAAATTAACGACAATCTTTCTACCAACTTAACCCTTCACGGGGGAGTAGCCCAAGGCACAGTACTGTCTCCGATCCTTTATAACATCTATGTAGCTGACATCCCGCAACCACAAATTCCGACAATAAAACTCGGACAGTTTGCAGACGACACAATTCTCACATCGACAGGACTTAGTATTCACACACAAGCACGACTGCTCAACAACGCACTGAGACGCCTCACAACATGGCTCGACAAATGGAGACTAACGATTAACACAACGAAAACACAAGTTATGTTACTGAAAAGACGACGATACCCACGAGCGACAATACGTGATGGGAACCCAATACGAATAAAAAACGCACGACTACCTTACCGAGACAAAATAACATACCTCGGAGTGACCTTTAACAGGAAATTGAACTTCAATCCGCAGGCGGGTAAAATCCTTCAACGAATAGCCCTGTCCGCGAAACTCCTCTACAAAGTTTCCGGTCGCCCTCCCGAACGAATAGGCAGCCTTCCTCAAACCAATATTATAATATATAAATCCATCATCCGACCATCCATAATGTACGCCTCTCAGTTCTTCACCCGTATAACACCCTCATATCTCCGGCTTCTAATCCAAAAAGAGAGAAGCCTAATCCGCAAAGCTTACCTCCTAGCTCCTAACACAAGAAATAATATTCCATATGACCTCTCCCGAATTAAACCTCTCCCCGAGTACATCCGTAGCAAAAACATTAAATATGTCCACAAGTCCATAAATAAACCTTACACCCAACAGCTCTTCAACCCACCCCGCCCTCAGAATCCCGACATAACAATATCCAACCTCTATCAACAATATACTCAACACCTACAAATCCAACATTAACTAACATCCATCCCTAACCCAGGAGCCCTCAAGGGCCGACACTTCCAGCACTAGACGACCAATTCCATAATTACCATCAACCTAAACAAGACGCACTTACCACATAGACGACAGACAAGTTAATCATGAGAACTAGGCAGCAGACGTTGTGTGGGTTGCCTGACGGACGGCGAAGTGCAGAGTCCAACTCCCGAACAACGAACAACAAGCAACGAAGAACACCAAAACCAGATCCTGTGCATTCTCTTGCCATACCAGTCCGTGTGAGGCGTGTGTCGAACTACTACAATCCACGAACAAAAAATCGCAGCCTGAAGAGAGCAATTAAGTCTCTAAATCAGGCTACCACGGAGGGAGTGATCCCAACGTGGTATAAATAGTAGTAGTAGTAGGCATAGAGACATTCGTCGCCGGCTAGGGGGGGGCAGCTACAATGCTCCCTCTGCCACCGACAACATTTCTTTCTCTGATCCAGCGTGCTGTACTTCGTCGGACCAGGTTTTCACGGCCGACGCTTACCCCCGGAACAGAACGCATCGCCGGCTCTGTCTCCGCTTCCCCGCTCCAATCTCCCTAACCAAGCAATCCTAGTATCGCTCTTCTTGACTACCTACCCCCCTTTTATCACCTTGTCTGGATTGCACGTGCTCTAACCCTTTTAGAAAACATTGTCTTTTCTATCTTCGACTTCCCTCTCTGTAGACGCCCATCGCCGGCCATTTGTCAGCGGAGCTCGTTAGCAGAGAGTAACCCCTCCATCTCTCGTCGGTCGTCGAATCGCGGACCCTTTGGGGGCAGAGCTTTGATAGGCGAGAACCTCCACCACCCCTGCTTCCTGTCTCTCAGTTCTCCTACCCACCGTATTCGCACCCCTTTTTCGAGCAAATTCTCTCTTCAGTTTTCCCCAGGCACTTCCGTTCCTCCTCTCTACTCCTTTCTACGTTGCTAGCCCGTTCCCTTCATACCAGCCCCTCGCTACTCTCTCTCCCTCGTCTTGTCTTCGTCTCTTCCCAGACACTCCCGTTACCCCTCTCCAATATTCTCAGTCATGTCAACAGCACGCCTTCAAGTTAGCTTCAGCCAGAGTCACAGGGACAAAAACGGCAATATTCTAGAGTTTCTCAAAGACACCCCCGTTTCCCCTGCCCGCGAATAGGAGAAGGATACTGCTTATTTCAAATAAACTCTATCAACGTATTTTTCTTCCTACATCATCATATAAACCCCCCCACGAAGTTCGTCACCACCTGTCCTTCACTCCCGTTTCCCCTCTCATCACCTGGGACCACAGTCAGCAGGAGAATGTCAGAGCAGATCGAAGCACAACACCTATATCGTAACATCACCCTTCCCCACACACTTCCGTTCCCCTTGTCTCGTCACTTCCGTTTCCCCTCTCTACACCTGGGACACAGTCATCAGCAGAGGGACGTCAGCAGGAGGCCGGCGCACGACAAAGTCTAGAGACATAATTTAAATTTATTAATCAAGATCATTTTTCTAGGTTAGCCTTGGAATCACTAATTTTGAAGTAGTAAAATTTTCGAATTCCTACACTGTCCTAGGAAAATAATTTTAGTCATTAAAATTGAATGATGTTTGTAGACTTAAGATTCCTGTCCTTGCAGAAGTTTACGAAAAAAAAAAAATTGGCATTAACATGCCTCAGTTTTCAATTTTTTCTTCCACAGTATTTTTTCAAAAATGTTGAAAAAAATTCTACACGTCCACTAGACTACAGTATTACCATTTACCGTTACATGCATTACTTTCCTTAATCTGTTCCAAAAACTTCAAATTGATAGCTTTAAAGTTTTATTAGATACGGAGAAAAATGTAGGTTGCTGTATTTTATAGAAGATTTACACTTCGTTGTTACTTCAACCACAGGCAGTTCATTTGTGACCATTTACTTTACAGTCGACCTGATTGGCGAGTTGGTATAGCACTGGCCTTCTATGCCCAAGGTTGCGGGTTCGATCCCGAGCCAGGTGGATGGCATTTAAGTGTGCTTAAATGCGACAGGCTCATGTCAGTAGATTTACTGGCATGTAAAAGAACTCCTGCGGGACAAAATTCCGGCACATCCGGCGACGCTGATATAACCTCTGCAGTTGCGAGCGTCGTTAAATAAAACATAACTTTTTTTTTACTTTAGGCCTACTATAAGTGACCTAAGTTCTGAACTGTCAGTCAAGTTACAGCGAGCTCAGAATATGTGCGTCAGATACGTGTGCAACATCCGACGATATGATCGCATATCACCGTCCTTCGCAAGTCTCTCGTGGCTCCAACTTAAAGAACGCAGAACTTTACACTCTTTATCTTTACTCTTTCGAATTCTGCACACCTCAACACCAAATTACCTTCCGTCTCGTTTCTCTTATCTATACTCTAACCACGACGTAAATACCAGATCACTTATCTGTGGCACGCTAAATATACCTCTTCATAGAACATCTTGTTATTCCTCATCTTTTACAATATCCACCTCGCGTCAATGGAATTCCTTGTCACAAAGTATTAGGGGCTGCAAGACAACAAACACCTTTAAGAACAGCTTAAAAGATAACCTTATTAGCATTTCACTCCAATCATACTGATTTAAACTATCACTGACTACACTGTTACTTTTTTCTTTAGACATCATCCTGATTGTGCTGTATTTTCAAAATTGTCTCATAATAATCTCTTTCTATTATATAATATTATTTGAAATATATTAACATTCTATGTATTTTAGCTTAATTCTACTACATAGTTTGTATTTCAGTGTTTAATTAATAGTTCATAGTATTTTGTTGTTTAATTCGTAAATAAGTCTTGTATACATTTAACTCTCATCTAAATCAAATTGTTGAATTCTTTGTAAGTTCATGCATATGTATATACACTTTTTGCTGGTTGAGTGGAAGAGAAGGCCTTACGGCCTTAACTCTGCCAGCTAAATAAATAATAATAATAATAATAATAATAATAATAATTATTATTATTATTATTATTATTATTATTATTATTATTATTATTATTATTGCTATACTTAATAAAAACGTGTAAGGTATACGAGGAAATCAAGCTGGAAATCTTCAAGTCAGTCTTTTTTAATTCAACATTGTATCTGTGAAAAAAAGTTTCCTCATACACGATACATATTTTATGCTTAGGACTATGGAAAAGTTTTATGCAATGCAAGAAATGCATTACCGCCCTCTTTGAACTCAAGTGTATCATTAATATATTTAAGTACTTCGATCACATTAAATATTTATGTTTAACATAATACTCAACATTCACTGCATCAACCTGTTACTTAGAACATTATTTTTATCTTTACCATTACATTTGCTCTTATTTTACAGTATAGTGTATGAGGAAACAAAGGCGTATCATTAAAACATACCTATAAAAACTTTAGTATTCAAATAACAAAATGAATTTGTACGCATTTAGATTTAGTATTTAAGTTTCAATACTTTATGAATTTTCATCGCATTAATTTTTCGTTTTCAAAGTCATTTTCTTTAAGCACGATGTTATTTATGAATTTCTTTAGATATAAAAAGATGTACTCAAAATCTTACATATTGCAACTTTGAAGATCGTTCACTATGTACCTGGAACCATAATACAGTGTTCATCCTCTTAAAGCCTGACCACTTCAATGTGATATGAAAATGAATTTCAGTAAATTGATTCTCATTCTATCTGCTAGCTACTCTTTCTTTTTACGCGAACATCTCCTCTTCCCTAGAACCCTGAGTGGCAAAGTCCGTCCTACCAGAGCCCCTACCACGCCGCCGTAGCGGAGAAGTGAGAAATATGTTCTCAAATTGAAGCAGCGGAAAGAGCCAATTGTTTGGAAGAAAACGCGCGGGATTTCGAAACCGCTATTTGAATACGTGTTGTATTGCGTATCCGAAAGTTAAATGTTTTTGTTTAAAGGAACAATACTTCCTTTGCGAGATACCTTTAACCACTTCCCTGATTAACCCGAGTTAACTCGGGTTGCTAACTTTTGTCAAAATTTATTAACCCGAGTTAACTCATTTGAGTCCCATTTTCGCTGCTAAGTATTATATCCCGAATATATACGTTTCCGTTCTTTCATTAACCTTTTCCTCACTAGATCGCTACAGAAGTTAGTGATATTGCTATATCTGGTGGTGTTTTTTGTACTTCTTCCTTGCGAGTGGAATTCTATGCTCATATAGCATTCACACACAGTAGTGAGTAGATGCTAGTTAGTTTTGGCGGTTTCGTTTGTGTTTAGTGTTTTTTGTGCTGTTTTGTGTAAAGATGGATCAAGTTAGTGATTCCGAAACTTTTGATCAGGAATATATTCCTGTAGATTAGGAAATGAAACATCGGTATCAGAAGACGAAGTTATAGACCAACAAACAAATTCAGATCAGTTGATGTCGCGTCTTTTCGACAGTGGTTCGAATAGAAGACATCTGGCACCATTTCTTCTGCACCTCCGAGGTCCCCATTCCCTGAAATTTTAACATTGTTTCTGATAACGATAATTCTCAATTTTTTAAATTATTCTTTAATAATGACCTCATCAACATTATATTTAAGGAGACGATTCGGCATGCTAATAAGTGTTCACAGAATGCTGAAAATAATTCGTGGCGGCCTACTACAGACTCTGAAATACGTGTACTTTTGGGCATAGTGACACTGCAGAACATTATTCACAAACGATGTAAGAGTAATGGAACGGAGAAAAATTCTCTCCGGCGCCGGGATTTGAACCCGGGTTTTCAGCTCTACGTGCTGATGCTTTATCCACTAAGCCACACCGAATACCACCCCGGCGTCGGACAGAATCGTCTCAGATTAAGCTCCAACTCTTGGGTTCCCTCTAGTGGCCGCCCTCTGCATTACGTCATAGATGTCTATGAACGTAGGACCGAAGTCCATACATGTGCTGAGGTGCACTCGTTATGAGTGACTAGTTGGCCGGGATCCGACGGAATAAGCGCCGTTCGTGATTTACGCATATCATATATATTATTTTAATGTATCGAAGTACATATGATATTTCCATGCAGATATTCTGCGTCATCATACGATGTAAGAGTAATGGAACGGAGAAAAATTCTCTCCGGCGCCGGGATTTGAACCCGGGTTTTTCAGCTCTACGTGCTGATGCTTTATCCACTAAGCCACACCGGATACCGGTACTTCGGTACATTAAAATAATATATATTATTCACAAACCTGAAGAACAGATGTACTGGTACAAATATTCAATGACTGCTACACCATTCTACCCAAAACGCTCTCATATAGGAGAGCAGATACTACTGTTCGGAATGCAATGTGCCACTGTGCGTAATACCCTGCTTTCGAATCTATCACACGACAAGCAACATTTAACGCCTTGATAACAGCACTGGTATTGTACCTCATAAATTAATCCATAAAAAAACATAAGTTGGTTAATAGTTCAGGAGAAAATCCAAGTGGGACAACTACCAGAACTGGAATCAAGGTGCACGAGACAACTCGGGATAATAATTCAGGTATGAATGTATGTCTATTTCATAGTGATTTTTTTAAGTATGTAAGAAAATTAGTGATGTACAGTGATTCTGCAGTATTAAATGACCTCTTTACGAAAATAAAAAATATGACACCTTTTTTCACAAAACTGGTAAAATATATAGTAAGGGAAGAGATTAATAACGTGTTTGTGCGAGGAAAATTGGGATATCAGGAGCTAACTTAAGACATTAGACTTATCAACATTTCATCATAAGTTTATAGGCGTTTTCTGTTTTAACCATTCGCAACTAAACTAAGTTTGCAACTTTTCTTTCTCGGAACCGGCACTGCAACAGTTTCATTATCTGATGATGAATCCATGTTTAAACATAGTTCACTAAACTATACAACGGAGCAATTGTACGTGTCTTATTTAGTGCAAAATACAATATGAAAATGCTATCTTTTTTTTACCACTCAACGCACCTAATTACATATTGTTTATTAATTCCGAGAGCTGCGACTAGGTACCGAAACGGATTAATCAACAATGCGGTAGAACTAGGGAAAGTCATTTTGAGAGTAGATTTGCCTTACGGCAATCAGCTGGGTTACCTCATAGACTTACTAAATATCCGCGGGCTACCTCTATGTTATAATGTTCCCATTTGAGTCAATATATAAATAAAAATACCGGTTAAAAGGAAACAGACTAATTTGTTTAAATATGGTGTAGGCTAATATCTGTAAAATCTGATTTTGATCAATCCCGATTCGCATTAATTGGAATTCAACCAGGAAATTTGGAGAATCCCGTCTAAATTGGGATACCCGGCAACTCTGGCTGTCAGACTTGCATCATTTTCAGAGGAATCTTGCTGAATTTGAATACTCATAACTACGGTTAATAAAAGAATTAATGTCAACTTTTTAATTTAATCTGTATAGGTTAAACTGCTGTATGAAGTCAAAAAGCATTATTATATTATTATTATTATTATTATTATTATTATTATTATATTAATGGTGGTGGTGGTAGTAGTAGTCCATAACTAAGACAAGAGTTACTTTCAATCAGTCATATTAAAAAATAACTTTTTGTAATTTATACAGTTTCGTATCTTTAAATTCGGTGAATACTGTTCATGTAGGCTATGCACTGGAAAAACAGCTGTTTGAAGAAAATGAAGGATATGGAGTGGATGAAGGACAATAAGAATGTACAATAAAGTGTTTTAAAGGTAACGACTATGTTCGAAATGAGTTGAACACACTGAATGGTTCATTGTAGGGTAGAAATTCTCTCTGGGGATTGCACCTATCCACTTTCAGATAAGGGAATCTTTACTCAGTGGAAACCTGAAGCATAAACAGTCACATGGTAAGTGCAATAGTTAGTCTTCTGTAACATAATACGGAGAAAAAAATCGTCGTAGAAATTAAGGATTAAGTAACCAGTGGAATATAACATTCCTTCCTTCTTTATCTTTACATCTGTGTGCATTGCTGCAGTTAAAAGCAGCGCACGAAATGAATCATACTTATTCAGCTCTAACAAACAAATGGCCGCCCGTCGGCTGTTCAATTTGGGAGCATAACACTAGCGGTTATTTAGCAAGTCTATGGACCTACCCCATCACTGAGGTCGTACGGCAATCCGCCGAAAGTGAATTTAGAAGTGTGAGGGCTGTCGCCTAACCAGACTAACGAAAAAAAGTTACTAGGCGTGCAGACGGCAGAGCGCCACGGCTTCTCCCCGTGATGAAAAAAAAAGCACCTTACAAGCTAAACACTCCTAATTGAACGTCCATATTGTGCCAGCAATGGGCTAAGGACAATCCATATTATGCCAGCAAAGGGCTAATGGATGCAAATCTAGAAACTTCAAACAGTACGACGACGAAGAAGGGGCCTAACGTGGAGGGCGGAGGACCTTAGAACTATAAGCTTACAAACTATAAAAAGTAACCATCACAGGGTTCCGCCGTAACTCTTAATCCTAAAATCCTGATATTTACCGGCACCGCACCGAAGTCGTACTACCGGTGGTCACAGTAATCGCTCATCGAATCTAGGGTCGGATTCGATGCTCACACTTGAAACCGTACTATGGCGTGTATACCCCGATACTGATGCCGTGGTCACAACTAATCATTAACTCCAACCGCCGCACTTAGAGCTAACTCGCTGTTTGCTGGTGACACCGAGCCACAAGGGGGGGGGACTTATCCTGAAATTGAGTCACATTTAGGCCCAATTGTATAAAACTCCCTGACTAAAGATCAACTTTGATCGAAGATCGAAAAGTGAATCGAGTTCAGACACTTCTTCTATTGTATAAAACTTTTCTGCGATCAAATTACCTTGGTTCAAATGCAATCTAAGTTCACGTGAAAAGGATTGGCAACATCGCATAAACAGGTGAAATACGTGATGCGCGGACCATGTTATACAGGTTTGTTCAGTGTTGCCAATCTAGCGACTTTAACTCTTTTTCAACAACAATTTTTCTTTTTAACTTTTATATTGCTTAAATAGGGATTTGGTGACCTTTTTAGCACCCCATAGTGACAAAATTTAATCTTTCTTTGTTGATAATGAGAAATCTAGCGACTTTACAACTACTTTTTTGGCGACTTTCCGTATTACACTCTGTTGGAGACACTGGTTTTTTGTGCAATGTAAATAATGGCGGACAATAAGAAGAAGATTGACTGTTCTTCAAGTTGTTATCATGTTATGGTGTTTGATACTGCTAAACATAATAAAGCTTTATAAAACGACAATTTTCGTGGCATTTTCGTTTAGTAATACAGTTAATTGAACATTTATGAATGTACCTATCATATCCATTAATAATTAATGGTTGTTATAAACATAATATTATTATAGGTTATCGTCGTTAAGATAGCAAAACCTCGTATCTCAAAAACCCACAATTTTCAGGAAACTGAAAAAACTGTCTCATATCCACAATTTTGATTCAATCTGTGTGACACCAATATTGTTTAATATCTACTATTAAACCAAATTTGAATGTGTATAATTCATATTAACTACGCATTATAAATAAATTATGGGGCCTTTTTGTGAGATACGAGGTTTTAACACAAACAACTTTGAAAAAAGATAAAGTTACGAGTTTTTGCATTTTACTGAAAATCGATCTCATAGGGAAAGGAAGGAAATAAACAATTTAACATATCTTAATTTTACCCAAGTTTAATTGGAGGAACTTAATATAATTCAAATACAGTAATGCAGTATGCCTACAAGAACACAATAGTAAGTATTAGGGGAGAGTCGGGTAGTATCGGACATCGGGTAATATCGGACAGTGCGTTTCTTTCATCTACCACCATATGGTAGTACCTGAATGACATGGTTACGTTTCTCTATGCGACATCACAGAAACGTAACCATGTCAATCAGGTACTATCATCGTGTGGTAGATGAAAGAAACTCACTGTCCGATATTACCCGATGTCCGATACTACCCGACTCTCCCCTACACATTTTATGTCCTTTATCTACTGAATTATTTATGAAGAAGACCCTCGTAAAATGGATGTTAGTCTCTTGGCATAACCGGCTTTAAAGACATCAGGTCGACGTATTTTTGTGTAGAAATAGGAATAGGTCCAGCATAAAGTTGTTTCTCACTTCCGATGATTGTATTTGGGCGTCTAGGAATTAATTTCCAATCGTTGTCAAAATTCAACTTGTATAAAATACCAACATTAGGAGTATACTTCAGTGCAGAAATGTTAGTAACACACAGCTCACCAACTTTATTTCCTGGACGTATTGACTTGTAGTACTGAATTTCAGAGTAATCCTTGAAAAACTCATGACACAAATATTTCACTTTGTACTGCCCTTGTTTACCACATCGTGCTTCTTTTATCATTTGAACATAACTGGCTGGGGAGTACAGATCCCTGTTTTTCTTTCTTCTCTCAATTGTAGAATGGACGCTGTCGCATTCCATTTGGGTATGCCCTCTCACCAAGTATTTCTGCATAATCGTTGTTCCACTGGCAACGCTATAATGTTGCAATACATTAGAGACGACTGCATTTCTATTTTGGGCACAGCAGCCATCACTGTAAAATATTTTGTTTTTATTTTTATCGCAGTCTTTTATTTCTGTGTCCAAGAAATTTGCAATGCATGTTGCAAACACGTTGGCGTCCAGTCCCCCTTCACCTTCATGCCAAACATAACATACTACAGATCCGTCTCCTAAATTGTAAATTGTGAAATTATGACATGCTAATTTCTGTTTAAAATACATAGAACTGGCTTGAGTAGCAGGAACTAGCTGAACCGCTTGAACATCCATGGTAAACACACAGCATTTACCTTCTTTTGCTTCCTTTTTGTCTACAGATTTTTCCTGTCTTGCTCTCTCTTTCTTCAACTGATGTGCATCATAATCATCATCTGAAACATTGTGTAGTTTATAAGAAAGGCACAGATCACACTCATCTTTCTTTGGTTTGAAAAGGGCAATGTTGTGTTCCTTAATGAGTTTCACAAATAAGTCTCTACCAGCCACAGGTTGAATATTATTGTAGCTGTTGCACTCTTCTTTAAATACTCTATAAAGTTCACTGAATGATGAGAAATGTGGCTCCAAATAAAGCTTGGAAGTAGATGATCTGCAATAATGGGATGGCAATTTCGGAATTTTATCAAGAAATTTAGAAACATTATTTTTCATTAAGCTATTTCCTTCTTTACGAACTTCCTTTGATTTTGAATCTCCCTCTGCTGTGTCTTTGACCCAACTGCTGACCGACCATTCACCAATCCCTAACGTTGAAAGGAACATTTCCTTGCACACAGGTATTACATTATCCTTTATTTTTAAATTGTACTGGAAACTGCATTTTCTTCTTGATTCTCCTATTGTTGTTTTTTGTTTAACATCTTTCCTGTTTACCAGAGTAGCAATATAAATTTTTCTTTGATCCCAATTCATGTGTGACCAGAAAAATTTAAATATTTCAGTTCGGTTCTCTTCAGTTATGGAAGAGCACTTTCTTTTGCTTTTTGATCTTAAACACAATTGGGATGAGCACCGCGGTCCAATTTGACGAGGCTCTCTTGTTATTTCTATTTTGCCTTCCTTTTTTTTACTAAGGCTCTTATATTCTTCACCTTTCATTCTAAAATTTTTTGTTTTATTTCTTTTCCACAGTGTGGGGTCTGCTTTTCCTTTTTGAGCACGTTCTTTAATTTTCACAACTCCTTCTGTAACATTTACAAGTTCCTGTTGTTTATGACTGTCAATATGCATTGGTGAGTGATCTCTTATGCCTACATCAAAGCTCTCGTTTTCTAACAGAATAAATTTATCTGTTATACCCTCATTTTCATTTTCTCCTAGATTGTGGTCTCTTTTGTGATCAGTTTCCTTACTTGTGGTATTCTTCGATCTTGTATAACTAATTTTCTTCCTCCTTTTTCTTCTGGGCGCTGGATCATCAACATCTGATTCTTCAGACATAGTGTCACTGCTAGGCTCAAAACTTGAGCTCGAGTCTTCAAAATCGCTACCTTCTATCTGGCTCATAACTGAAGTATTATAATCCTTTGTACCTGTTTTTGTTGTCGGTGGTGGTGGTGGTGGTGGTGGTTGTGGTGGTGGTGGTGTTGCTGCTGCTGCTCTTGGTGCTGCTGCTGCTGGTTCTAGTGGTGGTGATGATGATGGAGGTGGTCCTGGTGGTAGTATCGGCAGCATTGGCAACAGAGGCGGCAATACTGGAGATTTCACTGATGTGGATAATTCTTCAGTTAATTGCATTGTCATTTCAAGAATCTTTCTCCCTCTTGATTGATAACGTGTGTTTGGTTGTAATTCCTTATCCTGAAATAAGTAGAATTCTTGATATCCAGATATACAACTTTCCATTTTGAAAGTACAATACTTTGCGTTTTATTTGTAATTCAGACATTTTAGTCTTACTTTAGAAATAATTTACCTACAAACTGTAATGTGCTAATTATATAATTAATGAGTGTAAATAATAACGTGGATAGTATTTCGTAGGATAACTAACCTTACTTTGCTAACAGATTCTGAATTAGTATTTCAAGTGATTTATTTACTTACCATCTCTAATGTGTAACCAGCTGCTGTTGTTCACTTCAGAGATTAATTCGCTTTCGCATAATATATATGATGGACACAAAATTAATAGTTTTAATAGATTTTCGATTACTAAACAGTTCTATCAACTTCCATGAATAAATTCAATAATGTATTAACAGAAAAGCGCAGCAAATTGGAATGATGAGATACGAGTTATGGAATCTTAAAACTGGAGCATAGAATGGCCAATTGTTGTGCGATAAACATGTATGTTGAGATACGAGTTTTAACACCTTAAAGTATAAACATCGCGAGATACAAGGTTTTGATACATCTACATTGTGCTGCTATTATTCAACATGTTGAGATGCGGGTTCTTGCATGTTGTGCGGCACGTGTTGTTTAACATCATGAAACTCAGAGCTCGAAATCGTCAATTTTTGAGATACGAGGTTTTGCTATCTTAACGACGTTATGTTATTTGATACTGCTGAACACGATAGAACCTTATAAAATATAAGAATATTTGTGTATTAAGGCAAGAAATTGAAAGAAATATATATATAAATGTACCTAACATATCTATTAATATTAATAATAATGGATATTTTATTTGCACAATCTGTCACTTGTATATTTCAAACAGAAAAGAAAGAACTGAACTTGGATCATCTAACTTAATCGGAGAAATTTCTTCAGTCAAAGTTGACTTTAGTTTGAGACAAATTAATCTCAGATTAGACTTTACACAACACAAAATTTAAAGTTCAGCTGAAACAAGGATCAATTTAACCTCTGATCTAAGATTAAATGGTTTATACAATCGGCCCTTAGAGTCTACCCTGAAATTAAAAGCCACATTCAGACAACGGGTAGTGTCATGTCCTTTCTTTGCTATAGGACATCTGTGTCCATTGTGATTCGCCACATTTTATTCAATGTGCAACCTGCAAATTAAAGTTTCCTTCCTTCCGAGCCTCCGTAAAGCTCTGGTATGCATCATTCCTTGTTTATCATCACTAGAATACTAACAAAGTGACAGTAAAGCACATCAAAAGTAATCCTGTCCATGTTAAACCCTTTAACCTCTAAAAAAAATTAATTTACGGTGTGGAAGAAGAGTATTTCTGTAGTGCTGGCGACAATATGAAATGCTTTGTAAGAAACAGAAATATTCGATCTTTCGCCAGTTTTGTGGAAGCCATGTTTGGAACCACGTATGTTTGAGCAGCTGTTCTCACAAATAAAAAATCCAAATGTATGCCATTCATATTAATTAAAATTATCCATTTGAAATCAATAAGTTAAGAAAAACTGTGAATATCCTCTATATTTTAACGTTCTAGTGAACGTACAAAAAATTCAATTAAGTATTTCTGAAAATTTAGGAAAAATTAAAAAAAAAATATGTGCCATATTTTTCCCCACAAACTACTGAAAGGATCTGAATGATGACTTATAAAGTCTGAAGATCTAATTTAAATTAATTAGCCAAGATAATTTTCCTAGTTTAGTTCTGGAATCAATAATTTTGAAGTAGTAAAATTTTCTAATTCCTACATTATCCTAGGAAAAGTACTGTAGTCATCAAAATTATAGTTATAGGATTTCTAGAAAGATCCCCGTCCTTTCAAAAGTTTCCGAAAAAAATATTGGCATTAATGTGTCTTAGTTTTCAATTTTTTTCATCCAGACATCTTTGTGACCATTTACGGTTGGCAGTGTGCAACGTAACTAGTGATTTCAATTCACTGTTACTTGAAAAAGTACCTGAAACTGAGTACTAATTACAGCCTTTTGTTTCGTTGCAATTCAACTTGTAGACGTAAAAAATGCTTTATTTTTGTATCTGAGTGACGATGATTGTGTATTTAATTTAACTTAATTTGGAACACTAAATGATTCATTATTTACTTTTAACTTGTATTGAATATGTAATGATTTACAATCATTTTACTAAAACATTATAAGGTACATGAGCCATATTCCGACACTCTAAGCCTTGAAAATTTATATTTATTTTTTCATTCAATGTTGAAACTTTATAATTTGTATACGTTTAGTATATTTACACGAATACTTAGAAAAAAAATATTTCAGGTATATACGTACAGTGAAATTCAAACAGTAGAACCAATTTGAAAAGTTTACAAAGTGTCGGAATTGCGACCCTGTGATCCTAATTCTGACACATGATGTACCTTAATTCCGACACATAAAGAAATTTAACAATAACTTTATGAAACATTAAGGCAGCCTTATATAAGTGAAATTAATTACTTCTAGACAATTTTCATTATATTTATTACTATAATCAAGTTAAATAAAGCTAAAAACGTTCAATATGGTGACACAATACAAGCAGGATGATTCGAAAAAAAATAAGGTAGAAAATATTAACACATATTCTTGATTGAAACTTTGGTACACAGATACTGATAGAAAAATCCTTTGACTGGAGAAATACATTATCAGTCTTCTTCACAATCAGGACAAACGAAGGATCTTCGAAAATCGGAACTTATGTCAGCACATTCTTCATGCACATACTTCTTACACTTGCAGCACAATCGCATATCGGCGACTCTGTCCACCATACATATTGTGCAAAATCAGCTTTCTTTTCTCTTTGAAGGCATTCCACTTGGTCCTGCTTCTTGATAATCCTGCACAGACGTAGTTTTACTGGGACATTAGGAAATTTTCTTTGGAATTTTTGATGCTATAGTCTTTGGAAGATTCTTCGTTTCGTGAATAAGGATTTCACTATACGTTGAGCTTTTGCGTTCATAGCGGTACGTCTTGGCTTGGTTTTCTTCTCCTTAAGTTTGGGTGAAGTCAAAATTTCTGTGAAGCTTGTTGACAGCCTTTCGTCATTCACAGGAAATCCACTATCATTAGCACATTCAGTGACTAATGAGTTGCAAAGCTCACTTTTACCGTCACTCTCCTCATCGGATTCTAACCTCTCTCTATCTTTTTTGGATGGTTGCAGAAAATATAAATCAGAGGGAGCGAATGCACTATCTGGTATTACCTCTGGGTTGAATGGACAGATCCCAGTGGCCCTAAGCCCAGACATGATATTGTTAGGTGTCATGGACTTCAACCAAACGTCGGAAAAAATTTTCCCAAATCTTGCTTTCGTAATGGTTCTTTCGCCATGATTGCTCCAGTACCGCAAAACTGCCGGATCCCATTATTGTCCGAAGGGTCCAAAAACTGCCTTGTCTAGAGGCAGCAATTCGTGTGTGCAATCACTCGGCAAGCAAAACAATATTATGTCATGCTCATCTGCTACAGCAACGATATTGGCATCAAGGTGAGATTTTGCACCATCGAAAATGAGCAAGGATTTGCCGACAGATTTAAATTTAGCAAAATAAGCTGGCCATTTAATAAAGACCTGACACGTCATCGAGCCCTTTTCTGTCATTTCAATAGCTGTGCCTGAGGGCATGTCATCATCCCATTCCGATCTTCTCTTTTTTCCTTTGAAGAGAATCATGGGAGGAATTGCTTGACCTACTGCGTTGCAACAAGCTACAATTGTTATATTTTCTCCATGTTCTGGTGAAATCAAATGTAAGCGTTTAGTGCCTTTAGCAGCAAAAACTTCCTGTGTGTGATGAAGAGTCAAGCGACACCCCTTCTCATCAATATTGTAAATATTCTCAGGTTTTCCCATAAATCCATGTTCGACCATTATGGCTTCCAGTTTATCAAAATAGTCTTTCACAATTACACGATTTAGTTTCATTGCCCTTCCCTGGTTCAAAGTTTGCGCTTTCCTTTTTGACACATCTTGATGCCGAAACATGCAGTAGTTTTTGGTAAAATGCATTAATACTGCTAAGAATGCCGTTCCAACGCTAAAGAGCATTAAATAACTCGAATTTATATTGGGATGCTTAATCATAAATTCTGTAGTAGGCATAACTGAAGTCAGTGCAAGAGAGTTCATAATTCCGCATGTGTCGGATTTAAGAGCACCTCGTTTGCTGTTACTAATCGCGCTATTACACAATCCATATCGATAGATTCTGAAATTAATGAACATCATATTAAACTACAATACTTTGCACTGTGAATGATGTCCAATATGAATTACATACCTTTGTCAAAAGCAGAATACTCAGAAAAATATGCTTCCTTCAGACAATACTTCTATCACACAAAATGTCTACTCTCACTCTGACCGGCAGAGAAACGCTTCTGCAAACTTGTTTATCACGGAACTGATATTGCTCTAAGACTACTTCAAGCAACTGCAGCCCTCTGTCGGTTTAGACCACACGTTTTTTCAGCAGAGCCCACTGTCGTAATTAAGACCATGTCGGAAAATAGCTCACCTACCTTACTTATTTATTTCTTATTAAACTTCCTCCCAAGGACATGTAGGCCAACCGAAACAGCGCTACTCAAGCGAGTCTGCGCTATGCTATAGTCAGTGTTCCGCAACCGGTGTGCCGCGGCGCACTGGTGTGCAAATTCTTAGGACCAGATGTGCCGCGAAATAATATGAAACTTAAAAATATATATAAGCTTATATTAAAATATTTTTCGAAATCATGAGCGTTGCACATTTCGTCCCAATATTTCATTTTGGTGGAATGTTAAGAGTTAATTTACTATAGTTCGGGACAAAACATAACGTCCTTAGTTCCAGGAAGTAATAGAGCAGTGGTCGTCAGCACTCGCTGAAATGAGTAGAATGCATGGAGGGTAAGGAACTCTGCTCCGTCGTGCACAAGGGATAGAGAGACAGCATACCTGCCAGCAGCCACGACTGCACGCTATGGCTGTGTCTTGTCCGCGGGTAAGAGACGTTAGCCTGAGCGTGCAGTGTTTTGATGACCACTGTAATAGAGGCACTCACCCCATACCGTCCACTGTAAATAAGAGTGAACAAAAGGCAACCCTTCTCATACAAAGAAAGTTGAGCTGCGGTGGAGTGGTACGAGCTGCAATAGCCGCTATTTATTGCAGCAATAAATGGTAACGATATTATGAAATTCAGTTTTAGGAAAACCTGAGAACAAATACGTTTTTCAGTAGTTTCTCTTGCTTATTGTAAGTGTGTTGTGCAGAGTTTGAAGTGAATCAATATAATCCAACATGGATAAGTTTATAACAAGGCGACCCAAAGAACATGAAAATGAAGGAAATGTTGGTGAAATTACGAAAAAATCTAAAGTAGTGTGCCGTCGCGTTACAGATACATACATTCGGGAAAATAATTTAACTTGAGAAGACTGTGTTAGTGTCTGCACGGATGGAGCTGCGGCGATGACTGGAAAAGTGAAAAGTTTCAAAGCTAAAGTCCGAGAGATTAATCCTAAAATAAGATTCGATCACTGTTTTATACATCGAGAAGCGATTGTTGCCAAAACATTGCCGGTTCCTCTTAATACAGTCCTAGACGATGTTATCAAAATTGTTAATTTTGTGAAGTCACGTTCCCTTAATTCGCTCCTGTTTTCAGCCCTTTGTCAAGAAATGGGTTCTGATCACATGTCTCTTCTGTTTCACACTGAAGTTAGATGGTTGTCACGTGGCAAAGCACTCTCGAGGGTTTTTGAACTTCATGAAGAGCTGAAAACATTTCTAATCTCGCATAATAATGAATTTGCTGCATTACCGGTATTTTATGACGAAAACTAGGTATCTAAATTAGCCTACTTGTCAGATATCTTCTCCCATTCAAATGAACTGAACAGAAAAAAACGAGGTAAAAGGAGAATATCTTTAGGAATTGAATGTTTCAGAGGAAAATTGAAGTTGTGGTTGGAATATCTTGAAAGTGGTTCATGTGAAATGTTTGAAAATTTGTTATCTTTAGGAGTTGATGTCACGTTCATTCCGTTAATTGTAAAGCATGTAAAAGTTCTTACGGTCATGAATGGGGCCGGATTCGCGATCCCTTCAATACAAGTGACTGAAACGTCTCTATCTTTACAAGCCCGGGAAGAGTTGATCGCCTTGAGAGCAGACAAAACCCTTGAAATTAAATTTTCCGTGGTTCCGCTGAACACTTTCTGGCTCTCGTTAAAGACTGAATATTCTGTACTATCAGCTATGTTTATGAAAATGCTTCTGCCATTTTCAACCACATATTTATGTGAACTTGATTTCTCAACATTAAATGATATAAAAACTGAAAAAATGCGAGAGACTGCGAGCAGTAGATGAAGAAATGAGAGTTGCCTTGTCATCAGTTGCTCCAAGGATTGCTTCGATATGTGCAACCAAATAGGCTCAAATATCTCACTAACAGGTATGCATTTTAATTTTTTTTAAATAATGTTTCGAGTTCTTTGACTGTGGTTTTTGTAAATCACTTTACATCCGTTAATTGATTGCGACCACATTTGGAGTTAAAATAAATAGAATGTTATTTCATGTGGATTTATTAATATAATTGCGTATGATAAGAATATATAGTAGCAAAGTAATTAATATACACATATTTAATGTTTATATTTGTGTTCTGTTTAAAAGCAGGATTTATGGTTACGCCAAATATTACTAATTTCCCTGTTTTCGTACAAATTCTGTGTTTGAAAATGAAGGTGTGCCAGTATGAATTGGAAGTTAACTTTGATGTGCCAAAGATTAAAAGAGGTTGCGGAACACTGCTATAGATTATATCGGATGAATTAAAATGAAGAAAATAACGACACTACTCACTCTTTACAGTTGAGATGTGACGACTCCATCCTCCTGTCATTTCTTACAGACCTCTTGTACTCTTCCCAGTTTAGTTGAATTCTTCCATGAAACAAAAATTTGAATCTTGTAAATATAACGTTTAATTGCATATTAGTACAATTTTTGCATGGTGAAAAAAAAAATTGCGTCTCACATAATGGGACTGAACTGAGGACATTGTTCATTACTATCTGATGTGAAGTGCGTATCAATTTCGGTTAATGCAATATTTTATTGTGAAGTTCATTTCCGGACGTCTAATCTCATTTCAATTTCTTAACGCCATAGTCATTCCGCCTCGAGAGATTCGATTAACTTCTAGCATATATTGGAAATTTTCTTAGGAAAATTGTGGTTTAAAGTTAAGGAATACTGAAACAGTATCACAAAGTATAACATTTGGAGAAGGAAACGACGTTCTTAACCATTTTAATCCATGCGAACACATTAATTGTCCGATATTTATACAGGATGATTTAAGAGAATTTACCGTCCCTTACAGAGCTTATTTCCGAAGAAATTCTGAGCAAAACATGTCAAATATTTGTCCTAATCTCAATATTTTCAGAATTACATTACAGTGGACTGTTCTAAGTTCGACTGAACAGAATCGAAAGTTCAGTCCAATAGGGGTAGTGGGTGTGGTAGGTGAAATAAATAGAAGTTCTTATTGGTTATCCATCAACCCTCAGAAGGGCCGACTCCAAAACCTAGAGCAGAGAGGTCTCCTGTCCCTAAACCCACAGCAGAGAAGTCTCCCAACGGACCACCTCCCAGCTCTGAGGCGTCGTCTCACGAATCCTCAGAAGGGAAAAGGTCCATCAGGCGCAAACCAATATCCACAAGTATATCCGGTTCGACTCCGGCAAGCCCCACTTCTCCCACTCCCTCTAATACCACACGTCAAATCGCACAAGGACCCAAGACAAGGACAGTACTGAAAATACTGAACCACACGAAAAACGGCAACAACCCATTACCCATAGAGCGACTAATAAAACAGTATCGACTCGACATTCAAACCCCACGACAGTTCTGGGCACACACTACCAAGACAACAACACTTACATTCCCCACGATAGACGACGCGGAGAAGTTCGCTAGGGCAATTCCCCTGTACAACTTCGGCCCGTCCGCAGAAATCAGCATTACGCCGCCCACTGAAACAAGACAGAAACAGACGAGAAATAAAGAGATCAGTGTCGTCATGAAAAATGTCGACACGCTGATCTCTGAGGACGAACTAATGCAGATCCTGGCTGTAATACATCCAGGTATCACACGCATTAAGATAATTATCTCCGCACAGACTGACAAACCCACCAACTTAGTTAGAATATTCACAAAAGACATCACCACAGCAGACAAGTTACTAGCAGGAATTAAACTCGCAGGACGATACTACAGAGTAGAACCATCACACGAGACAATCTTCCACCGACCGTGCCTTAACTGTGCACAATACGGCCACACAAAGACAAACTGTGACAAGCCCAAGACTTGCTTTAAGTGCGGCAAGAATCCCGACCTTTGCAACCACAACCGCCTATCCCAGATTAGGTATTGCGCCACGTGTAACAGCGACACCCATTATACGGGCCAAGCTCGCTGTCCAAAATATCCAAGGACTAATCTCATAACCTCCACCGATCCCACGCATGTCCCCATAGACACTCACAAACCAACACCGCCACCTATACCCAAACCATCACAGTCCGTCTTCAAACCAACACTTCCCAAACCCGAATTGTCTTATGCGGATGCAGCTAAGACTATGACAACCAAGACAACCACTACAGACGATCCACAGACAGACAAAACAACCACGGAACAGCTGGTCGAGGGGGTTCTACGTTCTGCTATGCAGAAAATAGAATCCTACATTGACCGGCAACTAAACAGACTACAGGACGAAATAGTGACATTCACTATTTCCTTACTCACTACAGACACAAACCCCACGAAACGACACACGACTCTTGCCACAGCCAACCAGGCAGCCAGACGGCTTCTACGGAAACGAGTAGCCCACCACTTTGTTGGTAACAGGTTACGAGTCTCCCTAGCGCCACTACAAAAACGTGACTAGGACAGAACTGACCAGAGCACTGGACTCTCCACCTCTCATTAACATCTGCGAGGCATGGTGCTAACTTCATTCATCCATTTCATTCACAATTCAACTGTTAGCGTGTACATTTTTCATATAATCATTTACAGGGGAAAATACACTACTGTTAGTTGAGAGGGCAAACGGCTTTTAGCTGGGAACCTCGATCTGAAGTTAGTGAATTGCAAGTCGGGAACCAATGGAGGCATGGGATGCTTACCCTGCCTGCCATTTTAAACATCATTCATTCTTTCTTCGTCCCCTTTCATTCATCATTATCCATCAACGAATACAGTACTGTACTTGCATTTTCTGCCCGCCCGAGGCTTCTGTATGCGCTTCTAGTACCACAGTGGGTTTCGAAAGTTCCGTCTCACAAACGGCACAATTCTCAAATAGAAAAAAAAAGAGTTCATTTATTTAAAATCAGTGATTAAATATGGATGTCCTAATCAATAAAATATTATGTTTTCCTTTAACAAAAGTATCACTACAAGAGACAGAACCAATTCCCATTCAAATGGCAGATCCATTTCTTAGTGCCCATATGGGGGTGTGTCTAATTCTCCTACGTAAACAGTCGAACTATGGGTTGTCGAACTTGTTTTCTGTCGTACTTAAGAGCTTCCACTGTAATTTGAAATTGTTTATAAAATACCATTATTCTTTAGTTTTAAAGTTAAAAGAATGTTGCAGGTAAAGAATGAACTATTCAAGAGTATCATTTATTTAATTAGCTAATATTCTGAAGCTAGAAATGCGTTGTGAATCCCATAGATGCTTCGTACAGATTTTTTTTTCGATTTTTAACAGCAAAAGTACATTTTCTTACGCATTTATCACAACAATTGTTACAAATCACGCCACTCTTGTAAATTCTTTAAGACTGTACATTAGGATGCATAATTAAACTGTAAAGAATCAAGTTACTAAAGTCGTGTGATTTGTAACAATTTTTGTGGTAAGTGCGTAAGAATGAGGTAATTTCTAGTTAAAAGTTGAAAAACAAAATCTGTCCAAAGCAATTAACAAATTTTTTTATCTTCAGAACACTAGCCAATTAAAGAAATGACACTTCTATAATGTGAGACTAAAACCATGGAAATATTTTACTATAAAATAAAATTAAAACCATGCAAATGTTAAATGTTTGCTGTAATATAGGATTAAACAGTAGGAAATGTTAAATAATTTGCGACAATATGAAATTGAAGCCATGGAAATGTGAAGTGTTTTGCAATAATATAAATTGAAACCATGGAAATGTTGAATGTTTGCTATAATATAAAATTATAACCAAGGATAATGTTAGAATGAACCCATAGCAATGTTAAATGTGTTGCTATAATATATAATTAAAATCTAGGTAATGATAAATATTTTGCGACAATATAAATTTAAAACCTTAGAAATGTTAAATATTTTGCGATAACATCAAATTATAATCATGGAAGTATTTAATTTTTTGTGATAATCTAAATTGTAAACCATTGCGAAAATATATAAATTAGCTCTTGGATATGGTAAATGTTTGCTATAATATGAAATTAAAACCAAGGAAATATTAAATGTTTTGCGATAATATAGGCTAATATTTAAACTCTGTAAATGGTAAATATTTGCGTTAATATCGATTTAAAATCATAAAATAATTAATGATTTGCTATAATATTAATTAAAACCATGGAAATGTTAAATATTTTTCCATAATATGAAATTAAAAAAAAATGGAAATATTTTGCGATAATATAGACTAAAATTTAGCCATGGAAATGTAAAATGTTTTGCGATAATATAAAATTAAAAACTTGGAAATGATATATGTTTTGCTGTAATAAAATATAAAAAAACCATTGAAATAATAAATCTTTTGAGGTTATATAAAACTAATACCATGAAAATGTGAAATATTTTGCGACAAATAAAATTGAACCAATAGAAATATTTGCTATAATACAAAATTAAAAACTTGGAAATGTAAAATATTTTGCGATATTACAGAATTCAAGCTCTGGAAATATAAAATGTTTTGCTCTAATACGAATGAAAACCATGGATATGTAAACTGTTTTGCAATAATATATATAGTTAAATCGTGGAAATATTTTGCTGTGTTATAAAACCAAAAACTTGGAAATGTGAAATGTTTTCTATAATATAACTTCAAAACAATGGAATTGTTAAGTGATTTGCGATAACGTGAAATTGAACCCATAGAAATTTTAAATTTTTTGCGATAACATAAAATTAAACCCATGAAATTTACTGCTATAATATAAGATTAAAACTGTAAGGTCCCTGAGCCACATAACGCCATGTATACTTTTAACGCCACCCTATTAAAATTTTGTAACGACACAAGTTTTCGGTAGTGCACTATTGTAGCCTGCATTCGCTTGCAATCTAGTGATGAAATGAGTTACTAGCTGTCCGCTGACATTTACGAGTGACATATTCCATCATTTTCCTGTTGTGTGTTGATAGTGAATGGCTGTTCAAGGTAAGAGGCAATATTTTATTTTGTGTGTTGAGCAAATAATAACTACTGTATACTAAACTATATACGAGTATTTTCGTGATCCTTAAACATTCTTCTATGTATAGAAAATATTTGCTACCTATAAAATTTGAAAATGTTGGAGAAACAGACATGTCATGTTATTAAATACTCAGTAGCGCTTTAACGCCATGTGGCGTTAAAGGTCTACAGACAAGATTTTAGGTTATGTTAGTAGGCCTACTAAGGCTGACAGTACAGCATCAGTGTGAAAACATCAGGAAAATCACTAAGCTTTCAACTTACAAATGTTCAGAATGTGCAGTGATGATATTGGTTCAATTGCTTATCGAAGTCTTGATTTTTTTTACATAACTTAATTTTTTTTTTTGTTTTACTTATTGGAAAACATTCATATTAAACTAAGGTAAATGCTTTTGTGTTTAATAACTTTCTACTGTGTCACATTGTCTCTTTTTTAAGTAAGGAGTCACTGGAAAACATATTTTCCTAATCCATCTGATGTTTCAGTTTCAGATCAAGAATCTTTCATTAGTATTGAGTGATTTTGTACCTTTTATTAACAGAAACTGAAATTTAGTCGCTTAGTTCAATTTGTGTTGCTTAGGAGAAATAATTCATTAACAATTATAAGTGTTTAGGTTACTAGAAAATAGGTGGCGTTAA
The DNA here is from genome assembly GCF_040183065.1 of Periplaneta americana. Taxonomy (NCBI): domain Eukaryota; kingdom Metazoa; phylum Arthropoda; class Insecta; order Blattodea; family Blattidae; genus Periplaneta; species Periplaneta americana. The sequence goes on from NC_091126.1 coordinate 126,619,652, forward strand.
TTGGACAACCTGTTCCTAATAACGCCAGTTTACAAAGTTTTCCTATTTGAGTTCTAATTCTTGTTCGGTATATAATATATCCATTTTCATTGTGCTATTTTGTAAAGATAAGCTTACAGTTTCTATTTCATAATTTTCGTGTTTGTACATTACTTATTTCCAGAGCAAAAGTGGCTGAAGTGTTAATGTGGCGTTATTTGGTACGTGTATCTTAGAAATGATAGACGTTTTCTGATAGTGAAAAATTGAAACGATGGAAATGTTAAATGTTATGCGAAAATACAGAATTGAAACCGTGGAAATATTTTGCGATTACATAAATAAAAAACCATGAAAATATTCAATCTTTTGCTACAACACAAAATTAAAAACATGGAAATATTACATTTTTTTGCGAAAATGTAATTTAAAGGTTATGTTAGATATTTTGCTATAACACAATAAAAAATGTAAATGTTTTACAATAATATAAAAATAAAGCCACGGAAATGTTAATTGCCTTGCAATAATATAACATTAAAACAATGGAAATGTTTTGCGATAATATAAAAAGAAACATTGAGCTGGTTTTCGATAATATAAAATTAAATCTATGGAGACGTTAAAAGTGTTCCGATAATATGAGATTAAACCCCTGGAAAAGTTAAATATTTTGCGATAATATAAACTTAAATCCATGGAATACTAAATGTTTTGCTATAATAGAAATTAAATCCATTGAAATTTTAAATATTTTGCTATAATATAAAATTTAAAAAATGGAAATATTTTGCGGTAATATAAAATTAAAACCATGGAAATTTTAAATGTTATACGAAAACACAAAATTAAAACCGTGGAAATATTTTGCGATTATATAAATATAAAAACACGGAAATGTTAAATGCTTTGCAGAAATATAACATTAAAATCATGAAATGTTTAGCGATAATATGAAATTAAAGCCATAGAAAAAGTTTGCGATAATATAAAATTTAATCCATGGAAATGTTAATAGTTTTGAGATTATATATAATTAAAATCGAAGGAAAGTTAAATATTTTGCGATAATATAAAATTAAAAGCCACGGAATTGTATTGCGATAATATAATAGTACAACTATAAAAAAGATAATTTTTTGATACAATATAAAGTTGAAACCATGGAAATGTTTTGCTATATTAAACGTTTTGCAAATATTAAAAGTTTTGCGATAATAGAAAATCAAGAAAATCAAAATATTGGTAATGTTGAATATTTTGCCATAATATAAAATTGAAACCACAGAAATAATAAATATATTGTGATAGTAAAGAGAAAGCCAACTATATGTAAAATGTTTTCCTATAATATAAAATTAAATCCGAGAAAATGTTATATGTTTGCTACAGTACAAGATTAAAACCATGGAAATATTTTATTATAATACAAAGTTAAAATCATGGAAATGTTAAATATTTGCTCCAATATGAAATTAAAACCATGGAAATATTGAAAGTTTTGCGATAATTTGAAATTGTAGGAATTGCTGTAATATAAAATTAAAACAATGAAAATATTAAATATTATCTACAACATACACTCAAAACCAATGAACTTTTAATAGTTTGTGATAATATAACAATTAACCCAAGGAAATGTTCAATGTTTAGCTACTACCTAAAATTGAAACAATTGAAAAGTTGAATGTTTTGCGATAATAGAAACTTTAAACCATGGAAATGGTAAATGCTTTGCTATAATATAAAATTGAAATGACGGAAATTTCAAATATTGTGTTATAATATAAAATTAAAACCATTGAAATATTAAATGTTTTGCGGTAATATGAAATTGAATCCACCAAAATTTAAAATGTTTCTCTATAATATAAAATTAATACTATGGATATGTTAAAGATTTTGCTATAATATAATTAAGTCCATTGAAATAAATTGCAACGATATAAAATAAAAATTTTTAATGTTTGCTGCAATATCAAATGAAGATCATAGAATTGTAAAATATTTTACAATAATAAAAAATTAAAACCTTGGCCATGGCGTGTGACAATATCAAATTAAAACCAAGGGAATGTTAAATGTGTTGCTATAATATAAAATTATATCTTTGGAAATGTGTTTTTGTAATCTAAAATTAAAACCATGCAAATATTAAATGTTTTGTGATGATATAGAATTAAAACCATGAAAATATTTTGCGATAGAATAAAATTAAAACCATGGAAATATTAAAAGTTTGGCAATAGAATAAAATTGAAATCATGGAGATGTTACACTTTACGCGATAATTGAAGTCATCGAAATGTAAAATATTTTGCTTTAATGTTAAATTAAAACCATGGAAGTGTTTAATGTTGTGCTATAATATAAAATTAAAAACCATGGAAATGTTAAATGTTTCGTGATAATATTAAATTAGAATCCTTGACATGTTAAAAGTTTTGCGATGATATAAAATTGAAGCCAATGGAAAGTAAAACATTTTCTTATGGTGTAAATTTATCACCATGGAAATATTAAATATTTTTCTACAATAAAGAGTGAAAACAATTGCAACTTTAAATGTTTTGCGATGATGTAAAATTTAATCCCTCGAAATGTAAAACGTTTTGCTATATCAAAGTCAGAACCTGGAAATGTTAAATGTGTCGGTATAATATAAAATTATAACCATGGAAATGATAAATATTTTACAATAAAATAAAATTTAAACCCTGGAAATTTTAAATATTTTGCGATAAGTAAATTAAAAGTGTTGGAAATTTATAATGATTTCCGATAATATAAAATCAAACCACTGCGGTAATACAAGAATTAACCCACGGATATGGCAAATGTTTACTATAATCTAAAATTAGAAACATATTAATATTGTGTGCGGTTATATAAAATTAAAACCATAGAAGTGTTAAATGTTTAACTATAACATAAAATTACAACCATAGAAATGGTAAATTTTTGCGATAATATAAAATTAAAACCACGGAAATGGTTTGCGATAATATGAAATTAAAACCATTGGACTTGTAAAATGCTGCGCAATGAAATATAATTAAAAAAAATGAAAATGTTAAATGTTTTGTGATAATATAAAAGTTAACCATGGAAATGTTAAGTGTTTTGCGATTATATGAAATTAAAACCATGAAAATGTTAAATATTTTGATATGTAATAAAAATAAAACTATGCAAATGATAAATATTTTGCTATAATAAAAAAAATTAAAACTTGGAGACGTTTTGCTATAATATAAAATTAAAACTAAGGAAATGTTAGAAGTTTACTATGATATAAAATTAAAAACATGAAAATGTTCAATGTTTTGCGATAATATAACATTTCAGCAATCGAAATGTAAAATGCTATGCTATAATATAAAATGTAAACAATGAAAATTATGAAAGTTTTGCTATAATATAAATTTGAAATTATATACTGTATGTGTCCAATAATATAAAGTTACAACTTTGGAAATATTAAATGTTTGCGATAATATAACAATAAACCCATGGGATTTTAAATGTATTGCTATAATACCAAATTAAAACCATGATTATGTTAAATGTTTTGCTATAATATAAAATTAAAACCGTGGAAATGTTAAATGTTCATTTTTCGATAATATAAAAATCATCCCATGTAAATGTTAAATGTTATGCGAAAATATAAAATAAAAACCATGGATATGTTTTAAATGTCTTGCGATAATATAAAATTGAATCCTTTGCAATAATAAAAAATAAAGCCGTAGAAATAATAATTTTTCTATAATATAAAATTAAAGCCATGGAAATATTAATTATTTTGTGATACTATAAAATTTAACCTCGGAAATGTTAAATGATTTGCGATAATATAGAATTAAATCCGTGGAAATGTTAAATGTTTTGCTATAATATAAAATTAAAACAATGGAAATGTTAAATGTTTTGCGATGATATAATGTCAAAACCATGGAAATGTTTGTTTCGCGATAGCATAAAATTCAAATCGTGGAAATGTTAATTGTTTCCCCGATAATAGAAAATTAAAACCACAGAAATGGGAAAAGATTTGCGATAATATAAAATGGAAGCTACAGAATTATAAAATATTTTGCTATAATATACTATTAAAATAATGGGAATGTGAAATATTATGCTGTAATGTGAGATTAAATGCATGGAAATACTTTACTATAATATAAAATTAAAAGCATGGAAATTTTTAACTTTTACTGTAATATAAAATTGAAACAATAAAATGTGGAATATTTCGGGATAATATAAAACACAAGCAATTGAAACATTAAGTGTTTTGCAGTATTGAAAAATTGAAACCATGGAAATTCTAAATGTTTGCTATAATATAAAATTAAAACCATGAATATATTAAATGTTTGCGATAATATTTAAATAATTCCATGGAAATGTTAAATGTGTTACCATAATATAAAATTAACACCATGGAAAAGTTAAATAATTTGGAATAGTATAATTTTAAAACCATGGAGATTGTAAATATCTTGCGATAACATAAGATTAAAGACATGAAAGAATTTAATATTTTATGACAATGTAAAATGGAAACAATTGTCATAATATAGAAATGAGCCCATGAATGTAGTAAATGTTTGTTATAATATGGAAATAAAACCATGAAAATATTAACGATTTTGCATAATATAACATTTAAACTATGGAAATTGTAAATGTTTGCGGTAATATAAATTTTAAACCACGGAAATATTAAATAATTTACTGTAATATAAATTAAAACCATGGAAATACTGAATATTTTGCCATAGTATAAAATTAAAAAATGGAAATATTTTGCGATAATATAGGGGAGACCCGGGCAAAACGAATAACCCGGGCAAAGAGAATAATGCCAATTTCTTAGAAACGCCAACAGGTAGCGCTTTCTGCTATGTTAGGGCGGACTCAGTGTTAGGGAAGAATCCCTACCAGATTTTGCTGCTGGAACTGACTTGTCGCCATTCTAGCTACTAAGAGAAGAAGTCAGCGTGTGTTTGAAGAAAATTGACTGTTTTCTTAAAATATTTCAACGTAAGAGAAACATATATACAACATACAGTACTGCAGAAACTCTTTGTTATGTGATAGTAATATATAGGGGATAGAATTAGTAGAAGATTATTGACCTTTATGTTTGTATGACCTTAAATTAAAAGCGAAGTGGCGTCTGCGGGCAAAGTGGATAACTTATCCAATATATAAGTGTCAGCTGTATTTTTGTATATATTTGTCTATTGTAATAAAGCGTGTTAGATCACTTTGCATAGTGGAGGCATTAAGTCACAATAATTAAATTATAAATCAGTAACACTGATCTTAATTTTTACTTAAAAAGGTCGTAATGTGTTTTCAGATGGTTTAATTTTTCAAGAGGAAGACGGAGCAAGACAAATGGTCGGAAGAAGACATGAAGAAAGCACTTGAAGAAATAAAATCTTCCAATCAGTGGTTCTGCTATTTGGCCATACAACCATAATGTGTTTGTTGTTGAAGAGTTTGCTTCAGATGAACTTACAGATCGCCCACTTGAGACAGAAATCAGCGAAACGACAGCTGGCTCAGATTTAACAAATTCTGCGGTGCCAGCTTCTTCAGCGGCTGAAGAAACAGTTAATGCTCACTCAGAATCAACCACATCTGTGATGTCGGCATCTTCAGAGATTGACTAAATATACAATAAATCAATTACACTCATTAACATCGTGTTTATGCGTTGATTTGTTTTTATTATCAGTGAATAGAAATTAAATAGAAAGTTGAAAATATTATAGGGATATTCACTTTGTCCGGGTTAATTATTCGCTTTACCCGTGTACCCGGGCAAAGCGAATAATTAACTATTTTTTTTTTTCTCAAATCATATCACTCTCCATAGGTAAGAGAAACGAATTGCTGTTTTGTAGATATGTGGACAACATGTGTCACAACCAAAGTCATGAAGTTTTTATTTCGGGAGCACCAAAATATAGCCTGTGGCATTATTTATTCTTAGCTTATGCCCTTTGCCCGGGTTTCCCCTAGACTAAGCTTAAACCATGGAAATGTAAAATATTTTTCTATGATACAAAAGTAAAAGCTTGGAATTTATAATTGTTTACTATAATATAATATAAAACCATAAAAATATTGAGTGTTTTCTTATAATATAAATTAAAACCATGAAAAATGTTAAATATTTTGCCATAATATAAAATTAAAAAAATGGAAATATTTAGCGATAATATAAAATTAAACCAAGGAAATGTAAACTGATTAGCTATAATATTAAATTAAAACTTGGAAATGTTAAAAGTTTTGCTGTAATATAATATGGAAACATAGAAATATTAAATGTCTTGCGATTATAAAAAATTAAAAAATGGAAATGTGAAATGTTTTGCGATAATAAAAAATGGAAGCCATAGAAATGTTACATGTTTTGCTATAACACAAAATTAAAAACCTAGAAATGTAAAATGTTTTGCGATATTAGAGAATTGAAGCCACGGAAATGTAAAATGTCAACTATAACATAAATTAAAACCATAGAAATGTTAAATATTTTGCCATAATATAAAATTAAAGACCTGGAAATATTTTGCGATAATATAAAATTAAACCAAGTAATGTAAATTGTTTTACTATAATATATAATTAAAATTTTGGAAATGATAAATATTTTGCTGTAATGTAATATAAAAACCATAGAAATATTAAAAGATTTGCGATTATAGAACATTCAAGAATGGAAATATGAAATGTTTGCGATAATAAAAAATTGAAGCCATAGAAATGTAACATGTTTTGCTATAACATAAAATTAAAGACCTATAAATGTTAAATATTTTGCGATATTAGAGAATTGAAGCCAGAGAAATGTGAAATGTTTTGCTATAATATGAAATTAAAACCATGGAAATGTTAATTTTTTGCTGCAATACATACAGTTAAATCATGGGAATGTTTTGCTATGATATAAAACAAAAAAACATGGAAATGTCAAATGTTTTTTTTAATATAAAGTTAAAACCATGGAAATGTTAAATGTTTTGCGATAACGTAAAATTAAAACCTTGGAGATTTTAAATATTTTGCGATAACATAAAATTAAAGACATGAAATACACTGCCATAAAATAATATTAAAACCTTGGAGATGGTAATTTTTTTGTGATAGTGTATAATAAAACCACGAAAATGTTAAATGTTATGCGAATATAACAAATTAAATCTCTGCAAATATTTTGTGATTGTATAAATATAAAATCTTCGAAACGTTAAATACTTTGCGATAATATAAAATTAAAAACATGGAAAAGCTAAATGTTTTGCAATAATATAATTTTAAAAACACTGGTTATGTTAGATATTTTGCTATGATATGTTAAAAGAATGGAAACGTTTTGCGATAATATTGAAATAAAACCACGGAAATTTTAATTGCTTTGCAATAATATAACATTAATATCATGGAAATGTTTTGCGATAATATAAAATAAGAACCCTTGAAATGGTTTGCGATAATATAAAATAAGAACCCTTGAAATGGTTTGCGATAATATACAATAAAATTAAATCAATGGAAATGCTAAAAGTTTCGCTAAAATATAGGACTAAAATCATGGAAAATTAAATATTTTGCGATGATATAAAATTAAAACCATGGAAATACTGTATATTGCGATAATATAATATTAAAACCATGGACAGTGTATATATTTTGCTATAATATAAATTTGAAAGCATGGAAAAGATTTGCTACAATATTATATTAAAGTCATGGAAATGTTAAACGTTTTGTGATAATACAAATTACCATGTTGGTGATGTTAAATATTTTACTATGATATATGAGTAAAACCATGGGAATATAAAATGTTTTGCGATAATATAATGTTAATATTTAGACTATGGAATTCGTAAATGTTTGCTGTAATATAAATTTAAAACCATGGAATATTAAATGTCTTGCTATAATATAAATTAAAACCATGAAAATGTTAAATATCTTCCCATAATATAAAATTAAAATAATGGAAATATGTTGTGATAATATGAAATTAAACCGTGGAAATGTAAAATGCTTTGCTATAATATAAAATTAAAAACTTGGAAATGATACATTTCTTGCTAAAATATAACATAAAAATGTTAGGAATATTATTTTTTTGCGATTATAAAAGATTAAAAGCATGGATATGTGAAATGTTTTGCGATAATAACAATTTGAAGCCACAGAAATGTTAAATGTTTTGCTATAACACAAAATTAGAAACCTGGAAGTGTTAAATATTTGGGATATTAGAGAATTGAGGCCACGGAGATGTAAAATTTTGTGCTATAATATCAAAAGTAAAGCACGGAAATGTTAATTGTTTTCCTATAATATATACAGTTAAATCATGGGTATATTTTGCTATGATATAAGACAAAAAAGTCCACACCTGTGGAGTAACGGCTAGCGCGTCTGGCCGCGAAACCAGGTGGCCTGGGTTCAATTCTCGGTCGCGACGAGTTACCTGGTTGAGGTTTTTTGCGGGGTTTTCCCTCAACCCAATATGAGCAAATGCTGGGTAACTTTCGGTGCTGGACCCCGGACTCATTTCACCCTCATTATCACCTTCATCTCATTCAGACGCTAAATAACCTAAGCTGTTGATAAATCGTCGTAAAATAACCTACTAAAAATACAAAAAAACATGGAAATGTCAAATATTTCCTATAGTATAAAGTTAAAACCATGGAATTGTTAATTGTTTTGCGATAACGTAAAATTAAAATCGTGGAGATTTTAAATATTTTTCAATAACATATAATTAAAGCCATGAAATACACTGCCATAATATAAAATTGAAACCATGAAAATGCTAAATGTTTTGTGATAGTAACTTATAATATTAAAAACATGGAAATGATAAATGTTATGCGAAAATACAAAAGTTAAAACCCTGGAAATATTTTGTGATTGTATAAATATAAAACCATGGAAATGTTCAATATTTTGCGATAATATAAAATTAAAAACATGGAAATGTTAAATGTTTACCAATAATACAATTTAAAAAACTCTGATTATGATACATATTTTGCTAAAATATATTTAAAGAATTGGAATCGTTTTGCAATAATATAAAAATAAAACCACGGAAATACTAAATACTTTGCAATAGAAATGTTAAAAGTTTTGCTATAATACAAATTTAAAATATTGGTAATGTTAAATTTTCGCTATGATATATAATTAAAAACATGGAAATGTTAAATGATTTGCCTTAATATAAAATGAAAATCATGGAAATGTTTTGCGATAACATAAAATTAAGCCATGGAAATGTAAAGTGTTTTGCGATAATATGGAATAAAAATTATGAAATTTTATGTTTGCAACAATACAACATTAAAACCATATAAATTTTGAATATTTTACTATAATATAAAATTAAAACCATGGAACGTGAAATATTTTGCGATTATATGAAAGAAAAACCACGGAAATGAAAAGTGTTTTGCGATAATGTAAAATTAAAACTTTGGAAATATCAAATTTTTCCAATAAAAGAAAATTAAAACCATAGATGTGTTAAATGCTTGCAATAATATAAAATTAGAAACATTGAAACATTAAATGTTTTGCGATAGTATAACGTTGAAACCATTAAAGAATAAAATATTTTGCTTTAATATAAAATTAAAACCATGAAAATATATAAATATGTTACTATAATATAGAAATACCCCAGGACAATATTTTGGTGTAATATAAAATCAGATCCACGGAAATGTTAAGTTTTTGCTATAATATAAAATTGAAAACATGGAAATATTAAATATTTTGCTATAATGTAGAATTTAAGACATCGAAACATAAACTGTTTTGCTATATGAAAGATTGAAAACCATGAATATTTTAAAAGTTTTGCTATAATATCTATAACTAAAACTCTGGAAATGTTTTGTTAAAATATGAAATTAAATCCATCAAAACGTTAAATGTTTTGCTATAATATAAAATGAGAACCATAGAAATGTTATATGTTTTGCGATAATATAAAATTAAAGCCATGGAAATGTTAAATATTTATTTAATACAATATTCAAACCATAAAAATGGAAAATATTTTGCTGTAATATAAAATTAAAACCGTGAAAATGTTAAACGTCTGGCTATAATATATAATTAAATCATGCAAATACTTTGCTTTAATATAAAATTAAAACCATGCAAATGTTAAATGTTTTGCGATAATATAGAATTAGAAATATGGAAATGTTGGATGATTGCTATAATAAAAATTTTAAAACTTGGAAATGAAATTATTTTTGTGACAGTATAAAATTGATGCCATCGAAATGCAAAATGATTTTCTATAGTATAAAAATGAAACCAAGGGAACGTTAAATGTTTTTTATAATATAAAACTAAATCCATGGAAATGTTAAATGGCTTGCGATAATAAAAAATAAAATCATCGAAATTAAAAATATTATTAAATATTATTATTGAATTTCGAAGTTTATAGAACCCTATTACACCCGAAGGTATATTAGGGCTGTAATTAAATCATACATATTATAGCCCTGTACAAATACTTACATAAAATATACTGGGGTTCATTTCAAAATGTGTCATGACGTCATTGTTGTGAGTCAGCGATTTGAAGCGAGTTTCAGCTTTTATGTAAGAGAAGTTGCCTATTATTCAAGGCGTTCAATCTGAACTAGAGAACGTGTACCGTATAACTTGAACGTCGTAGCAACAGATGGCGGCCTGTATGGTCTGTGTGCTACCATAACCTCTTTCGAACTGTGTTTTTCGCGGGCAAGTCGTACGCAGGGTATTTGTTATCATCGGTTACGTACCGCGACATTCCACAACACAAATGAAATGCTCCGTATCCATGTTGACCGTCAAAGTTAATGTCAACAAATACGTAAGTAATTTTCTTAACCTTCTCCACATATCCCGACAGAAAAAAAAAAAAAAAAAAAAACTCACCTTAGTACGTGTTTCCAAACAGTTCACATTCCTGCCACTACCGGCGTTACCGTGCTTATCGATACGTACTCTTCAAAATGAACGCCGTACTTGCTAGGCAACTTCTCTGGCACTTAGGTAATACGCCTCTGCGGAAGTGTAGGAAGATTGAATTCTCTAGGCTCATCGGCTAGCCACAAGACGGCATACGGCGAGCCATGACACACTTTGAACTGAACACGCAGTAGTAAATAATGTTTACACAAAATACACATATTATATTAAATGTGTATGACAATAAAAATCATATTTATATTATACAAATACAAAGATATAAGATAAAATAGATATAATATATAGAAATAGATACACAATATATTAAATGCAGGCATATTACATACAGAACTTTCCCAGGACATATCACACACAGACTTGTTACTTAAAAAAATAAGTAATCATTTCGTAGAAATATACACATTACTTTTAAGGACATACATGACATAAAAATGACATGAAATAGAAATGACATACAAATGTATGTTGAACACATAAGACATAGACATATTATATACAATACACAGAAAAGACAAGTAAAAAGGAAAATTACATAAAAACATATACAGTATGATATGAAACAGTGATATTATTGCGATTATTATTGTGATTATTGGTATTATTATTAATAGTAGTTGTATCTCCTTTTATTGCAGCCTGTTTTGCCCTGTTGCATGTTAGTTTAATGATAAAAAAGAAACTGAATATATATATATATATATATATATATATATATATATATATATATATATATATATACACACAAACAAAATTAACACATTCATATACCCTTTCTAATTGCATTAACTACAACTTCTCTTACTATGGCAGAAACACATAAACTAACTATTTACAGTGAATTGTGAATATGTGATATGAATTTCTGAAATTCTCTTGAACAGGATTTCTTTTTAAACATAAAACATAGGGGTTTTTCAAATTGCCCATAACATGAGATGACATGTGATAGTAAAAACAGGCGAGTTCTTTCGAAAATTGGGCAATGAACTAGTAGGTGATGATTAGTCTGGTCGCATTCATTCATTCATTCATTCATTCATTCATTCATTCATTCATTCATTCGTTCATTTATTATATTCCATAGATCTTACATGAGCAATGAAGCTTTAAGATGTGGAACAAGTCAAAATTTTACAATATTACAATTACAATTTTTACAATATTTTACAATTTTTACAGTTTTACAATTTAGTAATTTTCTACAATGATGAGGTGAGGACCGAGAATTCGCCAAAAGATTAACCAGCATTTGCCTTTTGGTTGGGGAAAACCTCGGGAAAACCCAACCAGGTAATCACATCAAAGGGGTGTAATAAAGTGATGCCGAGGACTCGCCATAGATCATCCGGCTTCAGTCCCACGGCTGGGGAAAACCTCGGAAGAAACCATTCAATGAGACCAAAGGGGGATCCACCCCAAGCCCGAACGCAGCTCCGGATCAGCAGCCCAGCGAGTCTGCCGACTGAGCTACATTGATGGCTCTACTAAAAATATACAATACATAGCCAATCAGATTATTAAATTTACAAACGCAAACGATCATTCATCAGTTGAACTATATGTATAATACAAAACAAGTAAGTTAATTAAATTTAAGGCATAAACAATTCAATCAGATGTGATATACAGAAATTGATAATATATATCATGCAAACTACTTCAAATTACAAACACATACAACTTATCACTAGAGATATACAGATTACTATTCAATTTAAAGCATATACAATTCATCGGCCAAAACTATACAAACATACACAATACAAAGTAAGCAGATTAATTCAATTTACAAGCATACTTTCATTAAGGTATACAAATTTGTACAATTAATATCAAATAGATTAATTCAATTTATAATCATAAACAATTCATCAGTTCAGCTATACAGACTACTATATAATTTACAGCACATACAATTCATCAATTGAGCTATACAGACTACCATTCAATTTACAGCATATACAATTCATCAGTAGAGCTATACAGACTAGTATTGATTTTAAAAGCATATACAGTAGCGTGCAAATTAATCCGAACACGACATATCTTTACATTTTCTGTCATTGTTGGCATCACAGCTGCTCATACCGCTTTAATTGACATCTGTAGTACGTGTAATTCCATTCTTGAAGGCCTGTCATTATTTTTTATAATATGTGACTTTTGCGTGTCGTTTTGTACTTATAAGCATTTCAGTTGTGTTGAAGACTTAATACTGCAATCATGTGTACATTCTGTCGTCTTCACAAATGGATACAACTCCACGAAAATGGTTTAAAATTATAACATTAGCAGAGCATTCTTCTATGACACAGAGGCAAATTGCTGCAGAATGTCAAATCGGTTTGGCTACTGTTAATTCGATTATAAAACGATACAGGGAGACTGGATCCATCACACCCCAGTAAAAAGGAAACTGTGGCCGGAAAAGGAAGACTTCACCTGAAGATGACCGTTTAATTGTCAGGAAAAGTAAGTTAAATCCTAGACTAACTGCTGTCGACTTAACCCGCGAGTTAATGGCTACCAGTGGGGCGAATATTCACGTCACAACAGTGCGGCGTAGGCTTTTGGAAGCTGGACGAAGGGCTCGTAAGCCTATTAAGAAGCAACTGCTAACCCCTGTTATGTGCAAATAACGCTTAATGTGGGCTAAATTACATCAACACTGGACAGTGAATGACTGGAAGTATGTACTTTTTTCCGATGAGTCTCATTTCGAGGTCCATGGCCACCGTGTTTCTTACGTACGGAAAGGATCCTAAAAAGTAACAGCAGCTCATCTCCAACAAGCACCCAAATACCCCCCTAAAGTAATGTTTTGGGGTTGTTTTACACATGAATGGCCTGGAGCATTAATACCTATCAAAGGAATGATGAATTCTGACAAATATATTCACTTATTGGAAACCAGAATCGTACCCCAGCTGCAAAAATCATTTCAGGATGGCAGAGGTGTGTTCCAACAAGACCTGGCACCATGCCATGCGTCTCGAAAAACTACAGAATTCTTCAACAAGAAGAATATTCAGGTACTCCCCTGGCCAGGCAACTCACCCGACATCAACCCCATTGAGAACTTGTGATCAATTTGCAAAAGAAGAATGCAAAAAATGGATTGTTCTACAAAGGAGAAGATGATTTCTGCCCTCATTGGTGTATGGTTTCGCGATGAAGAAATGAAGAATATTTGTGGGAAATTAGTGGAATCCATGCCAAATCGTCTCAGAGCTGTTATTAGGAACAAGGGAGGCCACATGGATTACTGAGGTATGTCTTAGATCTTTTTTTATCCCGTTTGAGTGTTTTTGCATAAGTAATTACATTGTTCGGATTAATTTGCACGCTACTGTACAATTCATATAAACTAGCCAAACTATACAAACATATACCATCAAATTACTTCAATTTACAAACTTATTTTCGTTAAGCTATACAAAATAGTACAATTCATATGAAGTAGATTAATTCAATTTATAAGCTTAAAAAATTCATCAGTTGACCTATACAGTATACTATTCAATTTACAGCACATACAATTCACCAGTTATGCTAAACAACAGATTAAGTCAATATAAAAACATATTTTAGTTGGGCTATATAAAATTGTACATGTCATTTTAAGTAGAATAATTCAATTCACAAGCATAAACAATTCACCAGTTGTGTAGAAGGTATCAGTATTTAGAAATTTGGTTCATTCTTTTCTGAACCTTTTCTCGTTGTTCTTCAAATCTTTAAGATAATTAGGCAGTGCGTTGAAGACTGTTATACATGAATAGCGAACTCCTTTTTTAAAACAGCTTAGACTAACAGAGGGTAGATGAAGATCTCATTTATGTCTTGTATTGAAATTATGAATGTCTTGGTTAGTACTGAATTTATCTTGGTTCGTAATATACAGCATCATTAGGGAAAGAATGTATTCACAAGGTAAGGTTAAGATTTCTAAATTTCGGAAAATATTTTTACATGTTGTCCTTTTATGCACACCAGCCATTATTCTTATAGCTTTCTTTTGTAAAATAAAAACGCGTTTAGCTTCAGACGAATTACCCCAGAATATTAATCCATATTTCATTACAGAGTGAAAGTATGCAAAGTATGACATTTCAAGTAAGTTTATATCACCAATAGTATATAAGGATCTTAATGCATAACAGGCAGAGCTCAATTTACGAGTAATACATTCTATATGCGTTTTCCAGTTCAAGTGATTATCCAATTCTAAACCAAGAAACTTTGTGGTTATAGATTCTTTGAGATGAGTTCCATTTAATCGAATACTGTAGGAAACCTGAGCACTATTGTGTGTACTAAATTTGACTGCACTAGTTTTATCAACATTAAGTGCCAATTTATTTGCATGAACCATTCATTCATTAGATTCAGCACTGTATTGGAAGTGTTTATAAAATGATCGTATTGTTTGGTTGAAATAATCACACTTGTATCATCTGCAAATAAAATCACATGAGATAAATTGTTTATGGTCAAGGCTAAATCATTAATATAAACTAGAAACAACAATGGACCTAAAATTGACCCCTGCGGAACACCATGTTTAATATTTCTAAATTCTGAATAAGTAACTTTATGACTATTTGGTACATTTATTTCTACTTTTTGTTTTCTATTTGATAAGTACGATGTAAAGCAACCCAACATCTCATCTTTAATACCATAAAACTTCAATCTTTTTACTAATATACTATGGTCTACATAATCAAATGCTTTAGCCAAGTCACAAAAAATCCCACCTACATGTAGTTTCGAATTCAATTAATTTAGTATTTCATCCACCAAACTACAAGCAGCATTCTCTGTCGATTTTTGTTTTCTAAATCCAAACTGTTCTAAAACTAATATATTGTTGGACTCCAGGTAATGATATAATCTATTATACATAACTTTCTCAAACACTTTTGAGAATGTTGTTAATAATGATATGGGTCTATAATTAGCAATGGTACATTTATCTCCCTTTTTGTATATTGGTTTTACTATTGAATATTTGAGTCTTTCTGGAAAAATACCACATTGCATTGACAAATTGCATAGATAGCATAACGGAGGGGATATTATTTCAGAACAAGCTTTCAGAACTTTACTTGGTATTTCATCATATCCAGAGGAATATTTTGTTTTTAGTTGTTTTATCACATGCATGATTTCTGCTGCGGTAGTAGGAATAAATTTGAGACCTAAAAACTCAGTGTTAAATGCATCAGTTAGGTAACCAAGCGCAGCATCGTCTGCACAATCTTGAATGTTTAAGTTCTGAATAATACTGTATTTATATAGAAGTCATTAAAATGATTTGCAATTGATTTTGGGTTATCTATTTTACAATCATTGATTTTAATACAAGTAATATTTTCACTCTTTGAATATCGATTAGTTTCATTTTTAATAATATCCCAAATAGTTTTAATCTTATTATCTGAATTTTGTATTTTTCATTCAGATACATTTTCTTTGCATCTTTTATAACTTTTGACAACGTTTTACAGTAATTCGTGTAGTAATTAAGAACATGAGGATCATCACTATTCCTACTCATTAACTATAGATTCCTTTTCGTAACACATGATATTTTAATTCCCTGAGTTATCCACATGTTTTTACTTTTACATTTTTTTCACCACCTTGACTGGAAAACATTCATTAAAATAATTCGTAAATGTAGTGAAAAATTAGTTAAATTTAGTATTAATATCAATGGTATCGGTACTATATACATTTTCCCAAGATTCATTTTGTAGAAATGTATTTAAATGATGAAGAGATTCAGCATTTATAATCCTTTTTTTATTTTTAAATTAACACTTTGGAATTTTTCACTCACATTGAACACACTTATAATTTGTGCATCGTGATCAGACAGGCCATTGACTAATGGCACTGTTGAATAGGAATTCAATCTACTTTTATCTACAGTATAAATATATTATCAATGGCTGTACTATTTCCAGCTTGTATTCTGGTTGGGAAACTTACTGTGTGATTAAGATGATAAGTTTCAAGAAGTGAGTTTAGTTTTCTTTTACGTGAGCTTTCTGATAGATAATCTATGTTTTTTGTCACCACAGATTACAAATTCGGTATGTGGTTTATAAAGTCTTTTCAATAATGAATCTAAGTTAGCTGTGAAGTTCTTATAATCTCCCATTGGCGCCCTATAAACACATAAGATAATTAAATGTTATATCTCATAACCAACTTGTATTCCACAGATTTCAATATCTTGTTCAAGACAAAAATCAGATATATCAATTTTACTAAATAATAGATCCTCTCTGATAAAAATACAGGCACCCCCTTTTTGGAAGACATGTCTACAGAAATGAGAACCTAATACATATCCATGCAAAGACAGTTGTAATATTTCCTGTTGCTTCATATGATGTTCAGTTATACATAATATCTGAGGTTTATGATTTTGAGATGCTAAAGCAGTGATCAATTCATCAATTTTTTGTTTTAATCCCCTGATATTTTGATGAAAAATAGTGAAGTGACTGTGTTTAGAATATTAATTACTAGAAACGTCAGAGAATTTACAATTTAATTGATAAATGAGTTCTATTCAGTCAATACTTAACATGAAAACACAATAAAACATGTTATAACAACATTTAAACAGGTTAAAAACAAACGTTTTCGCCAATTTTGTTTGGCATCTTCAGGTCGTGTAGGTCGAATAAAACATGTTATGATAAGTGAACACTTGATATATAAAGTTAAAAACAGAGGTTAAAACTATAATATAGCTTAAAAACAGTGAATAGAACTTAGCAAAAGCCACCACGATGTATGTAGAAACACTATGTTGAAAGAGGCGTGTGTAACCCAAGGGAACGGCAAAACTCTTCCGTCATTGCAGGTACAGTTTCCAAGACAGATTTGACGATGCTACAAACAGGTCGGTCGTGTGGCCGATTATGGACCTGTTTGTAGCATCGTCAAATCTGTGTTGGAAACTGTACCTGCAATGAAGGAAGAATTTTGCCGTTCCCTTGGGTCACACATGCCTCTTTCAACATAGTGTTTCTACATACATCGTGGTGGCTTTTGCTAAGTTCTATTCACTGTTTTTAAGCTATATTATAGTTTTAACCTCTGTTTTTAACTTTATATACCAAGTGTTCACTTATCATAGCATGTTCTATTCGACCTACACGACCTGAAGATGCCAATCAAAATTGGCGAAAACGTTTGTTTTAACCTGTTTAAATGTTGTTATAACATGTTCTATTGTGTTTTTATGTTAAGTATTGACTGAATAGAACTCATTTATCAATTAACCTTGAACTTAACGGAACCAATATGCCTTTAAAATTATTTACAATTTAGTTGAACTTTTTTCAAACACCTTACTGGTGGGAGGTTTAAACTAAAAAAGGAGAAGCCCTAGCATTAACTAACACAGGAATATTACAACTCTGCTTTTTAACATGGCTGCATCTGACGCTATTAGCAATAAGAACCGAAAGGTGCTCTTTGCCTCTACCATTTTAGATGCAGGCCATGTGATGTATATTCATACCTTCTTATAGGGCTTACATATCAAACAAATGTGTGATGCCCCAGGTCTCATCAGAGCCCTCTCAAGTCGCATATTCACACTCCGCACCCTCCTGTGAAGATACGGCTTGTCGTACCTGCTGAAAAGATTGAGAAATCTCACATCAATGGTATGGCTGCTCATTTCAATTATGTTGTTCACATCTTTCTCAATAGAATAGTTACAATCGTTACCAATACTATTACCTGGACCGCCCACTATAACTACATGATCCTCGCATTTACATATGGATTCATTTACATTATTTATTTTGAACCGTTTAAAATATGTTTTAAATTTTCCATGGCCTGAAATGAATTGCGTAAGCACGATATTGGGTATCATGTGTTTACAGTTTAACCTAGAGATTATTGTAGGAAGGAATAAGTCCCTAGTTAGAGAGCCGTTATTACTTCCTTGCCATTGAACATCCCAGCGTTCTAACATGTGTTCCCTCAATTTATGTTTTATGAAACTGACAGGAACCCACTTTAAACAAATATGTTTGCTGGAGTTAGCAATATTACGTCTGACATTTAAGCCAATCATACGCATATTATATTTGTCCCCAATACAGTTCAAAGTTGCCTGTGAGTAACTGAAATAAGTGCACTGTAGTCTTTGCTGATACACCACTCAACAGCTTTAACAACTGCAAGCATTTCAGCTTGGAAAACTGTACAACACTTGTTAAGTTTAAACTGTTGATAATGGGTTTCTTGTTCCCTTTCGAAACAGACGAAAGCATTCCCGACAGCCACGTCATTCTCGTTTATAAACATGCGAGAACCATCTGTGAAAATGAGACACTCATATCGTAGCGTACACTATGTTGTGTTGACACAGTTGGTAAAGATTGCTGAGTGGTCAGCGGCTGAAAAAGACGCTAGTCTTTCTATTTCAAGGTACTGGAACTCTTCTGGATTTCCTCGAAATTTCTGAATATTAGTTACAGCTACTCTGCGGATTCCTGACATATGTAGCGGTTCAATTCCAGCTATAACTTGAGCGGCTTCAGTAGAAGTCGTACGATAAGCACGGGAGATGCGTAGCATTGAGCCTCTTTGAATCTGGCTAAGTTTACGTTGTGCCCATTGATTGTGGAAAATTGCTTCAAATTCGCGTGCACAGTATAGTAAGATCGGTTCAACCACCCCTCGATAAATTACTTTTAGAATTTCAGAGTTTAATCCCCAGGTAGGTTGCGTTGCCATGGTAAGGCCTCTATACAATTTGTTGATCTTCATTTCCAAGTGACTAAGATGTGCACTGAAAGTGAGCTTGCTGTCCAGTTTCACACCTAGGTAAGTTACTTCCTTAACGAGTGTTATGTTTTGCCCATTTATTTGAGTTTTAGGGATATCGAATTTCCTTTTCCTAGTGACAAGCATTGCAACTGTTTTAGATGGATTGAATTCCAGTTTATTTTTGCGGCCCCAGGAGAAGAGAATTCTTAATATTTCGTTCACTGTTCCTAAAAGAGAGGAAGTTGTTATGCTTTTCACAAGGAGTAAGGCATTGTCATCATATGTAATGAGACTGCAACCTTGTGATAGTTGCTGTTGGAAAATGTCGTCATACATTATGGTCCAGAAGCCTGGACTGCAGGCTGAACCTTGTGGACACCCTCTGTTTACTTCGCGTGTAACTGTTACGCCATTAATTGTTAATTCGACCCTCCTGTTGGTAAAATAGTCCTGTACCAGTTGATACAAGTTTCTTGAACAGTTCTTATTCTTCAATTGACATAGGCCACCAAGCCGCATTAAATGCCCCAGAAACATCCAATGAGATAAGCATTCCGAATTCTTTTTGAGTGAAGACTGAGTTCATCCACTCCACAGCTGTGCACACTGCATCTTCGGTAGATTTAGAGTACATAAAACCAAATTGATTATAGTGCATCATGTTGTTGCTAATGAAATGGTACATTATTCGGTCTATAATAGGTTTTTCTAGGATTTTACCCATAACAGGTACTAAGCTGATAGGGCGCAAGCTTTTGGCTGAGTAGTTCTTCTGTCTACCTTACTTAGGAATAATTTTGACTGTGGCGACTTTCCAGCAGCTTGGGAACACAGAATATTGCAAGCATTTGTTGAATATGTTTGGCAATATTTGTGGGTTGGCTTTGTGTACATGCTTTATTATGTATGCCGAGAGGGCATCATTTTCGGGAGCTTTGTTGTCATTCTGCCTGTAGGTTATTCGATCAACTTCTTCAAGATAAAAAAACCTTGTCATTAGGAGTGTTTGGTGCTCGACAAGCGTCTTCTCTGATGTTGGCTTGTGAAATATTGTCCTTAGTATCCTTTGGAAAAAATGCGTTCGCGAGAGCATTTGCGGTGTCGAGGGGCGTTGTGGTGAACCCAGTGTCTGTTTCAATTGATGATATGGTTGAATTTAGATTTTCGGGCTCCTTTATAAATTTGTATATTTTCCCCCATGGATTGACGGATTGAGAAGAGCAGTAATTTTTCCAGCTATTGATTTTGGCAAACTTTATGGCAATCTTATATTGTTGTTTTATTAAATTAATATATCTTTGAGTGCTGCGCATCGGGATCTTTTGAATCGTCTCTGTGCTGCTAGAAGACGGCTGCGCAAAGCTGTAAGTTGAGGCGACCACCAGTGATTTTTCACCTTTTTCTGGCAATACTTGCTCTAATATAAAATGACGATCATGAAAATGTTAAATGTTTTGCGATAATATAAAATTAAAACAATTGAAATGTTAAATGATTTACTATAATATAAAATTAAAATCATGGAAAACTTGAAAGTTTTGCGAGAATATAAGACGGAAACCATCGAAATGAAATTTCTTTTCTACAATATAAAATTATAACCATGAAAATTTTCAATGCTTTGCTATAACATAAAATTATTTATTTATTATTTATTTGTTTATCGTTTTATTTATTCATATGTTTCGTATACCGGTACTTATTTTTCTTCACTTATACAGTGAAATTATTTTATCATTCTCGATTTTTCAAGGAATTTTTTCTTATTTTCTTCTTAAAATAATTAACTTACTCTTTACTTAATTATTTATTTACTGTTTATTTCATTTCCTGACATAAAACTACATTTATATAATTTTCTCTTTATTGAACTTTTTATATCATATAATTTTCGTACATATTTATTGATTGATTACTTATTGTCTTCTTTCTCGAATAGCATAAATGGCATGTTGTTTAAAAGTTATAATATAAATTACGTGCTTTCTAAGGGTACAAACACGTTGACGATGGTAGACTAGCTGGTAGAGTAGCTGGTAGCGGTAGTGGGGGAAATGAATCGCTAGAATCATATGACACCGCACACGTTGACTCATGGATGGTCGCTTTACTGCTAGCTTTCCAGCACGCTTTAAGCTCCAAGAATGGTTTCAGTCATTCTTTCAAGCTTGCAGCGCAAGTCTCGGCTTGGAGTTACAGAGATATTGGAGAGGTGGTCTGTGGACCAGATGTCAATGATGACTTGTGTAATTAGTAGAGACGACTTTTATCAATTATTTGTGTAATTCGTGCTTTTTAATTTACACAAATTTGTATTCTATGTTAAACTACGCGCGTGTGATTTAGTTTTGACGTTAATTGGCCGTAACTCGGTAACCAGTAAAGATTTTGAGGAGCGGTAACTTTTAAAACGAATTTCCATTCTTACGCAACAGTTTTCTCGCTTTGACCCCCCCATCTAACGTGAAAAACAAAAAAGTTTACCGCTTATCGAAAATTTTTTTCTGTGAGCAGATCACTTCAAAGTTAGTATTTTTTTTCTCACTTTTAAAAACAATATTTTGACTTCGAATTGATTTCTATGCTTCCCTTGGACATTGACCTATCGATACAAAAAACTGCAGCACGATTGTTTGAATATCATAGATGCTACGACGTGATAAGTTAAACGGAGCGGGAAATATCATTCTTGGTTACTCCGACTATCAGCCAGCGGCCTGTCAAGCTCCGCCTTGAGCATACCGCTTGCTTCACTCGTGGCGGGAATTCTGTGTCAGTGGTTGTAAAGTTTTAAAACACTGCACACATTGGATGTAGAAAAACGTATTGCTCGTGTGTTCGAAAGACCTGCCACGACATTAACTTTTCGTATAGATTCAAAACTGGAGGTAGAATTTAATTAATTTTTTAATTACAAACTACCGGGTGAATGGACATCGTCGTTCACCAATAGGCCTGATTTGCAGTCTTCGATCTCATTTCAAGAGTTTAATCGCTTTCTTCTGTATGGGCCTTAATACCACGAAAAAAAAATAAAATAAACAAATAAATAATAACTAATATCAATCAAATTATTGAGAATGTTCACTAGGCACTATTTTGTAAGAATTGTACAGTTTACCTCAGTGTGAGTATACGCCGTTCTTCCTGCAAAATAGGATTCCCTGGCAATTTTTCCAAGCCTTCTCTATGAAATCTTTGGTTAAATAGAGAAGATAATCGAAAGTTTCTATTTCCACTCTCGGGAAGCTAATGCATTTTTCTGGAAAGTTCCGCTGATATTTAAAAAGATAATATTCACCAAACGCAACCCTTTATTATTTATAGGCTGAAGGGAACACTCTCGAGAAAAGAATTCTTGTAATAATAATCACTTTGATTCTGCACTGTCTAATAAATCAAATTCTACTTGAATCCCTTGCGATATCAAGTCTACACAGAGATTCCAAGGAGATGACCTAATCAGCTGTGAGTCAGCTGACAGATTAAAGCGACCTGCAAACAAGCTCCAATTTGTGCACACCAAGCTTCCTTGTCTTTCATAACACTGATAGCGGAGCCTGCAAGCTTTAAAGCTAGGCGCCAACGTGTTCGTACCCTGACTGTTAGGATTTTATATTATTAAGAACTTAACGGCTACCATATTCGCACTTATTTAGTAATTGATGTGTTCTGCTTTTGTTCGATGTACACTTAACGGCAAAAAGAATGGGCCGACTCTTGATCGATAGAAATGCTAAGTTGTTCTATCGCGCGGTTCACTCGTGTAAACGTAACCCACTGCAAGGCATTGCTGTGGTGTCTCTTCATTGAAAGTCGCCCGTCTATAATGTGGCAAACCTTACCAGCAGTGTGTGGCCCAGTGGTAAGAAGTCTGACATCAGAGTAGAGGTTGTGAGTTCGCCTCCCGGTATGGTAAAGTTGTTATTTTTTCATAATAACTTTTACTTAATTTATTAGAATAAATGTGAAATGACATTTGTTAACAAACTTCGTTATGCCTGCCTTGTAAAAATATTATTGGCCATCACTTGTGAGCTATTAATAGGTGAGACCTGGCCTGTATAAACAAAAATACTTGTTTCACATCCTAAAAAACCCGACGCATATCAAACACAAATAAATAATTAAAATAACAAACACAAACAATTGTTTAATATATTAACAAAACAAGGCCTGTGGTGGGGACTAGTATCTCGTCCACAAACTACCTGCGTCAACAACTGCCCTCATTCTGCGCGGCATGGAGTCCACAAGATTATGGAACAGGTCTAAATTCTTAGCCATCTCCTCCCACGCAACTAGAACTCTGTCCCACAATTCCTCAGGTGTCCGAACGGGTGGTTGTTCTGCCCAATTAGAGCGTAGGGTCCTTTTGACTGCAGCCCACGAATTTTGAATCGGATTCACATCTGGTGAATTTGGAGGCCAGTCGACTGGGTCGACATCACGCCTCCTCGTAAACTATCTTTGAATCCGGTTGGCGGTGTGTATCGGATGATTATCCTGCTGGAAGAAAAGTGTTCCTTCTGGATATCGTTTTCCGTTGTATTAACAGATAGCAGTATTGCTTGAAAGAGAGAGGGAAGTTTATTATTTGTTAGAGTCTGGGCATATTCTAAGAGATATCGTCACATAATTATAGCTTTGCGAGACACATATGATGACAAATTTGTAATAAAAAAAAGATAAGGGGAGATTCGAACCTTGAGTTACTACTATCAACTGCTTCAATAGACCACTGCCGTAACGACTTACGCTACTATAACTGTTAATAGCTGTTTGACATAATACGTGGTTTCCCTGTTCATATTAGCTCCGGTTGATTTTGTATTTATCAATTTTATTATTATTTCACTCTGGTGTATCTAGAATCAATCCGCCATTCGATTTTATTACATATTTTAGACTCTTAAACGAAATACAGCAAATTTAAATGGTTTATGTATTACCTAGTGAACTACGGCTTTGACGAGACGAGCATGCGCAATGTATGTCTCTGGAACTTAGAAATTGTCGGCCTGCCCATTCTTTTTGCCGCGAATATGAACAGGAAAACCACGTATTATGCCTAACTGATAATAACAGTCACAGTAGCGTACGTCGTTACGGCATTGGTCTATTGAACAAGTTGGTAGTAGTAGCTCAAGTTTCGAATCTACCCCAATTTTCTTTTTTTTTATTACAAATTTGCCATCATATGTGTCTCGCAAAGCTATAATTATGTGGCGATATCTCTTAGAATATGCCCAAACTCTAATAAATAATAAACCTCCCTCTCTCTTTCAAGCAATACTGCTTCCTATTAATACAACGTTCTGTCTCGTCATTACGATTGAAGATGGCACAGAAACAATAACTTATTGCCCTTGTTCGCATAGGTTATTCTGCGTATGCTACTCTCCGACAGGGCTTCGATTGGAGAAATGTAATTTTCTCCAACCAGGTAATTGTCTCCAGTAGCATTCTGCGTATGCTAATCTCCGACAGGACTTCGATTGGATAAATGTCATTTTCTCCGACGAGGTAATTGTCTCCAATAGCAACGATAGTACTGCCCTAGTTTATTGTATGAATGGCCACTGATACGATGAACGCTTCGTGAGACGAATTAACAAGTCGGGTTGCGTGAGGGTCACGTATTGGAGGTGGATGTCATACGATGGGGCAGGACTTCTGGAACGCATCCACGGGCGGTTTACGGCAGAAGTCTACGAACACATTTTGGAAAATGTAATGATCCCTTCCGCCCGAAAACGATATCCAGAAGGAACACTTTTCTTCCAGCAGGATAATCATCCGATACATACCGCCAACCGGATTCAAAGATGGTTTACGAGGCGTGATATCGACCCAGTCGACTGGCCTCCAAATTCACCAGATATGAATCCGATTCAAAATTTGTGGCCTGCAGTCAAAAGGATCCTACGCTCTAATTGGTCAGAACAACCACCCATTCGGACACCTGAGGAATTGTGGGACAGAGTTCTAGATGCGTGGGAGGAGATGGCCAAGAATTTAGACCTGTTCCATAATCTTGTGGACTCCATGCCACGCAGAATGAGGGCAGCTGTTGACGCAGGTGGTTTGTGGATGAGATACTAGTCCCCACCACAGGCCTTGTTTTGTTAATATATTAAAAAATTGTTTGTTTTTGTTAATTTAATTATTTATTTGTGTTTGATATGCGTCGGGTTTTTTAGGATGTGAAACAAGTATTTTTGTTTATACAGGCCATGTCTCACCTATTAATAGCCCACAGGTGATGAGCAATAATATTTTTACAAGGCAGGCATAACGAAGTTTGTTAAAAATGCCATTTCACATTGAAACTAATAAATTAAGTAGAAGTTAAAATAAAAATATAATATTTTTACCCTAACGGGAGGCGAACTCACAACCTCTGGTATAGATGTCAGACTTCTTACCACTGGGCCCCACACTGCTCGTAATGTTTACTACCTTATACACGGACGACTTTCAATGAAGAGACACCACAGCAATGCCTTGCAGTGGGTTACGTTTACACGAGTGAACCGCGCAATAGAACTTAGCATTTCTATCGAAAAAGAGTCGGCCCATTCTTTTTTCCGCTAAGTGTACCTGAGAAATATTTTCTTTAAGTAATCGTATTAATTTATGGCGTTCATTACCAACATATTTGTCATATTCAGTAGCATGTTGTAAAGAATAATGTCGTTGGATATTGAACTTCCTAAACAGCTGCAGTGTTTTATGACAAATTAAACACTTTGCTAATCCACTGCTCTCTACCAAAAAGAACTCCTCCTCCCATGATACATTAAAAGCATTGGGAGTAGCGGGACGCTTTAGTGTATGAGCGGAAGCTCCGTCTTCAAAGTTCGCCATCATACTGCAGAGTCACCACTGCACCGACACTGAATGACGTAAGTATGCATACGTCACAGCGCTCGCAGACCCGCTCTTTAAAGCACGCAGCGCTCATTTCTCAGAATCACGTAATGTGCCCAGCCCTGACGTAGACATAATAGCTAGAGCAACAAAAGCATTAAAATTAGCCTATACTAAATTACATCTGGCGGCCAAAGAAATAGGACTACAAATTAGCCAAGATAAGACAAAATATATGGAGGTTATATAAAACGTAGGAGTACACCATATTTTGAGGTAAATGGGTATAAATTTGAAAACGTGAATCAATTTAAATATCTTGGAACTCTAATCACGAATTATAATAAAATACAAAAAGAGTTATCGCACGGAATAATCATTACAAATAGAAGTTACTCAGCACTAAAAAGACACATGAAATACCATCTGCTTTGTACTAGGACAAAGATTAAATTATATGAAGACATTAATTAGACCAATTTGGTTTATGGTAGTGAGTGCTGGACCCTCACCAAGAAGGATGGAGAGAATTTAAGGATTTTTGAAGGGAAAGTCCTGAAAAGAATTTATGGCCCCACGAATGATAATGGTATATGGCGAATTAAGTACAATTTTGAATTATATCAATTGTACAGAGAACCAGATATAATTAAGACTATCAAATCAATAAGAATCAGATGGCTTGGTCATCTGTGGCGGACAGAGGAGAGTAATCCAGTGAGGAAATTTACTTTTAATAACCCAGATGGCATCAGGAAAAGAGGAAGACCACCATTGAGATGGATGGATAATGTAGAATCGGACTTGTATGAGTTAGGAATTAGCGCTTGGTGAAAGAAAGCAAAAGATAGGGACCAGTGGAAGATTGTGGTGAAGGCGGTCATGGCCTGAAGCGGGCTGTCGCACCTATGAAGAAGAAGAAGAAGAAGAAGTATATGAGAGCTCTGTTCTCTACGGTTTATCACTTTAGCGTTAACTACCTTATATTATTACCATTCTCCAATTATACTGACAATTTTTTTAATTTCAGATTTATATTTATACTATAATTTTCGATTTACTTATTTTCTTACTTAGGTATTTATCCATTTATTCATTCATATATCGAATCATTTAATCGGTCAATTGTTCTATTATTAATTAATTTACTTTTTTATTTATTCATTCAATAATTCATTTATATGTTATTTAATTATTTGTTTCTTTACTATTAAGTTATCTGTTTATTTATAATTTATTTATTTATTGTTGTATTTATTTATATGTTTCATATACCGGTACTTATCTTTGTTTGTTTATACAGTGAAATTATTTGAGACATGTTGATTTTTCAGGGATTTTTTTTTTCTTATTTGCTTCTTTAAATATTTAATTTATTCTTTACTCCATTATTTATTTATTGTTTATTTCATTTATAACTAAAAACCTACATTTATTTAATTTTCTCTTTACGGATTTCTTATCACAATTTTCTTATGTATTTATTGATCGATTACGTATTGTCTAATTTCTCGAATAGTTTAAAAGTTACAATATAAATTACGTACCTTCTAAATCGGTTAGGAATTTATATTTTGAAACATAACGGCTATCACATTCGCATTTATTTAGTAATTCCCTAGATCATATATGTAACAGATAACTCCTCGCTACGTTAAAATCGGTTGCACTTTGAAGAGAACAACCGCCAGGATCGCCACCCGTCCGCCGTAAACGAACACGAGATGGCAGGACAGTCGCTAATGCAATTCAAATGGGAATTATGACGTGACTTCTTATGTAACAACTAGATGGCAGCGTAGTAAACCTGACAAAAGTTGTTAATTTTTTTTTAATGTATCGAAGTACATATGATATTTCCATGCAGATATTCTGCGTCATCATACGATGAAAGAGTAATGGAACGGAGAAAAATTCTCTCCGGCGCCGGGAATTGAACCCGGGTTTTCAGCTCTACGTGCTGATGATTTATCCACTAAGCCACACCGGATTCCACCCCGGCGTCGGACAGAATCGTCTCAGATTGTTCCAACTCTTGGGTTCCCTCTAATGGCCGCCCTCTGCACTACGTCATAGATGTCTATAAACGTAGGACCGAAGTCCACACATGTGCTGAGGTGCACTCGTTATGAGTGACTAGTTGGCCGGGATCCGACGGGTTCAAATCCCGGCGCCGGAGAGAATTTTTCTCCGTTCCATTACTCTTTCATCGTAAAAGTTGTTAACCTCAAAGCCTATAAGCCCGACATATCTGTTACATATATGATCTAGGGTAATTCTTACGTTCTGCTTTCATTCGATATAGCCTACTGTATAGACCAGTGATGTCAAAACAAGCGCGTTTTTCTGACCTTGACGTCGTGCGCGGGCATTAAGCGCTAGATATGGAAAGAGAAATAAGCAGCCTGTTGGATTAAGAAAACCGGGTGCACAAACTTCAAACGGAACGTGAAATTTTATATCGTTAATTTTATATGTCTTCTTTCTCTTTATTATTTTCTATATTGTCTGTAAAACAAAAGTACTAACACCTATTTCTTAGCCTAATATTGCAGTTGTGTTTTAAATGTTAATAACATAATAAAAAGTAAAGAAGGAATATTCACACAAATTCCATAATACCTACAACTATACTGTACTAAGTGAATTAAACACATCATTCATAAAGAAAGTATTATCCCAAAGAAAGACACTAAGTATGACATGATAAGTTGAAATTGTTATTGATGGTATCTTTAGCCTTATAAAAGTAAAATCAAAACAATATTATAGTACAAAGCAAAGTTGCCTAGGTATATGTTTTAACTGTAACTAATATTACTTAATAAAACTCTTATCGCATTATGCTTTTAGGTGATATTGGTACGCAAATTTCTGTTATCAGAATATTAAATTATCTTAAAATCTGCTGAAGCTATAGACCTGACGTTGTACCAACATATATTTTGTTTGTGATGTAACAGTACTTGCTTTGTTAATTCATTTCCTTACAAACATTTTCCATGCGAATATTTTCAAACATTTTAATACATTATATTCAGTAATACGTATTTATGATATATTAGATTTGCAAAACGTTGTTTTAGTACCTGTAAGGCTACTAAACAAACATATCTGAAAATTTCACTTTTCTGTAAAAAAGTTGAGAAAATATTCCTTTTTAATAAAAAAGCAAACTTGTGAAAAATGAGCATTAAAATTAAAACTTACAATCTTATAATACACTTATACTTCTCAGACAAATCTAAAAATTAACATGGATACAGTTTTAATAAGTTCTCTTCCCTTTACTTATTGAATCAGTGCTGGCCATCCCTGTATATAGCTCGACCAAGTGGCATATACTATCTCTTAGGCTCTCCTAGGCTCTAAAGCGCGCGCTTGCTCCTATGGGCATCAGTTGAATCACTGGCATAGACGAACGTCAGTCTGGTTTTACTGCACAGCAGTGTTGTAGGAAATAATCTCCTTTGAAAGGTGACTAGGTTACTCATATCGTATTAGGGAAACTATAAAATTAATTACGTATTTAAAATAATTATTATTGGTAACTCGCAGTTGAATGACTTTTCAAATGCATATTGATTGCATTGTGTTTTTTAAATTCTAAAGCTGGAATTATATAAATTTGAATTTTGAGAACTACCGCTATGGTATTTACCATTTCATTACTGCCTTCAGATTTTGTGTGTTCCCAACATTCTGTTGATCGGAGTGAATATGTCCAAAGGCTATAATGACTTTCTGAATATGCAAAACTCACCATGGTTAGTTACACATACAGAAATGTTTTACATTTATGATTATTTTTCTCATATTATATGCACCGTGCATGGGTCTGAAAATCGTACTGGTGGCGCCGCGCAGTGTCTCAATTTCTAATTAACTACAGGCTCGCAGTCATTCACTAGTCGTGTGTGATATAGAAATTACATGCGGCTTTCTGCCGATAAAAAGTTGTAATATTAGTAAGAATGGGTTCATTCATTCATGGTGTTCTTTCACTGCAAACCCAGCAATCTCCAGTCTTTATTTATTTAATTTACAATTCATTTTGAAATGGTCAGCTAAGCCCCTTATTAATGCTATATATCAATAAATTTAAATCTTTTTATTCAATCTTATGGCTTAACACTAATGTAATATAATATAATATAATATAGTATAATATAATATAATATAATATAATATAATATAATATAATATAATATAATATAATATAATATAAAACAAATATGTCAATGTTTTATATGTTTACATCGTATTGTGTCATACAAACGTTTTCGCCCTCATGGGGCATCTTCAGGTACGAAGTGTTTACAATATCAGTCTAAAATCAATTAAAATAATCTGCTCTCATGTTTGAAAATAATAATAATAATCTTATTGATTATAATTATAATTATAATTATAATTATTGAGCATAGTGACGAATATTGATCATACAAATTATTGAACATAATCATGTCAAATGTTAAAATTCACAAGCCTACATGGCTATAAAATGTTGCTGAAGAATAAGTAATGATGACTCACAAAAGTTAAATCTTAATACAATAATATCATAGGTGCATTGTGCTATTGCAAATAAACTTTCATTAATAATGACATAAACATATTATGTAAGCGTGTGTATCAGTATATTGACCAATAATAAATATATTATAGAATTATTTTGGAATACAAACGTATTATACTGAATGTTGAGTCGTAAAGTCTGAAATCAAATGGTGTGATTGGCTTTTTCTGATGGGGCAAGTGGGTTGTTTTTATATTCGTTAGTTGATCATACGATGGTTTACACACGACTGCAAATTCGCTATAACACAACACATATGAACAATACCATCAACATACTACCTCTGATTGAGGTTCTGACTGATATGTACATCTATTATCAGGCAGTGCATCTCACTTGACGATGTGTCAGAGGAAGAACAATATTGTTTGTATGCATCCGAAGTCTGACTAGTGTAATATGTAGCTACTCGGCGATGTATGCATTGGGAGGGGAAAAGGAACTGGCCACCCTACCCCATGATCTTTTGGCCTAGTTGCCTCATAAGTGGTGCCTTGTTGGTATCACTTGTGAGGTTCAGACTTGTCTTCGGACAGTTGATTAAACAACAACGACATACGGAAGCAGTTCAATTGATAGTATGTGTAAAATGTTATATAAGTTTTAATTCGCTGAATGCAACTTTCGACATGAATTTGAATACTGGCAACGTTGTAAGTAGTTTAGACTTCTTCAGCTGTTACTTTGTCATCATGCAGATACGGTGGAGTAACAACAATGACCCCTTTATCGGAGAGGTTTGTTTTTATTCCGGGAAAACCCTGACTTCATCACCACCTTCTAATAAAGTCAATAATGCGCAATCAGTTGTTATGAATGTGTCATTCGATCTGCCACCGCAGCATTTATATTTGAGCCGTTCAGAGCAGAAGTGGTGTAAGTCAAAAATGGGTAATGAGGGTTGAAGTAAACATTCTGTAAAATACAGCGCAAAGTAGCAATAAATATTCAATTTATTTAAACTATTAATAGTCAGTGGATAGCGCGAAGGACTTATTAATTGCTACTTTGCGCTGTATTTTACAGAATTTTTACTTCAAACCTCATTACCCAGTTTTGACTTACACCACTTCTGCTCTGAACGGCTCATTTGAAGGCCACCATCTGATCCACGTTGGATGGCTGTTCCACTTTACTTCAGTACAATTTTATTAGTTGTCATTCTGCATTTTAGGTAGTCTACCTTTTTTTTACAATATTGCGGGCATTGTTTCCTGAATACTTCCTCTGATAGGCCAAAACCAAAATTACAGTAACCGTTGTGGATGTCAACAACATTAAAGTGGTGATAAAAATACATTATTATTATTATTATTATTATTATTATTATTATTATTATTATTATTATTATTATTATTTGTAAAATGAACTTCGAACATCACCCTCATAGCAGAATACGACAATCCAGTTTTCATTTTAATTTGAAAATATGAGTAGACGATTTTCTTTAATAATCTTACTATATGATTGTGTTTCAATTGACAGAAATTTTAACAATATAGCCTATTCAAAATCACAAATGTCACTCCCATTACGTCTGGTAGTTCTGTCTCATCTTTTACTGAAGAATAACCTCGGAAACCTTGCATTTCATTAAACCACAGTCTACTATATAGTCACGAAGCTTGAGTTTTGAGGGTGCTAGAAACAATAGACTGTGACGGTTCTATTTTGCATTGCCTGTAATGGGGCGATATTTGCGATCCTAGTGGTAAGCAACTATCTAATGTTTGCATATTTACTACGTATTGAGCTTCGCGATGTATATACTAGACTGTGATTAAACTATAATTTGTTTCTGAACTCTTGTCATAACATTTTTTATGTGACTTCAGTTTGGCATGTAATGGAATAGCCCAGCGATGGGGAAAAGTAGCACAGTATGTTCCCTTCCCCTCAATCATAGTTGAACCCCTACCACTATGGCTAGCAGACTACTCATTCCTATATCTGTTTCCGTCCAAATCACGACCATTCTGTCACAATAAGTCTGCGAATATCAGTGGTGGAATCGTGTCCCACAGCAAAATAAAAAGATACATTTACAAAGACGAATGAGACTATAATTTTGTGTTCCTCGAAATAACAAAGCATTGTTTGTTGTGCAACAAGGAGGCATTCTGCTCCTTGTTTAGTGTGTTCCGGCACTTTAAATCCCTTCATGAATAGAATTATATTGAGACGAATTTGGCAGATAAATATTTGAATTTGTGTTTACATCGTAGTGACATTGTTATAACAGAAATCCTGATATTACAGTATCGTGACGGTTTTGTGTAGTCGTTTTACAGATTAAACGCTAATTTATGTTCCTTTTTTTAAATAGGGCCATCCCGCAATAAGAAATTGAAAGAACTAAAACATTAATTAAAAACCAAAGACGAGCCAGCTTCAGTTTGTTTAGCAACAAACATACTTCGTGTTAGTTATCTTTTCCCAAAACATATAGCAGAGAAATTTAGGTGTTCTCGGAAGGGAGTAACAACTTCGGCCCAAGGTTTTATGACACGATAATAGCTAAATTCCTAAACATCCTACAATTTGCTAATGCTCCTTATTAAAAAAATCAATTTAAAAAAATTGCTATTTACAGAGAAAATTTAAAGTTAAATTATTGTGATATGTGTCTTCTTTTTTACTTTTTACTCTGTTATTTAATAAAATGTCTTAACATTATGTGGAATGCTTCCTGAGCACGAGTATGTAACTTACTCTTTCTGGGGGTGCTAGAATGTTTTTATATAAAAAATCAATATGTATCTTTGTTCTGGCAATGAAGTATTATTATTATTATTATTATTATTATTATTATTATTATTATTATATTGTTGTTTCTTTTGTAACATTATTGATATATTTGTTAATTATTCGTGCTATCAGTTCATCTGTTGCAAGAGAAGTATTTGCATTCTATTTACTTTGTTCATTATTCATTTGATCTGTTTACCGAATGGGGTAACACAATTATTATTATTTTCGTTCTATTTATGTAAATACATTTTAATTACTAAAATGTAAACGCTTGTTTCGTTCTATTAACATTTATCAGCATCCTATTAGTTTAGGTCAGAAGTATAACAACACAACTATTACATCGCGTTTCTACTGGGTTACGCCACTGCACAGCTTTGGACTCGCCTTGTAAAGAATCAAACCCGGAAACGACGAAATATGCCTGACCTTGCTGTTTTAGATGTGGAGTGAGTAAATTGCTGAATATGTTCGTTCCACCCCTTTTCCCCATCGCTGGAATAGACACTTGAGCAGACAATTCACACAATTCAATTGTGAAAGAAAAAACAAAATCACTAAGAATGGTTTCATTTACTTCTGCCTGTATGACTACTTCATTTTTCGAAATAACACTTGTGCATTCACTTTCCATAATACTTAAATTTTCATCTTTTCTTCTTCTTTTTCCGTCTCTTTCGTATCTTTCTGGAGCTAGTTTAGATGAGGCAGCCTTTTTCTTGTAAGCTTAATCATTTGGAAAAATACTGGGAACGGTATGCTGGTTTTGGGGATGTTCTGATCTCGTTTCCCAATAAAATGAATACTGCAAGTTCTTATTGCGAGTGTTGGTTCCCAAGGTGAACCATCAGCACTTGAAATCAAGAATTAAATATCGATATGAATACATTTAAAATAAATATATTATTATTTATTATTGCTAATATTATACATAATATATATGTACAGAACTTAGCAATTATGTACTATGTTTTTACTTTTAAATATAATAACACATACAGCATTGAAAATTAAATTATAAATTCCTGCCGATGATTTAATGATTATTTATAAGCATAATATAATATATACATTCTATTTTTACATTACTATATAATAATACTATCATTACAAGCAGTGTAGCGCTATTTACTTTCGTCTACGTACTGCTTGGATCCACAATTAGCGTCGTTCCGCTTCAGTTTTCTGTTTCGGGAGTGAATAAAAACAATATCGGTTGGTGTGTTCCTATAAGCATTACTGCATCCAAGGACACAGTAATTTGCGTTACCTTTCCGCTTTTTAGGATCATCCATATTTCTAATCGTTTAAGCTGAGACGTTATGTATATTCATACGCTTCAAGCTCAACTCTATCGCTGCTGTCCTGCAGTAACAACAGTCGCCACCAGAGGAGCTTGCACGGTGCCTATATGCGTATAAAAGCTCACAGCTATTTAATTTTCTGTGATATAGCCTACTGCAGTAGTGTCAGAGTTGTAAGCTCCGAAACCGGTTGTGGTGCTAGAGACGTCCAGTCGGAGCGTGAACTTGCTTATGTCTGTGGAAGCACCGGAGCACGCAACGAGTTATAGTGGAGCGCTCCGCTCCGTTTAGGCTGTGTCTGACAACGCTGGTGTACTGGAATATAATGGCTACGATTTTTTTTCCATTCATTCCAAAATTGTGAGAGCGTTTATTTCTTACCGTGATTCTGCAATTAAATTATTACAGGGAATTACGAGGTAAAAATATTCTCAGTTCAAATCAAACTTGGTGCTTCAGATAGGCTATAAAAAGTTTATTATGTATATATATTCGTGTATCCACCTATGAATTGATTTGAGTCGGGGATTGCAGAAACAGCACGTCATGAAAACAAATTTTTTCTCTAGACAAAAAACGGTATTACTGGTGGTAGACCACATCATTGGTTATAGTACTGGCTTCTTCAGACAGAAGCCTAGTAGATGTGTCGTGTTATACCAAATTTATTGGAATCTAATGAATTGTTAATGAAATAAATCAATATATATTAGCTTGACATATGCTGTTTCTGCAAGGAATCAAAATTGTAGTATAATAATTTCAGTTGAACTAAAGTTTATTTGTTAAATTTGAGATATAATATATGTATAGATCTACTGTGTACTTAATACATAAGTAAAGCATATAAATGAACTTATTTTTCCACAATAGGCCACTGAAGAACATTATTGTAAAATTCTTGATATTGATGTGGTGTGTAACGCATTGGTTTGCGTACATCGTCAAGCTTCTCTGTTTGAATTGGCACGATTGTGTCTGTATATGCCAATGAAGAAGGTAAATATGGTATTCTCCTTTGTACTTACAAGCAAACATTCTCATGGGGGCAGATAAAAAATTAATCTTTTTTCTTCCATCATTTTAAACATGGCAAAAGTAGTGCTTATACAAATTTTGGCCACTCGAGCACAATTACGAAGGCCGTAAAAAAAAAAAATAAGTTTCCCCGGGGCCTTCTACGGAAAGGGAACAAAATTTCATGGAAAGTTTTATTGGAACAGATATAGCAGTTGTTGAGTTATTTTTCAACGTGTTCTCCACCAGAATTGAGACATTTGTCATTCAGTGGGCTCAATTTTTGTATCCTTGTGTCGTAGATGTCCGACGTCTGGAATCGGAACCAATGTGTCGGCACATATTTTTGACATGAGTTATGAGTTGTCTCTGCGCGCTTCCAGGAATTCACAGGTCTCGAAATGTGAAACGGCTATACTAACATACTCGTAACGTGGTTTATGCAAGGAATGATAGCCCTATATCAACAGTCCATGAAACTCGAATAAACTCAATTCGCCACAAATAGTCACATGTGCTGTTTCTGCAATCCCTGATTCATTTATTTATTATCCATTTACGAACATATTTATGGAATATTTAGAAATTTATCAGTTTATCCTTTCTAGACTTTTAAGCATATTTATTACTAATAATGATAATGGAATTGTTCATTTAATTATTGACTTGTAATTCAAGCCTCTAAATAAAAAGGGGCTCTAATTTTTTTATTTGGTTATTTAACGAGGGTGTACCAAATACTAGGTTATTTAACGTCGATGAGATTGGTAATAGCGATTAGGTATTTGGCCAGATGAGGCCGAGGATTCGACAAAGATTACCTGGCTTTCTCCTTACCGTTGGGAGAAACCTCGGAAAAACCCCAAGTAATCAGCCAAAGCGGGAATCGAACCCGCACTGGAACACAACTCCTGATCGGCAGGAAAGCGCGTCAGCCGACTGAGCTATGCCGGATGGTAGGCTGTAATTGCCAAAATTGTTGAAAATTAATTAAAAAAAATAGTTTATGTCCCTGGCATAAACCATTAAGAAAATCATACGGCCCATTGTAATTTTATTTAGGTCACAGTTACACTCATAGGTATCATACTACATTTCTAGTCGTACATCAAAAGCTCTATTTCCTACGGTTTGTCTGTTTAGCTTTTCCTCGTTTTTATTATGACCAGTCTCCAATTTTACTGACATATCTACATTGTAATTTCTCATTTAAATATTATTTATTTGTTTATTCATATATTTATTTACCCATTTATTCATTGATATACCGATTCATTTACTTATTCAATTGCTCTTTCATTAATTAACTGATTAATCAATTTGTTCATTCAATGAGTTATTTATTTATTTATTTATTTATTTATTTATTTATTTATTTATTTATTTACCTAGGTCCCTATTTATATGATGATTCACTATTTATATATTTATCGTTATCCTTTTCAAAGGTACTTTATGTATTCATTTTTATTTACTTACACAATGAAATTATTTGTACACTCCTTGACTTTTGAGATTTTTCTTATTTTTTACTTTAAATAATTGATTTATTATTTACTGAATATTTAATTACTGTTTATTTCTTTTATGGAAATAAACATACATTTATTTGATTTTCTCTTCATTGTTTCTTTATATTTTATTAACTTCGTATATATTTATTGTTTGATTCCTTATTGTTTTATTTCTCGAATAGCATAAATGAAATGTAGATTAAATGTTATAATACATATTACGCGCCCTCTAAAACGGTTTGGATTTTATATTTTGAAACGTAACGGATACCACATTCGCATTTATTTAATCATTGTTGTACTCTGTTTCATTCGATGTACTACATAGCCGAACACCAGTCTGGTATTGCTACACAGCATTGTTGTAGAAAAGAATCTTCTTAAAAGAGTGAGTAGGTTACTGAAATATTATGTATCTTATATAACTTAATTACCTTATGCACGACTTGTGCGCATTTATTCTATTATTATTAAAATCTTAGTAGGCAAATTATAAGAAATATCATTTTAAATTATTTATTCTAATTCGTAGCTGGTTTTTCAGGGATTTTTTCCTTATTTACTACTTTTAATAATTAATTTATTGTTTACTTTATTACTTAAAAGCATACATTTATTTAATTTTCTCTTTATTGTTTATATATATTTTTTTTAATTTGCGCACATATTTATTGATTGATTCCTTATTGCTTTACTTCTCGAATAGCATAAATAGCATGTTGATTAAATGTTATAATATACAGGGTGATTCACGAAGATTGTACATTACTCTAAGGTGTAATTTCTGACATCATTCTAATGAAAAAGATTCATACAAACATTTGTCCGATTTTTAATAGTTTCGGATAAAATTACGTTTCTTTCTTCCGTAACACGCATTCTTGTGAACTCTCTCTCTCTCTCTCTCTCTCTCTCTCTCTCTCTCTCTCTCTCTAGACGTCTGAAGCTGTATGTGTTACAGTACAGCTAGTGTCCATGGATGTAATAGAGTAGTGCAATCACCGAGTCGGCCGCCATTGTTATTCCTTTTCAACACGCTTGGGACAGGAATATTTAAAGTAAAACGCAGTTATCTTTAATCTGAAGGGCAAAAACTACAAAAGGATATTCGTATATTTCAGAACATTATTGTCAGACAACATGCTAATCTATAAAAACTTCATTTAATAATTATTACAGCATAAATATACATTTAAATGTTCAATACATTTCTTCATACACATCACAAGTATGGGCATTATAGCAACATAAAATTAATAAATTACAAGTAACAAATGAAAACAACAATGTTACAAATAAAACAATAATAAATCTAAACATTTCCAACTGCATTCCTCATGCAAACTCTCCGCTTCCGCATGTAAGGGGACACTATACTGAAATTTATCCAAGTTCCTTAGTTTTAAGGGTTCACAATAGCGAAATCAATAACTGCCATACTTATGAAGCAAGATTCACGAAATTTTGATCACTGGTATATCTGCTTCATATTGACAAATGTACAAAATTTCATCTGCCTGTAATAAGTGGTTTACATTTCATTAAAATATTGAACCTCTTTATATAAAAAGTCGCTTGCACTGCAATTTACATTATTCTTAATTGACATTCACTTATATGGATCCTTACATACATGGAATCAAATCTTACTATGAGGTTTTGCTGTAAAACTAATCAGTGAATTCTAGAATTTTTTATAAAATAAAAAAAAAATAATAGTAATAAAAATTCCTAGTAATTTATCCATTCACTGTACACAAAATTCCAATAGTAATGTTTGTTCCAATGTATATAAAGAGGCATATAAATTGAATACCAATTAAAAATAATGTAAGTTGTGGCGCAAGGGACTTCTTAGGTACATAAAGCAATACAGTATTTTATTAAGATACTAGCCTTACCCGTGCGCTTCGCTGCACTTGTTAGGTATAAATAAATATCATTGTCTTATATCTGTTATATTTCCAAATACAGATTTGTTATGGTTAGTGGATAATTAATTTATTATCAATTATAAATCGTTTGCTCCTGAATTACTTTAAAAGTTGTATTTAAAACTATGACTGCAACTGTTATTACCATTCAATAGATTCTGGAGTTCGTCGATTAATTCTACATTTAAGCTTGGTATTATTTTAGACCTAACAGCGTCTGAAATAGAATATATTTGTAAGAACTGAAGGTCGTTACTCTCAGCTGGAGGAAGGTTTTGTCACCAAACGATACCATATGAAATAAGGTGTTGTACTGCCCTATATCATTTAAAACGTATGTTGATAACGGATTTACTACTATAAATACCTACCTGAGTTTTTAATTGGTTCTGGAAGCTCTTGAACCTTAGGAAGAAAAATTTTTCCAGCAGCGCAACGTATTCAAGACTAATTTACAAACATGATAAACGAATTATTCTTGCAATGAAAACGGATGCTCCGTAGACCAAATAATCGTATTTTAATTAAGTAATTACTTCATAGTTTGATGTGGTATTGTATGATGATATGTCTGAAATACCTATGTTGTTAATTGTTTTTATTGTAACATTTGGCCATAACTGACCGAGTATATCTTATATTATAAGACCTCGCGCTCAGGGTTCGGAGTTTGAAATGGCCTACAAACCACAAGTCATGCTAAAGATGTTGGTTTGTTAATTATTCAATATGGAGTATTGTTGACTACATAGAACTGTTACCTATTAAGTATACATTACCGTAGCTCACCCAAATACGTAATTAAGCAACAAAAATATGTACTGTTATGTTACTGAATAATTAATACTTAATATGTGTCGCGTACATATTTGTAAAATTATTCCATCTCTGGCTTTCATGCTTTCATAAAAAAAAAACGCAACGCAAATCAGACATCAAATTTCAGTACGGTACCCCCAAATAGCATTAAATTTAACTGCAGTACATATACCTAATTATTAGTGTCGACAGTATATAAAGTTTTCTGTGCGTAAGGTTCTGTTTAATCGTACCTTATATGCATTTGTGCCCAGTCATCGATTCACTCATGAGCTTCTGTTATGACATAAAGCCTACGTCCATTTAAAGAAACTACACTTTCCAATGACGAAAGAATTAGATTCCTGAGATATCCTCATACAAAGACACAAACATGTGTCTTTATAATAATAATAATAATAATAATAATAATAATAATAATAATAATAATAATAATAATAATATTTAGTATATTATAAACACATATCATATCATCCGTATATTAATTAGATTGTTATCCAAGGACGCCTTAAATAAATGTAGTCATTTGTTTTATCTTTATTACTCGTATATTAATCTGACGTAGCCGTGTTATAAAAAGCATTGTATTTTAAAACAAGTATATCTCGCCATATGGTAATGCAGAATTCCTGCACGGAAATATCATATGTACTTCGGTACATCATAGTAATATCAGTTCCTATCAAACATTTTGCACAGAATAAAACTTATCGGAAATCGTTTTTAAAGAAACTTTTGTTATGTAATATTATTCATAAAAATCAATAATAAGCGAGATATTTCGATTTATTTAATTCAGGCCTTAAACCCCCCTTTTTAAATAAAGTATTTTGAATGACATATAGCCTAAAATTTAAGTTACAACGAACTTAATTTATATTTCAATTTTCATATAAGTCGGTTCACCCATTATTTCGTGAAAAGGTAACAAACATCCAGACAGGCAGACATACAAACAAAACTTTCAAAAAAGCGATTTTCGGTCTCAGGATGGTTAATTATACATGTTAACACCAATTATTTTTGCAAAGCGAAAATTACCAGAAAAATTTTGGTTACAGATTTATTATTAGTATATATTATATTATTTAAAAAGTGTGTTGATAACGGATGTATTCCGATAAGTAAGTTTTTAATTTGTTGTGGAGGATCTTGAATCTCAGGAGGAACAACTTTTACAACAGGGAAACATTATCTGCTTGGCTCATTACCCAATTTTTTTGCGTTGCATTTATTGCATAGTTTATTTATTTTATCTATTTTAACACAATTCAATTGAGCGTAGTTAAAATTTGGATTATAAAATAATGGAATGCTAAGCTAACGTACTATTGCTGCATACTAAATCAATACACTCTCGTTGTTCGTTAATTTTCTGAGATGTACGTGGTACATAAACATTATTTTATGAAATACATGAAACAAACAGCTTATACAGAATAGCCTATCATGTTTTCTGTGCATAAGAAGCTATTTTAATCTTACCTGTCCTCGATTCACTCAGACGTTACTGTAATAACATTATAACATTGTGTACATCTAGAGAAACTACACTTTCCAATGGTGAAATAATAATTATACAAATCGCTTAATTAGCTTCTGAGATTACTTCATATAAACACAGACACGTTCTCGGTATGTTAATAGCTTCCGTTTGTTGTTGTCCAAGGCCCCTTACAGACGAAGTCATTTGTTTTTATTTCATTACATCCCGTTAGGTGGCGATAATAAAAACGCATTGTTATTTTAAAACTTATTTATCTCATTAAATATCAGTACTATCAAAATTTGCATAGAATAAAACTTATCGGAAATCAGTTTTAAAGAAACTTTTATTATGTAATATTTTTCATGAAAATCATTAATAGGTTAGATATTTCGATTTATTTAATTCAGGTCCCCTTATTTTCAATGCCATATAGCCTAAAATCTATGTTAGAACAAACTTAATTTTTATTCCAATTTTCATATAAATCGGTTCAGCCATTAACGCGTGAAAAGGAAACAAACATCCAGACAGACAGACAGACAGATAGACATACAAACAAAAATAAAAAAAAAAACATTTTTGGTTTCAGGATGATTAATTACACATGTTGACACCAATATTATTTTTGCAAAAGCGAAAATTACCAGAAAAATTTCGGTTACAGATTTATTATTAGTAGCCTATAGATTAATAAAATGCAAACCACTTATCATAGAGGTACAGTATGAAATTTTGTACATGTGTTATTATTAACCGGCTGAATTTAGCTTTAAAAATGTAAATTAGCAATTTCAGTATGTCCTTCTATGGTGAAATAGGCCTAATGGTGAAAAATTAAGAAAATCTACTTACAAATTTATTGTGACTGTCTATTTAGACAGAGCTCAAAAAACGAATTAATTTATGTTCCTATGACTACATTGAAGCTTTTGAGCTAATATGAACTAAAAATTGTGAAAATTGTGACGCAAGGAGCCTTTTTAGTGACGTCAATATAAAATATATTTTAAAAATATTATTTCAAAACTATTAGTCCTAATGGCACCAAATTTTGTACAGATGATAGTATTGTAGGCATTTTCATGTAGTTTAAAATTCATTAATTTTGGATGAAAATTGTAAAAGATTTAAAACTCATATAAGTGTCCCCTTAAACGGTCTTTGTATTTCCAGTCGAGCCAAACAATACAATCTTGTCTCAGGAATGAATTCAGAACTTTCAAAAATATATTATGGAATGGAATTTAAGTGAGGGGAGGCACGGATGGCCCAGCACTGCGACCTGTTGAGATCTATTGCGCTAACCCTCGATATGGAATGAGTTGTGTGTCATATATCCCCTACGCGCACCAACCCAACCACATGACTCCCTAACGACCGGTCCCTACAGCCAACAGAAATCCATATACCATTCCTGCTTCGGCAACTTCCCCCAAGGCCCCCCTGTCGGTCCGAGGCGAAACTCCTCCCTTCAGCCTCGGCTGTTCGT
The DNA here is from genome assembly GCF_040183065.1 of Periplaneta americana. Taxonomy (NCBI): domain Eukaryota; kingdom Metazoa; phylum Arthropoda; class Insecta; order Blattodea; family Blattidae; genus Periplaneta; species Periplaneta americana. The sequence goes on from NC_091126.1 coordinate 126,663,263, forward strand.
TGCCAGTGTTGCTATATTCCACGGAGGCCAGTAGGGGAGGCTGCCTGTAGAGTAATCTGAAAAACCAGAAACGGGATGATGAAAGGATGATGGGGGAGGAAAGGAAGTGACGAAGATGAGTGGAGTTCCTATCGCCTGTTAAATTTACCTGATATTCATCCATAGTAGTGAGGAAAAAAACCCGAAAAACCTCACCCAGGCATTCTGGCAAATAGCAATTAGGAGTAAATTCAGAAATGCTTGGTTTGAAAGGGAGAAGATGGTAAAAATTTGACATTGATCCTAATTGGTACGTAATTTTAATTTGTTTTATGTAGATTAGTTTTAGACAAAGATTTAGGGTCCAAATTTCGAAAAAATAAATATCAAAATACAGTCTTTCATTAATCTCAAAATGTATGCTCGCTTAGGTAGCGGATCGTCCTTTTTATATTTATAGTCACTTCTTTCCTTTTTCCTTATTTCTTTACCTTGTGACAAAGAAAACAAATGTGCGTCTTTTTCAGTTCTCTGTGAGCAGTTCTGAACACAGCAACATCGCATTTTATCGCACTTACATTACATTCTTTCCCTAATCAACTGTATACTGCATAGCACGCTGGAAAAACAATGGAGGATTTATCGGCAATTGCCGGCGCAAAGGATTGCGGTACTCTGGATATCCACGGACTCTGCAGTAGGCTACAGCTGATAGCAGCGACACAAGATCTCGTGACATCAGGGTCACGGTTAGAGATAGCTAAACACCGGTACAACGTACAGTATGTACCTAGCAACCGAACAAAGAAAGTTATGGACTGCAGCGCGTGCAGTTCACACTTGGGCGGGCTACGTGTACTACTGCAGAAGGTAGGGTTTTTGAAAACCGGTTTTAATACAGTTTTTTCAAGTGAGTAATAACGTGAATGTTCTTCAATTAATTTATTATACACCCAATACCATTGTTACAAATAATTTAAAATTTTAAAACTTCTTAATACCTACGTTTATGTTTAACATTCAGGAGGGCGTAACTCACTCAATTTAAAAAATATGACATAGGTTTATATGAACTTTTTTCATCACAATGATGCCAGAAATCACATCCTAGAGTATTGCATATTCTTCGTGAACCATCCTGTAAAATATGTGCCTTCAAGAACGATTAGGAAGTCCACACCTGTGGAGTAACGGTTAGCACGTCTAGCCGCGAAACCAGGTGGCCCGGGTTCGATTCCCGATCGGGGCAAGTTACCTGGTTGAGGTTTTTTCCGGGGTTTTCCCTCAACCCAATGTGAGCAAATGCTGGGTAACTTTCGGTGTTGGACCCCGGAATCATTTCACCGGCATTATCACCTTCATCTCTTTTCAGACGCTAAATAACCTTAGCTGTTGATAAAGCGTCGTAAAATAACCTACTAAAATAAAAAAAACATTAGGATTTTATATTTTGAAACGTAAAGGCTACCACATTCGCATTTATTTTGTCACTGTTGCGTTCCGCTCTCATTCGATGTACTGCATACCTGAGCGTCAGTGTGGTATTGCTGCATAGCATGTTGTAGGAAATAGTCTTCTTAAAAGATGAGTAGGTTACTCAAATCTTAGTGGAATATTAATCATAAAAAATAATCACTTGAAATTATTTATGTTAATTCGTAGCTGTTTGACTTCCATGTGCTAGATAAATGCATTTGATTAGATTTTCTTTCTTCTTACCTCTAAAACTGTTACTAGATCCCATTAAATTTTGAGAACTAGCGCTCTGGTATTTATTATTTCATTATTGCCTTCAGTTTTCACTATGTTCCCGGCATCTTGTTGACCGGTGTGAATAATTTATTCTTGAGGCTATATTGTTTCTGTGAATACGCTAAAACTCAGTAACAGTAATTACACATAATGTTGTACATTTATAATTATTTGTATTATATTATAGATAAAAGCTCACAGCTAATTAATCTGCACGGATATAGTGCAATATAATTGCTACGATTTTTTTCCAATCATTCCAAAAGTGTGACAGCATTCATTTTTTACCGTGATTCCGCGATAAAAAAAAATATTACAGGGAATGACGACGTAATAAATTCTCACTTCCATTCAAACTCGGATCTTGTAGGCATAAAAATATTTATTTATAAAGATGCATTCATTTAGTGCTCTGCCCAAGGGCAGTTCTTACACTGCAAACCCAGCTTTCTCCAATCTTTCCTATTTTCTGCCTTCCACTTTGTTTCCTCATATGATCCGTATATCTTAATGTCGTCTATCTCTGATATCTTCCTCTGCCCCGAATTCTTTCCCCGTTCACCATTCCTTCCAGTGCATCCTTCAGAAGGCTGTTTCTTCTCATCCATTGACCCAGGCAATTCCTTTCCTCTTTCCGATCACTTACAGCATCCTTCTTTCTTCAATATATATTTGTGTATTCACTTCTGAATTGATTTATTTATTGACTCAGTTATCCTCACATTTAATTAAATATTTGCAGATATCTCGGTTTCATTTTTCTACATTCGTAACCACATTTGTCATTAATTACCGAATTATTAATTTTCATTATTGACTTCTAATTGAAGACTCGAAATAAAAAGAGTCTGTTATTGCCAATATCGCTGAGAATTGGTTATAAAAAAATTATGTCCAATGCTTAATCCAGTATGAAGTGTCCCATTGTTATCTTATATAGGTACCAGTTACTCTCATAGATGTCCAAATGTATGATATTACTTTACTAATCGGTCCGCCGAGTTAGTTCTGTGGTAGCCTGTCTGCCTCCAGACCAGCCCGGCTCGATTCCCGGCGGGGTCAGAAATTTTGATGTAAAATTTCTACCTCGGGACTAGGAGAGATGGCGGTGTACAACTTCTAATCACTAGATTGTGCACCAATATGCCTAGGCATATGTCACTGTTGATAGTGATTCGTCCGTCGGATGGGGACGTTAAGCTTGGCGGCTCTCGTGGTGCTATTCAACACGAGTAGGCTACGTGCCGGCACCGGGCTTCCCCTTCTCCCTTCCTCATCTTCATCATCATCATCATCATCATCACTCATTCCAAACACTACACTTACACATTCACGCACCCTAGTACACGACATAATTCTCCACAGATACACATCATGTTCAGCGTGACTCGCCGAAGTGGTGTACAACTAGAAAATGGGTCACAGTTCTGCCATCTATCCGCAATATGCGGAACCAGAATCACGCAAGGGAAGTGGGTAGGCATTGGATACACACACACACATATTACTAATCGAACATTAAAGCTCTGTTCTCTACGGTTTCTCTCTTTAGCATTAACTACCTTTTACTATTACCAGTCTCCAATTATGCTGACTTTTTTTTCAGATATATATATCTACACTGTAATTTGTCACTTGTTTTTACTTTTTTACTTATTGATTCATCCATTTATTCATTCATACCGAATCATTTACTCGTTCAATTGTTCTATTATTAATTAAAGTATTTAATTACTTATTCATTCAACAATTCGTTTATTTATTAATTTAATTATTTGTAGTTTTATTATTTATTTATATGTTTATATATTACTTATTAGTTTATCGTTGTATTTATTTATATGTGAAATTAGTTTATATTTCTTGATTTTTCAGGGATTTTTTCTTATTTGCTTCTTCAAATATTTAATTTATTTTTTAATTCATTATTTATTTAATGTTTTTTTTTTTCATTTATAGATGTAAACCTACATTTATTTAATTTTCTCTTTACTAAATTTTTATATTATATAATTTTCGTACATATTTATCGATTGATTACTTATTGTCACATTTCTAGAATAGCATAAATTGCATGTTGTTTAAAAGTTATAATATAAATTATGTGTCTTCTAAAACGCTTAGGATTAAATATTTTGAAACCCAACGGCTGCCACATTCGCATTTCTTTACTAATTGTTGTGTTCTGCTTTCATTCCATGTAGCCTACTGCATAGCCGAACGCCAGTCTGGTATTGCTAAACTGCAGTGTTGTAGGAAAGAAACATTCTAAAGGTGAGTAGGCTACTGAAATTTTAGAACGGTAAATATTAAATAAATTACGTGTTTAAAATTATTATTGGTATCTCGCATCTGATTGAATTTTGAAGAGTTTGATATATGCATGTTGATTATATTGTGTTTTTTTTCATTCTAAAGCTGTTACTAGATAAATTTGAATTTTGAGAACTATCGCTCTAGTATTTATCATTTCATTATTGTCTTCGGTGTGAATATGTCCAGAGATTAAATTGACTTTCTGAATACGCATAACTTCCAACGATTAATTACAATACTGTTGTACATTTATAATTATTTTTCTCATAATATATATATAAAAGCAAGTAGCTCATATTATAGTTAAATTGACTAAATTGACTTTCTGAATACGCATAACTTCCAACGATTAATTACACATACTGTTGTACATTTATAATTATTTTTCTCATATTATATATAAAAGCAACTAGCTCATATTATATATAAAAACAAATTTCAGTTCAATTCAAACTCGGGTCTTTCATATAATTGAATCGCTTGGTGCAGAAACCCCTCATGTCCACTTTTTGCAGTTTTTGAGATTCGTTGTTCATGCGATATTATTTATATAGACGTATTGATTGGTATCAAAATCCCTCATGTCCGAGTTGAACTGTGGATGCAACAACTGGCTAAAATTTTCATTTGGTGCAGAAACCCCTCATGTCCTGGACATGGGGGATTTTCATTCAAATTTTTAGGTTGCCTACATTTCGCGCGCGTTTCTGCTGTTTTCTCTCTCTTTCCGCGTTGTTGCTAGACATCCATTCACTGCAGGCTTTCTGTTTATGTTTGTTACAATTTTGCATAGTTAGAATGGCATCAGTCAGTAGTTAATTAACTGCAACTAAATGAAAGAAAGGTGTAAAAAGTGTTATATATTTGTACAAACGTGAGTGAATAGTAGAAAGTACATAGACTGAAAAATATGAAGATATTTCCGGCATCTGCATTGTTTACATGCAAAATCTGATGCTTCCAGTTATTCCCATTCAAGACGCATTCTATTTGTGCCAACTTTCTTAGTCTTAATATGTTTTCAATATACATAATTTAAAATCTGACAAAGCCATGTTTTATACATACGATGAAACAATAGAAAAAAAAGAGTCCCAATAAAGTGTATTCATTCATTCTCAGTTACATCAATGAATATGTTAGCCCAACCATTCTGCATTTCTATCTTTTCTCCGATTGCTGCGCCGACCAGAACAAAAATCATAGTGTCATTCGGCTCATGTTGGCATTAGTAGCGAAAGGAAGATTTGATTCAATCCATCAATACTTTCCCATCAGAGGACACATCTACCTGCCTTGTGACAGGGATTTCAGTGTTGTGAAGACAACTGTAAGGAAAAAAGAGTGTAGCTACTTATCACTGGATTACACAGAATTAGTTATCTCTTCTAGCTCTAAAAGTGCTTTCACGGTACACATAGTCCATAAAGAAGAAATTCTCGATTTTAAATTAAATTAAAAATTAAATTATTGTTTATTTAACGACACTCGCAACTGCCGAGGTTTTATCAGCGTTGCCGGTGTACTGGAATTTTATCCCGCAGCAGTTCTTTTACATGCCAGTAAATGTACTGATATGAGCCTGTCGCATTTAAGCACACTTCTATGCCATCGACTTGGGCCGGGATCGAACCCGCAACCTCGAACACAGAAGGCCAGCGCTATATCGACTGCGCTACCCAGGCCGACTCGATTTTAAATCTTGATGACCAGCACGTTATAAAAAAAATGTACTATCTCTGGAGTCACAAGGAAGAAAAGTCCCTAGAAAGATGAAGCAGCATTTTTCAATTTTAGAATTTATTGCAAACAAACTCCTGGTATTGTCAAAGCTCGAAATTTCATTGATGGACTGCAGAAACATACTTTCAGACTTGCAGAAAAAAACCTAATTCCAGATTTTCCATCAAAACTAGCTTTCTCTTTTGAAGAGGCAATGATTAGTGACAAAAAGATGGCCTATTTGAAAAGATTCGAACCTTATCTTCCTCATTTTCCAGAAATGCAATCCTTTTATGGATATTTATATACCAAATCCATTTATGTGTCTTAAGAGACATAATGTAAGTTATATTGGACAGAACTGTACAATTTTGTAGTGGTTTTTGCATACAATGTACTTTCTTACTGAATTGTGTGTGTGTTTCGAGTAGAAACCCCTCATGTCCAACATGTTTAATAGGCCTACATTATATTTTGGAGCTGAAGATAACAGGAAGACTCAAACTACACAGAAAAAATGTGCGTTCCTCCCACTATACATATATTAAAATGGATTCCCATTTCTGACTCTGCAATCAAAGTAATTCAGTTTTTTTCTTCTCCTGAAAAATCACAATAATTGGACATGGGGGGGTTTCTGCACCAAGCGATTCAATTATAAAAAGATTATTATGTATGGCTTATATATATATATATATATATTCTTGTTTCCACCTATGAATTGATCTATTTATTGATTCATTTACGTAGGGGAGAGTTGGATAAAACAGGATGGTATGATAAAACGGGATACCCGACTTATTTCGTTGGAAAGTGCTGAAACTTACCGAATAATGCGAGAACTTTGTTCTTAGGCTAGAAGGCGACATTATGCAGCGCTCACATGCAGAACGAGCACGTTAATTTTTGTTGTGTAGAGAAAAGTTTAAAATCAGCTGCTTAACTAAATTGTTTCGACTGATTTTAATTGGCACATTCTGGGATTAAATTTGCAGGGTTGAAGAGGTAAGTCTCTTATATGAATAAAACATTATTAGTCTTTAATTCTTTGTAAAGAAAACCGCTGTAGCTTTTACCGTTTTGTTGTGACGCCATGTTTTCCTTTACAACTCCTAGTCGGACAAAACAGGATACCCTATGGTTTGGCAAAACGGGATAGTATCCCGTTTTATCCAACTTGCATTGCATATGTGGGATTTCACTTTAAATTCTGAATTGAATATGTTCTCGCTATGACAACCAACAATGACAGTAGTTAGGAAGAAGAGGATGAAGACAACGACGAGGCGTACATTTATTGTAATCACCTCTTCTCTAATTCAAAATCTGAAGAGGGATGATGAAATAAGTGTACTCAATGCCAAGAATGGGCTCATCAGGCGTGCAGTAGTGTAGAATCGGAAGACTGCGAATAATTCTACTGTAACTTTTGTAAATGAAAAATTCTGCAATAGGACTATGAATCAATGTCAACAAACAGGATAGACCTTACGTATAATAATGTGATATTCTTCATTTAAGCCCACATACATATTTTAGTACTACTAATACATCAAGAAACGTTTTGCATCACCTGTAGAAGTGGTATTTACTCTCCACTTCAAGAAATATCCATAAAAACATTTGAAAGCTATCCTTTTAACTGTCTGAAAAACGTAAACAATGTTGAGAAACAGTAGACGTCTACCCTAGAAACCGACTGAAAAAGTAAACAGATGTAAACAGAAGGGCAAGAAATCTCATCTCTCAGCGAATAACTCAGGGTAAAACAGTTTTGTTTCATTCTAAAGAGGTTGAATAATCGCAAGGTGGTCAATTACGAACTTCAACTGTGTGAGGATTGTTTCTCTATGTCAGGAATGACTGTCTTCAAGGCAAGTAGCGAGCCGCTTAGGATTGAACCAGAATGATGTGGTATGAATCTGGAATCGCTTCCGAAACACAGGTAATGTCGACGACATGCTTCGTAGTGGTCGTCTACGTGCAACAACAGAATGTGATGACCGATATCTGCGAATTATTGCCACGAGAAACGCTGAGAATACTGCTGGCATGATTAACAATGACTTTCAAACTGCGACAGGGAGACGCGTATCCAAATCAGACTGTATGAAACCGATTACATGATAGCAGACTGCACTCCAGACGTCCATGGCGAGGCCCAACTCTTACACCTAGGCACCATGGCCAACCTTAAACCTGGGCAAGAAATCATCACCAATGGACTGTACAAAATTGGCACAAAGTTCTATTCACGGACGAATGCCAAATATGCCTTGCGCCAGATAATCATCGATAACGTGTGTGGAAAGAATCAGGTAATGCTGCATGACTCAGACACCCCTACAATCAAATGCAGCAAGGTAATGGGTCAATGATGTTTTGGAGTGGCATTATGTGAGGTCGCGGACACAATTGATGTCGATCCAAGGAATGCTGAGGGCTCCACAGTATAGGGACAACATTCTTCAAGCCATAGTAGCACCGTTTAATCAGCACTTCGGAGTAGGATTGATGTTTATGGATGATAATTCCAGAATCCATCGTGCGGCTGTTATCAATGACTTCCATAATCGTGAAGAAATTGCCAGGTTTGAATGGCCCGCATGTTCTCCAAACATGAATCAAATTGAGCATGTCTGGGTTCAACTAAAGAGAGCATTCTTGCGCGCCCTGACCCCTCACGCAATCTCGAAGACATATGCAGAATTGCTGTTGAAGAATGGGACACACTGGATCAACAGTTGATAAATGTGGTGGTAGGCAGTATGCCACGAAGAGTCCATGCATTATCAATGCAAGAGAAAGCACTACACTCTATTGAAGTTGCTAGGATAGAGATTTGGTACTCCAGCCAATACTGAATTTCCATTTGGCCATCCACATCATTGCTATAATTTTGTCAACAACTGTTATGTTTTTTATCAACAACTGTTAAAAATGAATACATTTTCATTCCTTAGCTTTCCTTCTTTTTATCTTTTATTGAAGGTCTGGTTGACAGGTGATGCATAACATTTTTTGGTGTGTTTATTATGCATTTCAATAAAAACACATACATTTTTTCAGTTCCTTAACAATATTTGCTTTATTTTAAATAAGTATCCTGTTTTATCCAACTAGTCGGCCAAAAACGGGATACTTGCGCACTTTCCAAGAAAATTGTTTTCCCACTTTAGCTATATAATTAGAAGTGAAAATCAAAATCTATTATGAAAGTACATAGAATAGTGGATTCATAAGTAAAAATTGAATTGTTTCCTATCACTTCAACAGGAAATATACAAGATTCCGTGTTAAGTATCCCGTTTTGACCAACTCTCCCCTACATATTTATGGAATATTAAAAAATTTATCTGTTTATTCTTTTTAGACTTTTAAGCATGTTTATTATTATTAATTATCGAATTGTTCATTTACTTATTGACTTGTAATTGAAGACTCGAAATAAAAAGAGGCTCTAAATATTTTATTTGGTTATTTAACGAGGCTGTACCAACTACTAGGTTATTTAACGTCGATGAGATAGGTGATAGCGATTTGGTATTTGGGGAGATGAGGCCGACGATCAGCCAAAGATTACCTGGCATTCTCCTTTCCGTTGGGAGAAACCTCGAAGGAAAAAACCAACCAGGTAATCAGCCAAATCAGGAGTCGAACCCGCACCCAAGCACAACTCCAGATCGGCAGGCAAGCGCCTCACCCAGCGCCGGATACTAGGCTGTACCGTAATTGCCAAATGGCGGAAAATTATTTAAAAAAAATAGTATGTCCCTGGCTTAAACCATTAAGAAATGCCATAATTATCATTGTAATTTCGTTTAGGTCCCAGTAACACTCATGAATATGATATTACATTACTAGTCGTACATGAAGTCGATATTTTCTACGATTTGCTGTTTAGCATTTGCTACCTTTTATTATAATCAGTCTCCAATTTTACTGACAATATTTTTTTTATTTTCAGATATATCAACATTGTAATTTGTCATTTATATATTATTTATTTATTATTAATCCATTTATTCATTGATATACCAATTTATGTATTAATTAAATTGTTCTTTCCTTAATTAATTTATTGATTAATTTATTAATTCATTCAATTGTTTATTTATTTATTTATTTATTTATTTATTTATTTATTTATTTATTTATTTATTTATTTATTTATTTATTTATAATGTTATTTCTTGATTTATATATTTAATTATTTATATGATGATTTATCATTTATAAATTTATCCTTATACTTTTTATATGTATTATGAATTCATATTTATTTATTTATTTATTTATTTATTTATTTATTTATTTATAACGTTATTTCTTGATTTATATATTTAATTATTTATATGATGATTTATCATTTATAAATTTATCCTTATACTTTTTATATGTATTATGAATTCATTTTTATTCGTTTATTTATTTATAACATTATTTCTTGATTTATATATTTAATTATTTATATAATGATTTATCATTTATAAATTTATCCTTATACATTTTATATGTATTATGAATTCATTGAGCAGCTGGCTACGGACTGGAAGGTCCGGGGTTCGATCCCAGGTGGTGACAGGATTTTTTCTCGTTGACAAACTTTCAGAACGGCCCCGAGGTTCACTCAGCCTCCTATAAAATTGAGTTCCGGGTATTTCCCAGGGGTAAAAGGTGGTCAGAGCGTGGTGCCGACCACACCACCTCATTCTAGTGCCGAGGTCATGGAAAGCATGGGGCTCTACCTCCATGCCCCCCCCCAAGTGCCTTCATGGCATGTTACGGGGATACCTTTATCTTTTATCTTTTTTATGAATTCATTTTTATTTAATTAATTAATTATTTATTTATAACGTTATTTTTTATTTATATATTTAATTATTTATATGATGATTTATCATTTATAAATTTATCCTTATACTTTTTATATGTATTATGAATTCATTTTTATTTATTTATTTATTTATTTATTTATTTATTTATTTATCACGTTATTTTTTGTTTATATATTCAATTATTTATATGATGATTTATCATTTATAAATTTATCCTTATACTTTTCATATGTATTATGAATTCATTTTTATTTATTTATTTATTTATTTGTTTATTTATTTATTTATACAAAGAATTTATTTATATACTCCTCGATTTTTCAGGGATTTGTTTTCTCATTTGCTACTATTAATAATTTATTTATTGTTCACTTTATTAGTTAATTACTATTTCTTTTATGAAAATAAGCGTACATTTATTTATTTTTCTCTTTATTGCTTTTTATTAACTTGCGTGCATATTTATTGATTGATTGATTCCTTATTGCTTTATTTCTCGAATAGCATAAATGGCATGTAGGTTAATGTGGCATAATATATAATATGTGCCTTCAAAAATGGTTAAGATTTTATATTCTGAAACGTAATGGCTACCGCATTCGCATTTATTTAGTAATTGTTGCGTTCTGCTCTCATTCGATGTACGTCAGTCTGAAATTGCTGCATAGCAGTGTTGTAGTAAATAAGCTCCTTAAAAAGTGAGTAGGCTACTAAAATCTTAGCAGGCAAACTATAAAAAATATCATTTAAAATTAGTTATATTTATTCGTAGGTGGCTGACTTTTCAGGTGCTAGATAAATGCATTTGATTACATTATCTTTTTTAGTTCTAAAACTGTTATTAGATCCAATTGAATTTTGAGAGCTATTGCTCTGGTGTAAATTATTTCACTATTGCCTTCAGTTTTCGTTGTGTTCCCGGAATCTTGATGATCGGTGTGAATAATTTTTGGCAACATGATATCGAATCTCTGAATACGCAAAACTCGCTACGATTAGTTACAAATAATGTTGTACAATTATAATTATTTGTATTATATTATAGATAAAAGTTCACAGCTACTTAATCTGCTGTGCTATACTGCTATATACAGGTTACGATTTTTCCAATCATTCCAAAATGTGACAGCGTTCATTACTTACCATGATTTCGCGATTAAAATATTACAGGAAATGACGACGAAATAAATTCTCACTTCAATTCAAACTCGGTTCTCTCAGGTACAAAAAAAATTATATATAGCCTATAGTCGTGTTTTCACTTATGAATTGATTTATTTATTGATTCAATCACGTACATTTTTGTGAAAAATTTACATATTCCTCGGTTTAATTTTTTTTTAGTTTTGTAAGCATATTTATTATAAATTACCGAATTTTTCATTTACATTATTGATTTATAATTGAAGACACGAAATAGAAATTGCCTGTAATTGCCAATATCGCTGAAAATTAGTAGTCTAATAAATGACTCTATGTCCCCGGTTAATCAAGTAAGAAATGTCATACGTTCCAATGTAATTTTACATAGATCCCAGTTACTGCGATAAATGTGCAAATTAATGATATTACATAACTAGTCATACATGAAAGCTCTGTTCTCTACGTTTTTTTTTTTCTCTTTGGCATATGACTCGGTTAAGAGAGAAGTATTATATGATATTTTTATTGAATTTGGTATTCCCAAGAAACTAGTTCGATTAATTAAATTGTGTCTCAGTGCAACGTACAGCAGAGTCCGTATAGGCCAGTTTCTATCTGATGCTTTTCCAATTCACTGCGGGCTAAAGTAAGGAGATGCACTATGACCTTTACTTTTTACTTCGCTCTAGAATATGCCATTAGGAAAGTTCAGGATAACAGACTGGGTTTGGAATTGAACAGGTTACATCAGATTCTTGTCTATGCAGATGACGTGAATATGTTAGGAGAAAATCCATAAACGATTAGGGAAAACACGGAAATTTTACTTGAAGCAAGTAAAGCGATAGGTTTGGAAGTAAATCCCGAAAAGACAAAGTATATGATTATGTCTCGTGACCAGAATATTGTACGAAATGGAAATATAAAAATTGGAGATTTATCTTTCGAAGAGGTGGAAAAATTCAAATATCTTGGAGCAACAGTAACAAATATAAATGACACTCGGGAGGAAACTAAACGCAGAATAATTATGAGGAATGCCTGTTATTATTCGGTTGAGAAGCTTTTGACATCTAGTCTGCTGTCAAAAAATCTGAAAATTAGAATTTACAAAACAGTTATATTAGCGGTTGTTCTATATGGTTGTGAAACTTGGACTCTAAGTTTGAGAGAGGAACAGATATTAAGGGTGTTTGAGAATAAGGTTCTTAGGAAAATATTTGGGGCTAAGAGGATGAAGTTAGGGGAGACCCGGGCAAAACGAATAACCCGGTAAAGAGAATAATGCCTATTTCTTAGAAACGCCAACAGATGGCGCTTTCTGCTATGTTGGGGAAGAATCTCAACCAGATTTTGCTGCTGGAACTGACTTGTCATCATTCTAGCTAGTGAGAGAAGAAGCCAGCGTGCGTTTGAAGAAAATTGACTGTTTTCTTATAATATTTCAAGGTAAGAGAAACATATGTACAACATACAATACTGCAGGAACTCTTCGTTATGTGATAGTAATACATAGACAATACGATTACTTCTAAAGTGCCGTACTTACGAAGAAGTTTATTGACGTTTGTGTTTGTATAATTTTAAATGAAAAGCGAAATAGCGTCTGCGGGCAAAGTGAATAGGGCAAAGTGGATAACTTATCCGCTTTGCCCTGCCACCTTTATTTGACTATATAAGTATTAGCAATATTTTTGTATGTATTTGTCTATTGTAATAAAGCGTATTAGATCATTTTACATAGTGGAGGCATTAAATCGCACTAATTAAATTATAAATCAGCAACACTGGTCTTAATTTTTATTTAAAAATGTCGTAATGTGTTTTCAGATGATTTAATTTTTCAAGAGGAAGGTGGAACAAGTTAAATGGTCTGAAGAAGCCATGAAGAAAGCACTTGAAGAAATAAAATCTTCCATTCAATGGTTCTCCTATCTAGCCATACAACCATAATGTGTGTGTTGATGAAGATTTTGCTCCAGATCAACTTACAGATCGCCCACTTGAGACAGAAATCAGCGAAACGATAGCTGAATCAGATTTAACAAATTCTGCGGTGCCAGCTTCTTCAGCGGCTGAAGAAACAGTTAATGCTCACTCAGAATCAACTACCTCTGTGATGTCTTCATCTTCAGAGATTTAAGAAATATTAAATACATCAATACACTCAGATTTTCAGTTCCGGTTACACCAAAACCCTCAACATCGTCAGCAGGAGAACCCAAGTCACTTCTTTTGATTCAGACCAGTGCCAAAAGTGGATCCTCGAAAGATACGAGGTAAACGAAGAAAATGTCAGCGCTCTGAAGTTCTTACATCTATACCGATTAAAAACGTTGAAAGAGAAGTAACTTATGGGCAGGAGCAAAAGCAGAAGAAATCCAAGTCTTCAGTGCCAGTGAAATGTGGACTTGTTCAAATTTGTATTTTGTACTAATCTAACGTGCTGTAAAGGGCTGTAATAATATTTCTTATCGTCCCATATGACTCAGTAACGTCGTGTTTATGTGGTGATTTAATTGTATTAACTGTGAATAAAAATTAAATAGAAATATGAAAATGTTATAAGGATATTCACTTTGCCCAGGTACCCGGGCAAAGCGAATAATTAACTATATTTCCTTTCTCAAATCATATCACTGTTCGTAGATACGGGAAACGAATTGCTATTTTTTATATATGTGGACAACACGTGTCACAACCAATGTCATGATGTTTTTATTTCGGGAGCACCAAAATACAGCCAGTGGCACTGTTTATTCTTAGCTTATCTGCTTTGCCCAGGCTTCCCCTCCAGGAGAATGGAGAAAGTTACACAACGCAGAACTGCACGCATTGTATTCTTCACCTGACATAATTAGAAACATTAAATCCAGACGTTTGAGATGGGCAGGGCATGTAGCACGAATGGGCGAGTGCATATAGAGTGTTAGTTGAGAGATCGGAGGGGAAAAAACCTTTGGGGAGGCCGAGACGTAGATGGGAGGATAATATTAAAATGGATTTGAGGAAGGTGGAACATGATGATAGAGAGTGGATTAATATTGCACAGGATAGGGACCGATGGCGGGCTTATGTGAGAGCGACAATGAACCTTCGGGTTCCTTAAAAGCCATTTGTAAGTAAGTAAGTATCATTATTTACCTTTTACTATTATCGGTCTGAAATTATACTAACAATTTTTTTCATTTTCAAATTTATATCTACATTGTAATTTGTCATTTGTTTATTTATTTATTTATTTATTTATTACTTATTTATTTATTCATCCATTTATTTATTCATATATCGAATCATTACTCGTTCAATTGATCAATTATCAATTAATTTAATTATTTATTCATTCAATAATTCATTTATTTATTAATTTAAATATTTGTTGTTTTATTATTTATTTATATGCTTATTTATTATTGATTTGTTTATCGTTGTACTAATATAAATGTTTCATATATCAATACATATTTTTGTTTACTTATACAGTGAAATTATTTTATATTTCTTTATTTTTCAGGAATTCTTTTTCTCATTTGCTTCTTCAAATAATCAATTTATTCTTTCCTTCATTATTATTTATTTATTTCTTTTATAGACATAAACCTACAATTAATTAATTTCCTCTTTACTGAATTTTTTATTTCACATCATTTTCGTATGTATATATTGATTGATTACTTATTAGGGGAGATCGGGGCAAGTTCGGCATTAGGGGCAACATCGTCATAGCATTTGTTTCGAATACCTGAGCAAATAAGGGCTTGTTCAGAGAATAGTGTATTGAGAAAACATGGGCGCTTGCTGTGAATAACGCTTGTGTGATGTGGAGAGATAATTGCAGATCTGACAGGTAAATATATTTTTTTAAACCATGGCTTATTGTAATTATGATATTGAATGTCTTAAAGAACCCGTAACGATAACATTGACGTTATTAGTGAGTGGCATCATTATTTAGAACGACTAAATCTGTATCAGACTATGAGCTTGGCAAGCTGGTTGTAAGCCCCTACTAAGGGCACTGATTAATATTTTTTTTCTTGCCAATTGGGGCAACTTCGGCAGTAAGCTGCCGATCTAGCCCTATGGAAAAGAGGAAGAGGATAGTGTTTCTGTATTGTTTGTTAACTATATAAAATATTATAACATTTAAAGTAATTTAAAGAAATTATTCGAAGGTCACTCAAAAAGTAATGTACAATATTTGAAAATTACATTTTTCACCTATAGCTAAACTATTTTCAAAGAACGTAGATACATATTTTAGGAACAAAATGTCACTTTTCCACATAATCCCTGTTTCTTTCAACTGCCTTACTCCACATTGGAACAAGGGCCTGTATATCTACACGATAAAAGTCTGAACCACCATGTTTGAGCCACTCTTCAGCAGCGTGCACGAGGGAGTCGTCATCTTCAAAGTTCCTCGAAAAGATTCCTTCAGTTTACCAAAGAGATGATAATGGCATGGTGCCAGATCAGGACCGTAAGGCGGATGTTTCAGTGTTGCCCATCCAAGTTTTCTGATCTGGTCTGTGATCTTGTGACTGACATGTGACCGTGCGTTGTAGTGCAATAGCAGAACATCCTGCTTCTCCCGATGTGGTCGAACACGGCTCAGTCGAGCTTGAAGTTTCTTGACAGTTGCCACATACACGTCAGAATTAATGGTGGTTCCGTGTGGCATGATGTCCACAAGCAAGAGCCCTTCTGAATTGTAAAACACAATAGCTGTAACTTTTTCTGCTGAAGGCGCAGTTTTGAATTTCTTTTTCTTTGGTGAATTAGCATGATGCCACTCCATTGTCTGCCTCTTTGTCTCCGGTTGAAAATGGTAGAGCCATGTTCCATCTGCTTTCACAATTCTTGCAAGAAAGTCATCTCCACCTGTCCAAAATTTCCCTGAACACTATTTTTCGGGTTTCTTTGTGGGCGTCTGCCAACATCCTCGGAACCCACCTGGCACAAACCTTGGAGTGACAATTCTTTCACTGTTACTCGTTTGTCAGCCACAACCATGTTGTCAAAACGCTGCACATTGTCAGGACTTCGTGCAGTACAGGGTCTGCTGCTGCGAGGAGTGTCCCGAATATTGGCTTGTCCTCTTTCACTAGATAATCTGCTTGCCCACCGACTAACCGTACTGCGATCGACAGCTGCATCTCCATACACCTTTTCCAACCTCTTGTGAATTTTTCCCACAGTCTCGTTTTCACAGCACAGGAACTCGATAACAGCACGTTGCTTCTGACGAATGTCAAGTACAGCAACCAACTTGAAGGAGTGCTATCATGGAGCCACTAACGAGAACGACTTAAATTAGAAATGAATACAAGCGGGAAGGTCGTGTCTATGGCCTCCATAAATTGCAAAGGTGTAGAATAAAAAATAAATTTAAAAAATGTTCTGCATTACTTTTTGGAGTGACCCTCGCACATTTTAGTTGCCTATTTATTACCAGTTAAATGGTTCTAAATTACAAGTGGAAAACTGAAAACAAATATGACCAGGACGCACTCAAGAAAGCTCTTTGTGAGCATAATAAGAGAAGATAAGCCTGACATCTGCAAAAAAAAATCATGCAGTGCCATGAACTGCACATTAGTATTCGCTGAAAGTAGATCTTTCAGCACCAGGTGTATAAAATAAAGTCAGGTTTAAAAGAGTGTTTGCTTCAGATATGGCTGAAAATTTGAAGCAGCATGCAATCAAGCTGCAGAAAATGTTTTTCGGAAAGTCTAGAGTGGAATTTCGAAGATTAGCCTCCGGATTCGCAGAATCCAATCATATAGAGTATCCTTTCAACACAAACCAGAAGATGGCTGGATCTGCCTGACTTGAGGCTTTCATGAACTCAAAAAACTGTCTAAACAAAGATTAGCCACACATATGATGGGCATATGAACATGTACAGACATGAAAAATTTATTTGGACACTTCATTTGTGATATGTTCAGATATTAAATTTAGTCCTGTGAGAGTTCGTTATGTTGTAAATGAAATCTGAACTCGGAAATAAGATATTTTGTTGATGATACAAATACTGATGAAGTTGCCCCAGAGTGCGGGGCAACTTCGGCTAATGTAGCCAAGTCCCTACAGTCTCGGCTGCGCGGAACGAGGAAACCGGGGCAAATTGAACACTTCGCTTGCCGCCATGATGATGGAGAGCAGACGCATAATAGCATTACGTAAATCACACAATTTAACGCTGTGATGATCTAAAATTGATAGATTATGTCCATTTTCGACGTTTAACGTAAAATTAGGACGAAATAAATATATTCAAAGTTTCATTGATATGGGTCAAAGCATTAAAGAAAAGAAAATACGTACGCAGCAATTGATAGAAAACATGCTCATACATCCATAAATTGGCCTACACAATACACATTATAGAATGTATAATTTTACGTTAATCAGCATATTGTTAGGTTTCAGAGAATCGAAAATTATATTAACATACATTACTCTTAGATCACAAGACGTAAATACATGCACCTTGATTACACAAGTTCTTATTATAATCAAATTCTTAAGTGAAATAAATATGTGATAATCAATATAGACCTGTTGTTAAGTTTTAGAGAATCGAAAATTATATTACCGGTACTTTTAAACCACAGAACATAAGTAATCACGCAAAATATAATGCGCAAAGGTAGCAAAATTACATTGCATTTATAAGTCATTCTTCAATTAATAAAGGGAATGCTATCAACTATAAAAAGTAACCTACCGGTACCTAATACATTGCAATTAATAGGTAACATGAAGACCTAAAAACTAAACATAATCACATTATGTAAAACAACATACTTTTTATGAGTGGATTTTTTTACATAATCTATTGTTATTTTAAATAAATAAATAAATAAATATATATATATATACATATATATCATTGCTTGCGGAATTATAATACGTAATTTTATGCACATATGTTATATCGATAAGATGGCATTCCTTGCTTTTTTAATAATACATATTCGGCAAAATATAAACGGGTTATTTGTATGTGAACTATATGCATTTATAACCCCCCCCCCCCCGGTGAAAAATAATGCACTAGGAATATCTGCAAAAACAAAACAACAACAAAAATTGCTGTACAAATGACAGCATAGACCACTCACAAATATAAAGTAATTTTAATGGCCTGCGGGTGGCGTCTCAACCTACGAAAAACAACCTCTATTAAGTTAAAAAATCTGCTACAATGTAATATTAACTGTTTAAATATTTATACACTTAATTAGGTAGATCATGTTTATTTGCTGTTAAACGCCAAAAGATGGTTGAGCGGAAAAGAACTTTTCTCTCCCTCCCCCCTCCTAGAATCAAATTAGTGATATTTAGTTCCCACAGGAAATTATGTATTCATTTCCTTACATATGAAACATAGCATGTTTTCCAACAAGCTCAAACCCACGGCTGGCTAATTTATTAGTCTAGTTAGGTCTATACATATTGATTATGAACCCTGAATCATAAGTTCACAAAGTAGGCTTAGCTATTATAGCCATTTATTTATTTATTTATTTATTTATTTATTTATTTATTTATTTATTTATTTATTTACTTATCCACCTATAGATTTTGAATCGGTTTTTATTATCTTGCAGATAAATTAATTTACATAATAAAACAAAAAGTTATCTTTCCACTAATTATTATTGTGTTTAATAACTGATGTGTAAGTCTAAATAATTCACTCAGTGGGATTTCTTTACAGTCTGATATACTTGTACTAACAATTTAAGTATTCTTTATTGTCGTAAACTACTGATTGATTTTTAATGATATTGATAGTGTAACAACAGAGATAATATATCGTACCTCTTGCAAATGGATTGGAAAATTAAACAGGGATAGTACAGCATCATCTTTCAAAATTCTATTGCCATTACTTTTCCAAAAATCCGTGTCTTTAAAATGAGCCGAACACAATTTTACGTTAGGTGAAGGCACAAATTTATCTATTTTAATAGCAACAAGCCACTTTGCAAGTAGCTCGGGCTTCGTGTTTACCGCTGTTTGTACCTATTTAATGGCGGCGTAAACATGCGCAGACTGGTTTCAATTTTGGACAGCACACCAGCGCTCCGTGTGAGTCTAGTATACTATTATAACGTCTTTGAATGTAGCGTCTTTAATTTATTTTTGTTTTTAATTCAATACTTCACTTTTTTATAAATTCTGATCCATATACATACTATAAATATATCAAGTGTATTTATCATTAAGATTTTGAAACATAAATTGTCTTTTTATTGTACTTATGTGAGTGTTTAGCTTAACGTGCCGAACTTGCCCCGACCTCCCCTATCTTACATCTCGAATTACATAAATGGCATGTTGTTTAAAAATTTTATAGTATAAAATACGTGCCTTCTAAAACGGTTAGGATTTTATATTTTTAAACGTAACGGCTACCACATTCGCATTTATTTAGTCATTGTTGTGCTCTGCTTTCATTCGATGTACTGCGTAGCCGAACGCCAGTCTGGTATTGCTACAGAGCATTGTTGTAGGAAAAAATCTTCTTCAAAAGGTCAGTAGGCTACTGAAACTAGGAAATAAATTACATAGTTAAAATTATTATCGGTAACTCGCAGCTGATTGAATTTTCAAGTGCTTGATAAATGCATATTGATTATATTGTGATTTCTTTTTAAATTCCAAAGCTTGTATTAGACCAATTTGAATTTTGAGAACTACAGCTCTGGTATTTAACATTTCATTACTGCCTTAATTTTTACTTGCGTTCCCAACATCCTGTTGATCCGTGTGGATATGTCCAGAGGCTATATTAATTTTCTGATTACAGAAAACTCACTACGATTACTTACATATAATCTTGTAAATTTATACCTATTTTATCATATTATAGATAAAAGCTCACAGCTATTCAATCTTTTGCGAAATACTGAAATAGTATGGCTACGATTTTCTCCAATTCATTTCAAATTGTGAAAGCGTTTATTTCTTACCATGATTCCGCGATTAAAGTATTACAGGGAATGACGAGGTAACAAATTCTCAGTTGAATTCAAACTCGGGTCTTTCAGATATAAAAAGATTATATATGCATATATCTATATTTATATTCATTTATGAATTTATTTATTTATTTATTTATTTATTTATTTATTTATTTATTTATTTATTCATTCATTCATTTACGTACATATTTATGAAGTATTTAAAAATTTATCGGTTTATATTTCATAGAATTTTAAGCATATTTATTATTAATTATCGAATTACTCATTTACTTATTGACTTGTAATGGAAGACTGGAAATGGAAAGAGGCTGTATTTTTTTATTTCGTTATTTAACGAGGCTGTACCAACTACTAGGTTATTTAACGTCGATGATATTGGTGATAGCGATTTGGTATTTGGCTATATGATGCCGAGGATTCGCCAAAGATTACTTGACATTCACCTTACCGTTGGGAAAAAACTCGAAAAAAATCCAACCAGGTAATCAGTCAAAGCGGGAATCGAACCCTCACCCGAGCACAACTCCTGATCAACAAGCAAGCGCCTCAGCTGAGCTACGCCGGATGTTAGGTTGTAATTGCCAAAATCGTTGAAAATTAATTAAAAAATAAAGAGTATATGTCCCTGGCTTAAACCATTAAGTAACGTCATTAGTAGGCTATCATTGTAAATTCATTTATGTCACTCGTAGTTGTGATATTACATTAGGCCTACTAGTCGTACATGGAAGCTCCATTTTCTACGATTTGTCTCTTTAGCATTTGCTACTTTTATTATGACCAGTCTCTCATTTATTCTTTTGAGAAGATTAACTCCGTACGTAAATGAAATTACTGGGGATAAACAGTTCGGCTTTAGGCGTAATAGATCGACTAGTGATAAGACTTTTTGTATTCGACATATTGGAGAAAAAATGGGATTATAAGAGTATAGTACATCAGTTATTCATAGATTTCAAAAAGGCAAATGACTCGGTTAAGAGAGAAGTTTTATATAATCTACTCATTGAATTTGGTATTCCCAAGAAACTAGTTCGATTAAAATGTGTCTCAATGAAACTTACAGCAGAGTCCTTATAGGCTAGTTTCTATCTTATGCTTTTCCAATTCACTGTGAGCTAAAGCAAGGAGATTCATTATCACCTTTACTTTTTAACTTCGCTATGGTATATGCCATTAGGACAGTTCAGGATAACAGACTGGGTTTGGAATTGAACGGGTTACATCAGCTTTTTGTCTTTGCAGATAACGTGAATATGTTAGGAGAAAATCCACAAACAATTAGAGAAAACACGGAAATTTTACTTGAAGCAAGTAAAGCGATAGGTTTGGAAGTAAATCCCGAAAAGACAAAGTATATGATTATGTCTCGTGACCAGAATATTGTACGAAATAGAAATATAAAAATTAGAGATTTATCCTTCGAAGAAGTGGAAAAATTCAAATATCTTGGAGCAACAGTAACAAATATAAATACACTCGGGAAGAAATTAAACGCAAAATAAATATGGTAAATGCCTGTTCTTATTCGGTTGAGAAGCTTTTGACATCTAGTCTGCTGTAAATAAAATCCGAATATTAGAATTTACAAAACAGTTATATTACCGGTTGTTCTGTATGGTTGTGAAACTTGGACTCTCACTTTGAGAGAGGAACAGAGATTAAGGGTGTTTGAGAATAAGGTTCTTAGGAAAATATTTGGGGCTAAGAGGGATGAAGTTACAGGAGAATGGAGAAAGTTACGCAACGCAGAACTGCACGCATCGTCTTCTTCAGCTGAAATAATTAGGAACATTAAATCCAGACGTTTGAGATGGGGAGGGCATGTAGCACGAATGGGCGAGTCCAGAAATGCATATAGAGTGTTAGTTGGGAGACCGGAGGGAAATAGACCTTTGGGGAGGCAATTCAACAAAAATCCTTTTATTAACAACTCTAATAGGAGGTATATTAATTTCATTTTCATCCAATTCATGATTAGGGGCATGAATAGGATTAGAAATTAATTTATTAGATGGGAGAATAATATTAAAATGGATTTGAGGGAGGTGGGATATGATGGCAGAGACTGCATTAATCTTGCTCAGGATAGGGACCGAGGACGGCAATGAACATTCGGGTGCCTTAAAAGCCATTTGTAAGTATACAGGAAAATTATTTATATACTTCTCGATTTTTCAGGGATTTATTTTATTATTTGCTGTTTTAAATAATTAATTTATTGTTTACTTCATTATTTATTTACTGTTTATTTCTTTTATGGAAATAAACGTACATTTAATTGCTTTTCTCTTTCTTGTTTCTTTGCATTTTATTTACTTGCATACATATTTATTGCTTGATTCCCTATTGTATTAGGCCTACTTCTCGAATAGCACAAAATATGGCATGTTGGTTAGTTAAATGTCATTATATATATTCATATATGAGGTTTCGCCGTCCTCATTTAATACATTGCCTACAAGTAGCCATACTGTAGAGACATATATCTATTAAATTGATAAAAATTCGTTCCGACACCGGGAATCGAATCCGAAATCTCTCAACTCTGGATACTGTGCTATGCCGGCCGAACTCTTTTCATTCATATCATCAATAGCCTACTATCTGTAATATATATTACGTGTCTTCTAAAACTGTTAGGATTTTATATTTTGAAACGTAACAGCTACCACATTCGCATTTATTTAGTTATTGTTGCGTTCTGCTCTCATTTGATGTACTGCAGTCCCGAACGTCAGTGTGTTATTGCTGCAGAGCAGTGTTGTAGGAAATAATATTCTTAAAAAGGTGAGTAGGCTACTGAAATCTTGGTAGACTAACTATAAAATAAATTATTTAAAATTATCAATGTTAATTCGTAGTTGATTGATTTTCAAGTGCTAGATAAGTAGGCCTACACATGATTACATAATCTTTCTTCTTAGTTTTAAAGCTGTTATTAGATCCATTTGAATTTTTTTGATGTCTACAGCTCTGGTATTTATTATTTCATTATTCCCTTCATTTTTCGTTGTGTTCCCGGAATCTTTTTCATCGGCGTGAATAATTCTTGACGCTATATCGATTTTCTGAATATGCATAAATCTCTACGATTGGTTACTCATAGTGTTGTAGCTACCTTTATAATTATTTTTAACATATTATAGATAAATAATAGATAAACTCGTAACTATTTATTCTGCTGTGATATACAGTGATATAATGGCTACGATTTTTTCATGAATTCCAAAATTGTGAGGGCGTTTATTTCTTTCCGCGATTAATATTATTTGTATATTATTGTAGACATCTTGTATGTCGGAATAACATGTATGTAACCGCATATTTATTATGTATTCACTCTGACGATGCCATGAAATCATTGTATTTCCTAAGGCTAATAAATATCTATCTATCCATCTATCTATCTATCTATCTATCTATCTATCTATCTATCTATCTATCTATCTATCTATCTATCTATCTATCTATCTATCTATCTATCTATCTATCTATCTATCTATCTATCTATCTATCTATCTATCTATCTATCTATCTATCTATCTATCTATCTATCTATCTATCTATCTATCTATCTATCTATCTATCTATCTATCTATCTATCTATCTATCTATCTATCTATCTATCTATCTATCTATCTATCTATCTATCTATCTATCTATCTATCTATCTATCTATCTATCTATCTATCTATCTATCTATCTATCTATCTATCTATCTATCTATCTATCTATCTATCTATCTATCTATCTATCTATCTATCTATCTATCTAATATATTACAGGGAATTAGGCTACGTGGTAACAAATTCTCACTTGAATTCAAACTCGAGTCTTTCAGAGATAAATGGCATGTTCGATAAATATTATAATATGTATTACGTGACTTCTAAAACGGTTTGGATTTTATATTTTGAAACGTAACGGCTACTACATTCCAATTTATTTAGTAATTGTTGAATTCTGCTTTCATTCGATGTAGGTCTACTGCATAGCCGAACGTCAGTCTAGTATTGCTACACAAGAGTGTCGCAGGAAATAATCTTCTGTAAAAGGTGAGTAGGCTACTGAAATATTAAGACAGACTATAGAATAAATCATTTAAAATATTAATATTAATTCGTAGCTGATTGACATTTCTAGTGCTAGTTTAGCTTACGTCCGTTTTAATTCTAAAGCTGTTATTAGATCCATTTGAATTTTTAGAACTACCGGTACCGATCTGGTATTTATTATTTCATTAACGCCAGTTTTCGCTGTGTTCCCGATATCTTGTTGATCGGCGTTAATAAGTCTTGATTTTCTGAATATTCAAATCTCACTACGATTAGTTGCAAATAATGTTGTACTTTATCATTATTTTTATCATATTTAATTAATGACTTATAATTGAAGACTGGAAATATAAAAGAGGCTGTAATTTTCAATATCGATAAAAATTGTTAAAAAAAAGAGATTATCTACCTGGGTTAATCCATTAAAAATGTCATTACGTCCCATTGTAATTTTATTTAAGTCCCAGTTAATCTCATAAATGTGCAAAAGTGTGATATTGCATTACCGGTCGTACATGAAATCTCTGTTTTCTACGGTTTGACACTTTAGCATTCACTACTTTTTGTAATGACCAGTCTCCAATTTTACCGACAAATTGTTTTCATTTTCAGACATATCTACATTGTAATTTGTCATTTATTTATTTATTTGTTTACTTATTTATTTATTTGTTTATATGTATATATTTATTTATTCGTTCACCTATTTATTCATTCATTCCATTGTTCCTTCATTAATTAATTAATTAACTAATTAATTAATTAATTTGTTTATTCAATCAATTGAATTATTTGTTGATTTATTGTTTACCTATGTTATGAGTGGTTTCTCGACTTTTACTTGTTTACCTATTTGTTTTGTTACTTTTATTGATATATTAAAAGTGTCTTGATTTTCATTTATTTAGCTACTTATTTATTGATTGAATTATAGTTTGTTGGTTTATTAGAGGTTAATAATTTTATTTATTTAGCTTCTTATTTATCGATTGATTTAATCCTTTTTGGCTCATTACAGGTATATTGATTTTTATTTATTAAGCTAATTATATATCAACTAATATATCCTTTGTTGATTTATAGGAGATGTATAGATTTAGCTACTTATTTATTGACTGATTTATTATTTATTGATTTCTTAGCGATTTATTGATTTTGTTTTATTCAATTACTTTTTTATCGACTGATTTCTTCTTTATTTTTTCAATAGATATTTATTGACTTTTATTTATTTTTGTTATTTATAGATTGATTTAATCTTTATTGATTCATTAGAGATTTATTTATTTTTATATGATTACTTATTTATAGGCTCATTTTAAATTCGTTGATTTATCTTAGGTTTATTCATTTTAATTTTTTGTTATTTATTAATCGCTTCATTCTTTTGCAGATTTATTGATTTTTATTTTTAAGCTATTTATTTACCGAATGAATTTTTTTCTTTGTTTATTTATTAGAAATCAATTGATTTCAGTTTTTTTGGCTACATGTGTATCGACTGTTTCATTCTTTATTAATTTATAAGAGAATTTTAAATTTATTTCTTATTAAGATATATATTTATCGACTGATTTATTCCTTTTCATTTATGTGGGATTTATTGATTTAATTTATTTGACTACATACTTATCGGCTGATTTATTCTTTATTGATATATTGTAGATTGTAAGATTTTTATTTATTCAACTATCTATTTATTGGTTGATTTAATCTTTATTGATTTTTTACATATCAACGATTTTAATTTCTTTAGCTACTTATTTACCAGCTGATTTATTCTCCATTAATTTATTATGGATTTATTTATTTTTATTCAATTACCTACTTATTTATGCGCAGAGAAATAACTCTTTAATGAGTTATTAGATATTTATTGATTTTTTATATACTCAATTATCGATTGATATTTTCTTCATTGCTTTATTAGACGTTTATTGATTTTTATCCATTTATCTACAAATGTAATAACTCATTTCTTTTTTATTGATTTAGTAGAGCTTTATTGATTTTTATTTATTTATATACCGGTAGTTACTTATTTATCCACTGATTTATTTTTATTGAGTTACTTGAGATATTTTGATTTAAATTTTTTTGTTACTTGTTTATCGACTGATTTATTAGAGATTAGTTAATGTGTATTTATTTCTTTAATAATTAATAATTTTTATTCATCTTTTCTTCATTGGTATTACATGCATTTAATTATTTTTACTGACTTATTTATTTTTCGTTTAATAGTCCCATATACTGTACTTTTATATTTATGAATATTCAATTTTTTTTCCCCATGCAGTAGAAATGGCATGTTGCTTATATGAACTGGTTAGAGTCATAACTCACTTGTTCCAAAAATGAAAATTTTCACAAATGAGGGAAAACGTATTTATAATACTTGGAGTCCATTTTCTTCACAATGAAGGTTAATAAATGAAAGAGCAATGATTAAAAACCACTATTCAGATTTGTAACCGCATTTATTTATACAGGAGTAAAAGTTACTTAGCTTTAAAATATGGATCATATGAGTTTGGCAATGACCTTTGGATCATGAGTGTTCTGAGAGTACTCCATTAGGAACATGTGAGTTTAGAAAGTGACCAGTTGGGATCATGTGGGCTTTGACAATAACAAATTAAAATATTACACAAGAACATTGCCTCAAGCATATTTTTAAATTCAATGTAAAAAAAAAAATAGGTGTCCAATTATTAAATTCTTTAGACGAGTACATTTTACAAAATAACAAAATACAATATAAACTGAGGGGTCCAGTCAGAGAGAAGGATAAGTCACAAATCTTGGAATAGAGAAATTAAATATTCTGAGAACAGTCTGAGAATTTCTAGTGGAAATTTAAAACTCCAGTGAGATAAGCTAATGCCAGAGATATTGCAATTATGACACAACATTATAGAGACGAAAAAACTAAATTTTCTTAGAAAAGCGGATTCTCCCCTTATTTGAGTCGACCCTTCAATTTACAACCTACAAAAGAAATTCTGATTATAAATTTTATCAACACTCAAATTTTCCTTACTATGTTCCTTTATATCACAAGTTTAACTTCTGTTTCCATCAATTCAAACATATGTTCAATATTGTCCAATTCATTATTATTCACGGCACCATTAATGACATACATGTAGGACTTGAATATATTCTAACTGTGATAAAAACACTTGGACCTGCTTAATTTACCAATACATCACAAGGAGCGGAGCAGGATGAGAAAAGAATACTAACCTTGCTAATTTGGCCTGGTTTTTTTCGTTATTTCTGGAGCTTCTATATGTTTCGGTGGTCGTCCTCTCTCCCCAACTGGTGGTACGTTCTCTCCCATAAAATTACGTTTAACCCAGATGTTCCTGACGTCCTTCCAGAAGGACGGAATGCATGGCTTAAGAAATAATGACGTAATAATTAATATTAGGCTCCAAATGTTACTATTGTTAGTCATTCGCCTTTTGAATGTCCATTGTTGACGACTTCACAGCAGCTGCATGTTAACTGTCAGTTGTGAGCGAGAAATTTAGACCTGAATGTTGGACTTCAGAGGCGATGGATGATTTGATTGACCTTGTTATAAATGGGTAATTATATTTACCGTAATTTACGGATTATTTTTTTTTTAATTTATGGTGCAATATCTCAAAGGTTAGGGCTGTCAATACACTTATGTTAAATTTGCATGAACTTACATTCATAACTCGTAATAACGTTATATTTTTTAGCGTCCTTCTGGAAGGACGTCAGGATAATATGGTATTTTCTTTGTGTTTCCAGGAGAAAAATTACACTGCATGAACTTCTGGAAATCATGGACAGTAGTGAAACTATTCCAAACAGTGGTGTAGATGTCGCACTTTTGCCACCTCTAAATGCAAATGATGATTTGACTGATGAGGATTCGTGTGCAGAAGACAACCCATGTATAGATAATTTACCTGCAAGTCAGCTGAGTGCCGAGGTGTTTGTAACTGACATGGCTATCAACAATGTATGTGAGGAATCGTCATATGACATAGGATTGCCGTCTGTTACCTGGTTCATCTCCGCTATCTAGAAAGTGTAGAAGGATAAGATCTACAACGCCCTCTACAGCCCTGGAGACAAACAAGGAAGACATTACTGGGACCAAAGGCTACAAAGAAAAAAGATAGAGGGGAACCTGTAAAAGTAGGCTCAACACTCCCAAGCACCAGTTCTACAATGGCCCCTCCAACTCTGCAGACAAACAAGGAAGGTATTACTGGGACACAGGTTGCCGAGAGAGAAACTACAGAGGAACCTGAAAATGATGACTCAACTCTTCCAAGCACGGAATGGCCTCTGATGTGTGAAGTAGTACCACTCAAACCCGGTAGAAGTCCATTAGAATACTTCACACAATTTTTCGATGAAGAAATTCTAAACATGATGGTCACTTATACCAATCAGTACACAGCAAAGTAGAACAGAGTAGGAGACTGCTCTGAAAATGAAATGATGGTGTTTCTAGCTGTAGTCCTACTTAGTGGTTATGTAGTAGTTCCCAGAAGAAGAATGTACTGGCAAGGGGAACAAGACAGTCACAATGAACTTGTGTCAAATGCAATATCGAGAGACAGATTCGACTTCATCATGATGAACTGGCATGTGTGTGATAACGATGACCTAGAGAAATTTTTCCTCTAAGACAATTTGAGCGCTTTTCAAGAGAGAAGAAACGAAGGATAGCTGTGCCTCAACCTAGCCTTTTTGAGTCATACAACAATCATATCGGGGGCATTGAACGCGGGGACCAGAACGTGTCTCTCTATTGGACGTCCATCAGAGGAAAGAAATGGTACTTCCTAATCATTGCCCATCTCATAGATGTCGCTGAACAGAACGCCTGGCTTTTGTACAGGCGTAATGAAGAGAATATAGATTTATCTTTTCAGAGACGAGTTGCTACAGCTATTCTGGAATGAAACAAACGGGTTCTCACCAGCAAAGGTAGGTCTTCCAAGGTATCGAAAATTGAATCCTGGTATGATGGAAGGGACCACTACATTTCTGATCTGCCAGTGGACATTCATACGCATAAGAAGAAGCAACTGAAAGGCAAGATATGCCAGAAAAAAGCAACCACAATGTGCCTCAAGTATGATCTGCTCCTTCATGTCAGCTGTTTTGTGTCTTTTCACATCAAGTGAAATGATTGGTGAAAGAACATTATTTACTGGATTAGTAAAAAAAACATAGTCACTGGATTGGTGATAAGCATGAGTGACTGGATATCCACAGCTAATTCATGCTATACTTTGCGATATTTATTTATGTCTGCATGCTCTCAATTGTTTTGTGGTATTCCAACATATTGTCATTCCTAAATAAATACCAATAAATGTAATTGTGCGCATTGATATCTATAGTTTTAACATGATTAGGCCCCTAAATGTTATTTTTAGTATTTCTTATGTTTTTGGAGGATCACAAGTATAATCTTCTGGTACGCACTGCTGAAATTCGCTTGTCTATAACAAAAAATCGTTCTTGACATTTCCTATGAAATTGTAGTCTTATTATCCTGACGTCCTTCCAGAAGGACGCACTTTTCTGCAAAACCTAGGAAGGTTATTACTTAAAAAACATACTTGTCCATTACTAAGGATAACTATGAACAATATACACACTATCTTTCGAAATTTTAAACAAAAAAAATAATTTAGGAACATCTGGGTTAAATATGCTCAATTACAGCCACTAAATTCACTGATATTTTTAAAAATAACAAGGCACATGTAAGATAATCGTCCACAACCCTATTCTACACAACAAGAAGTGGAAAAGCGGGAAAGAAATACTGATCGGTGATTGGTCAAGAAACGCTATACAACAGAACTCACAAGATCCAGTGGATCATGAGACTTTTGACAGGAACTGGGAAGTTTGTCGCCTGTTTACACAAGCATCATTTAAGAAATGTGACAAATTAACCCCTGAATCGTGTTCTACGCAGATAACTGCGTGGGAATATAATGGTATCTCAATTTTTCAATTTTTGGAGCATGTCAGTTATGACTCTAACCGACTCATATGATACAGATTTCATTTTTACCTTCTAAGACAGTTTCAAATTTATATTTTGGAATCTAAGTACTGCCTCACTCGCACTGATTAAGGGTAGTCTGTACTTCATATCTTACAATGTTAAATTACTCAATTTTGGGTACACTTTTCTCAGAAGTTATAAAAGATACAAATGTAGAAAAAACTAGGGCTTATGAAACACACTTTTATGTACACAACTGGCTGAATAAATTTAAAATTCCACTGAGTGGTTGGCAAAAAAAATCATTGATAACTTTTTTTGCATTAAGAATGACTGCAAATTATTTTTTATTTTTGCTGAAGATAGAAATAAACTTAATTTTTTTAAGCTACTGTATAAAATGCCGTCACATTGATATTGTATATTAATTTCAGCCTCCTGGGTAAAATACTTTCTGAGAAAAGTGTAACAATGTCACAAAAAATAAGAAAGTGCAGAAAAATGGTGTCAAAGTTTCCATATCTTGCAATGTTAAATTCCTCAAATTTGGGTGCACTTTTCTCAAAAGTGACAAAAGATACAAATGTAGAAAAAATATGGCTTATGTAACATACTTTTATGTATACAACTGGCTGAATAAATTTAAAATTCCACTGAGCGGTTGGCAAAAAAAAAAAGTTTTCATTGGTAACATTTTTTGCATTAAGAATTACTACAATACTTTTGCCGAAGATAGGGCTGAAAGCTGACAATTAGAAGAAATAAAAT
Organism: Periplaneta americana; assembly: GCF_040183065.1. Classification (NCBI taxonomy): domain Eukaryota; kingdom Metazoa; phylum Arthropoda; class Insecta; order Blattodea; family Blattidae; genus Periplaneta; species Periplaneta americana. Next base: position 126,694,866 of record NC_091126.1, read on the forward strand.
CATTTTACACATATTAAACTACCGAAAAACGATAAAAACCAAAATTTAATTTTTTTTTGTCAAAATTCAGTGTACGGTGTTGCTTTCTGCTTTCATTCGATGTGCATTCCTGGTGATAGGTGTGGCACAGTTCAACATAATGTATTTTAGGAAATGCCTAGCATAATATGTTGAGTAGTTACTGAAAACTGTGTAAACTATAAAAGTATTTTATAAATTTTTTGTGCTATCTTGCATCTGGTTTGTTTTTAAAGGACTAGAAATAGCATATTGGTTAAATGTTATATATTTTGTTTGTCTCTTCCAAAATGGTTAGGAGATTGATTTGAATTTTGACGACCACCAAGCTGGTATTTCATTATTTAATTATTGCCTTTCACTTTCAAAATATTTCTGACATCCCATTCATCGGTGTGCATACATAAGGTACGTGCTGAGATCATATAGATTTTCTGAATATAAGCTAGAACCTAAGGTGAGTTACACAAATTATTTAAAATTCATAATCATTGTTTCCATTTTATTAATGCACGCTCACAGCAAATTATCTCGTGTGCTAGACTGTTAAATAATGGCCATGAACGTTTTTTATTCGTTTTCAAATGTGTCTGGGTTTATTTATTCCTTTCTTTCACCAATGTATTTGTTTTGTATTTATTAATTTTTTATTAATTTTTTATTGAGTGATAGATTTATTTATGTGTTTTTCATTTACTTACTGTTTCATATTTGATTTATTAATGACAGATTGAATTTTGTATTTATTTATTCTTCTTATGTGGTGTTTTTAGAGGAAATTAATCATTTCATTCCTATTTGACATTCATAAAATTTAATATTGTGATTACTAGTAACATATGAAGGGCTGAGAATTAGAATGGGATTAAATGACATTTGACAATATGACAGTTAACCCCTTCTAATACTCAGCCCTTCATATTATTCCTTTTTGGAATTTCTCATTACATTTGGGCAAGGGAAACTACGCCGTCTTGGATGGGTACCGATACTAACAGAACATTAAGAAATTCAGTCCTATTTAACAATTTCGTATACATTTATATGGTAATTAGCAGTAGAATATAATGTTTACATGTAAACTCTCATTATTTTTGCCAAGATAAACTACCCCTTCTTAGGGGATGTAGTTACAGAAAGTTCATAACACCATTCCTATTTCAGAGATTTCATAAAAATCTTGCATTGTAATTAACAGTAACATATTTTATATGCAATCTTTCATTACTTTTGAGTCAGAGATTCTACCCCTTAACTTATTTGACAGATTTCATAAAATACCGGTAATATATTTACCAGTAGCATATTATTTTTATGAGACAGGAAGTCGCAGGTTCGATTCCCGCTCGAGATTGTGAAATTTTTCTTTCATACCATGGCATGATTGTGACTATAATAGTATTTAAATTCATTAATATGTCACATCAACGGACGTGTATACGTCACCAAACATTGTAAGATGAAGATTACATTTGTAAAGTTTCTTTCAAGCCATAAGCAGTGCTGACTAGATCAGACGCTATGGACAGTACTCTATAACAGAGTCACCAGTATGAAAGGATAATTCCAAGCCTTTGGCATGAGACGAACTCGATAGCTCAGTGGTAGAGCGCCTGACCGGAGAACAGGAAGTCGCAGGTTCGATTCCCGCTCGAGGTTGTGAAATTTTTCTTTCATACCATGGCATGATTGTGACTATAATAGTATTTAAATTCATTAATATGTCACATCAACGGACGTGTATACGTCACCAAACATCGTAAGATGAAGATTACATGAGCAAAGTCTCATTACATTTTGCCAAATTAAACTATATTTTCTTAGGGGTGTATTTAAAGAAAATTAGTAACTTCACTCCTATTTGAGAAATTGCATAAAATATTAGGGTAAGGGGGACGAGTAGGCCCAGCAGGCGAAACAGGCCAATTTTAGAAAATATTTAATATCAGAGCCATCGACACTGGTTTGTAAGGTGCTCCATCTCATAGGTTACATTATAATCCCTTAGAAGCTGATAGAACTGGAATCGCGCAGAAGTAGTCTTTCTTTCTTTGTGAAAAAAAATCATTGTTTGCAGGAGGAAGGAGTTAGATAACATAAATACAGCTGTTTTTAAAACACTCCATAATAATAATAGTAATAATAATAATAATAATAATAATAATAATAATAATAATAATATTATTATTATTATTATTATTATTATTATTATTATTATTATTATTATTATTATTATTGCATAGTGTGAATACTGTTTAGAGTCTTGTTCTGTGTGAGATAATAAGTAAAACTGATACAGAGATTCTTGTTTGGGTGGTGAGAGGACGTCTGCCTCATGAGTCAGTGCTGACAACTGTTGAAATAAGTCACTAAGCCATTTTGGGTGAATCGGCCCACTCTGAGAAAATAAAAAATTAAGTATAAATTACTGAAGAATCTCTAAAAGTCTACAATTCTGTGACAATGGTATGTGATTAATGACTCGCCTTTTTCGGACATTGTCCATTGTTTGATATATTAGAAATTTACGACATTTCGGGAGTTGGGTTTACTCTCCTATTCAGGTGTTTTTCATGATATTGATAGTTTTTGTTATTTTTATTTTGAGGTGGTTAAACTTTAGTCCAGTCCGCTAACAATTCGGTGGTCTAGTGGTTAACGTACTGGATTAGTGCTAAAGAGTTTCAGGCTTAAATTCTTGCTTCTGTTAACCTCATGGAAATTACAAAAAAAAAAAAAAATCTAACAAGTGTCAGTATCATGAAAAGAGCTAAAGACGAGATCAGATCCAAGTCTCGAAACGTCGTATATTTATAATATAGGTCAGACAATGGACACTGTCCAAATTCCAATTTATTTCGGGGTTTTCTAATATCTTAAATTTTGTAGAATTTAAAATCTATTATTTTTACGCGTCAGTTGTTTTGTTTCTTTTACATGGCACACCTAATGTTTGTAGTAATGTTAATTATTGTAAAATTAATGAAACAAGTTATAAAAAATACTAAATATGTTTGATAGGTATAAATAGAGCATGTTTTGTCACATTCCTCGAAGTGGTCCCTTTCATCCATCCATGTGGACCTATTCACCCACACGACATCGATCAAATAGGACCATGCAGAATGTCGACTTGATTCAAAGCAGCATTAAAATATATTTGAAAGCAACGAATTTAAATGTGTGTGTGTTTGTGTGTGTCTAATGCCTACCCACTTCACTTAACGTGATTCGGGTTCCACATTTTAAAGTTGCACACCACTTCTGCGGGCCATGTTATGCATGATGTGTATCTGTGAAGAGTTATGTCATGTTTTAGGTGAGTGTATGTGTAAGTGTTCGTGTAAATGTATTGTAGGGAATGGGTGAGGATGAAGACGATGAAGGTGAGGAGGGGAGAAGGGGAAACCCGGTGCCGGGATGTAGCCTACTTCTGTCAAATAGCACCAAGCCAGGCTTAAGGTCCCCTCTGACGGACGAATCACTATCAGCAGTAAAATGTGCCATCTCTTCATATGCACTGTGAAGAGATTTGGGATTTAACCCAGGCATATTGGTACACATTCTAGTGATTATAAGTTGTGCACCATCATCTCTCCTAGTCCCAAGGTAGAAATTTTACATGAAAATTTCTGACCCCACAGGGAATCGGATCCGGGCCAGCTATTCTGTAGGCAGACGCGGTACCACAGAGTTAACTCAGTGGACGCAACGAATTTAAGATTAATATGGGAGATAGAGTATGAAACAGGCTATCTAACTAGAGTATAGTTGAAATTGAGTTACATAACTGGTTCATGTTGCAGACAATTTTCCATTTAGTGGTCCTATTCATCCCTCTTACCCTGTATTACAATTACCAATAGTGTACTACATTTATATGTAAACACTCATTACGTTTCTGAAATATGAACTACTTATTATTTTTGGGATGTAGGCTATTTGGAATAAATTAATAACTTCATATTTGACAGATTTCATAAAATTGTATATTCTAATTATTACTAGTAGCATATTATTTCTACGTGCAAAGTGTCATTATATTTGGTCAACAGGAACTATAATTTCTTAAGACGTGTATTGCTAGAAAATTAATAACTTCTGTTCTATTTGAAAGATTTCATAAAATGTTATAATATAATAGCAAGTAACATATCACTTTAGTACTGGTATACAAATAATGTTTTGATAAGAAAAACTACCCTTTATTAGAGGTGAATTTAAGGAAAATTAATAGCTTCACTCCTATTTGATATATTTCATAAAATATTACATTGTAATCAGTGGTAATTTTTTTCTAGGCCATACACCCCACTCGTTGTTTTCTCCCTTGAAATAAATTTTACTCCTCTCTCTATCTTTCCGACTGTCATTTAATGATTTTTTTAATATTAAAGAAGGAGTAAAGAAATTGTTTTGCTTTACATTTTAATTGTACAAGTTTGATTTAAGGAATACACCATGTAACCCCACCATAGATGCATACTTGTCTCGATGAATCTTGCAGCACTTCTTGTTTTTCAACCATTATTTTATATAATTCTGGATTCCAGTGCTGCAGAGGTGGACAATTTTTTTATGAACATCAAACAAAATACATTAGGAACAGCAAAGATATGATCTAAGATCTGTACAGATCTCTGCGTACAAAACTTAGGCACCTATATGCCGTATGGCTCCATAGAGACAAATTTTTCTTTTCCCAATACGATTAATTAAAAAAATTGTAGGTTCCCATACGATGTATGACCCAGTATGGCCTCCATGACAGCACTCATTACATTAGGGCACGGGAAACTACCCCTTTTTAGGTGTATTTATAGAAAATTATAACGGGGTTATGGGGGACATAATGTACCTCCTCCACCATTATAGCTTAACCGTGGTACAGTACAGTATTTATATCGGAATATGATCATTTAATAAAGGTATTTTCGGGAGGCATGTTTCTTACAGTGTTACATCCATATCCGCCATGTTTCGGACCGAATTGTTCAGGGCTAGAACTGTAGGTCTACTACAAATTATAATAGGGCATAACTTAAAACAATCTCCCTCTTTTTTCTCTGTCGTACATATACACTACCTGTCAAAAATTTTCGATCAGCTATGAAAACAACTACTGTATATACTTTATTTCAATGTTCAAACACATCAGAAAAACTAAATAGACCAACAAAATAAATATTTTCTCTCTCTAGCATTATGATATGATAGAATATTCAAAACGAAATCCCTGTTTTAACCACAAATCCATAGTTGTGATAGGTGATCGAAAACTTTCGACCGGTAGTGTACAGCAATCTTCTTTTTCTTCCTATCACGTATTAAGCCTGGTGGCATGTTACGGTCTCACTCCATCATTTCAGCAGATGGCCCAGAGATTACTGTAGTGAGACTTGAAAGCAATTTTTTAGTCCTTCCAATCGGTTGCTAACCAAAAGAAAGCAAGTCCAGTGGTGGGGTTGCCACCTTCAGCCTCTGCACAGGCTGAGAATACAGCATTTCCTGTGCATCTGTTGGAACGGTTATACAGCCATGACTCGGTCCCCAAGGCATTTTATGTAGAAGCAGAGTGCACCACGGGCAGCTAAAGGTTGGGATTTGGGTAGGAGAGGTTATGGAATGCACATCACTACTCCTTGCACCCCACATATGCATCAATAAAACTACGTAACAGTGTTAACAAATTTTTTTTATATGAAGTTTACCTTCCTGAAGATATCATATGAAATGTAAACTCTAATTATTTTATTTAATCTCATCTTTATGTTTACACATTATACCGGGATCACTTTTTTTTTTCTGCATTGTTGTGCAATATGTTATTCATATTTCTCCAAGTGGCGGCCTGAACACTTGCAGACTTCTAACATATGAGTACAGGCTGTTACAAAAGAAACATTACAATGCTTCCATTCCTCAAATAAGGTATAGAAATTCTTATAAATTCAGAAATTTTAAATAAATATTATAGTCCAGACACATGATCTGAAGACATTAATTTGTCAATTTAAGTACAGAAACTTAATCATAAACAAAAGCAAAGAAGATCTTTTGAATTCAATATTTTCTAACGTTAATAGAAAAAAAATCAGACAAGTTTGGGGGGAGGGGGGAATGCACTCCATGCTCCCCATAGCTCCGCCTATGCCTGTCGCATTTAAGCACACTTAAATGCCATCAACTGGGGCCATGATCGAACCCGCAACCTTGGGCGCAGAAGACCAGGACTATACCGACTGCGCCACCCAGGGCGATGGTTCAGTGGAAGTTGAGTAGTTTCATGGATGTAGGCAGACACATAGAGAGAAAAACATGTACTGTATGTGGACAAAGTGGCACTAAAAACTCTAGGGAAAATTGTGAACTCTACTAAGACCAAACATATATAAATTTTGATAGAGACAATCCCCCAGGTCAGGTAAGAAATCGACACATAGTGAGATCTTCCCAAAAAGTGTCGAAATCTCCCCGAGTTACACTTTGATTCAAAAGACGACAGCAAACCCGAAACAAAGACAATTTTTAGGGCAATCACTTTTGGGCCTTTAGTAACCTGTAAAATGCATATATAATAATTTGTGCATCTATTAATATTACATATATCCAGTCAAAGTACAATAAACTAAAGATGGTAATTATATTTCATTACCGAAAAGAAAAGTGTAACTCACATTTATTGTGTTTATTGCCTTCTGTGAATGTAAACCACAAATTCACTTACACAGAGTTTACAAATACAGTCAACACAGATCTCATGTAGTTCGATTTTTGTTCACTAGGAACAGTGCTCGCAATAGTTACTATTCTTAAAAGTATCAAAATCTCCCAAAACGACCCTATATAAAGAGAAAATTAATCTCAACACAATTTAACCCATATCTGACCGGAACTACTCCCTTCAAGTTTATTTATAATTTTCACATGTCTTCATCGTAAGGACCTAAGAAGAGACGATAAATAAGAATTTTTAATTATATTTGGAGCACAAGTGGCCTTTTGAGACGACCCACTGGACAGATGTGATATCTCTAGTGCTAAATAATGATTTTTACTGAAATGGGGAATTATTACAAATGAAACTGATTTTTGGAGTTGCAACTGTTTAATTCAGATATGATTTCTTTAACAGACAGAAAATAATTATTAGCCACTTAAGCAGTGGTAATTAACTAATTGTATTTGTCTATGAAAACTAGCAATCATATCAGTCATAAGCATAAAACTATTTTGCAAAGTAGCAAAACATTTGTCCATGTATTGTGGGTCCCTATCACCATGGCATGGCGCGTCCTCAGGTTGCGGATAGAGGAGACGGCCTCCAGATATGGAGGGTAGCTGCGAATGTATTGAATAAGCAGTCGTGGACAGCCGATAAGGGGTGGTCCTCCAGCTTGGGGGTTGGGCGAAGGGCTAACAACCCATCACCGTAAAAAATAGCTTGTTATGAAACCTAACAATAAGTTAAGGGTGTTTGAGAATAAGGTTCTTAGGAAAATATTTGGGGATAAGAGGGATGAAGTTACAGAAGAATGGAGAAAGTTACACAACGCAGAACTGTATGCATTGTATTCTTCACCTGATATTATTAGGAACATTAAATCCAGACGTTTGAGATCGGCAGGGCATGTAGCACGTATGGGCGAATCCAGAAATGCATATAGAGTGTTAGTTGGGAGACCAGAGGGAATAAGGCCTTTGGGGAGGCCAAGACGTAGATGGGAGGATGATATTAAAATGGATTTGAGGGAGGTGGGATATGATGGTAGGGACTGGATTAATCTTGCTCAGGATAGGGACCTATGGCGGGCTTATGTGAGGACGGCAATGAACCTCCGGGTTCCTTAAAAGCCATAAGTAAGTAAGTAAGTAAGTACCTAAGTAAGTACGTAAGTAAGTAAGTAAGTAAGCAAAACATTTATTGTAAAGTGGAACTTGACATTTCCTGCAGGCTTTTCCACTCTTATTTTTACACATTTTACAACTTTTTCTTACTTGGCCCAATCCTGTGACCTGTTTGGTGTCAACGAACAAGGGATGAGAAATCTACCAGTGACTTAACTGATGGTTCTGTTCGAGTTGGAAACAATCCTTACTTCCTCCGAAATTCAAGGTGGTAATGCCAGGATTATACGATCTTGCTAAGGGACAAAAATTGTTCACCAACACATCAAACTTCCAAAATATAAAATGGGGGATATACCATTTCTTGCCTCATAATTGATATCCTAAGTAGCAATAATGGAAACTAGATGATCTACTCCTCCTATGAAAGAGTTATATTTGCATACTACATCAGGTTGGGCATTTCTACTATGTTGTTTCACTTATATCCAAAGAATATGGTGTTGAACCTCTCCATAAAGTGAAACGATACTCTGTTGCAGCCAAAGCAAGAGTCTGCAGTTACTTTGTTCAGTTCGAGTATGTCATATCAATCCTGACCTAGTAATGTAAAATAAGGAATACTGTACATAATGAAAGAAAAATTCATCTGAGTGTGAAGAGTGTTCTTCTATTCAATAAATATGAGAACAGCTGGGAATCTAGCATAGAAATAATTATTTTCACGTTATAACTTAGGCACAGCATTACAAATCCAACTGGTCGTATAATTAAACTACTGAAAAATCGAACCCAGGTTTGCAGACAGCAGAATATTTTTATAATCACAACAGACTGCTGATAGTATCATAAAATTAATAGTGTAATATTTTGATGTACTGCTATGATATGTGCACAGTGAGTCGTTAGTGACCCATCAAAATGTATGCCGCTTTTGTGTTAAATCTATGAGATTGTAATACTGGACATTTATGCATAATTGAAGCATTGGACTGAATAATGGTCTATGTTACAATTTTAAAAAATCGACTGCTTAATGGCATAATGCTCTATATCAGTGGTCAGCAGGTTGTGCATTTGTGACGTCAGAGCAAGGTCAAACTAGATGAGCACCTGAAGAGGAGCACAGCAATCGCGCAGTGGCAAGCTATTACAGTTATATAATAAGTGGTTCAGGGGAATTGGATAATTTCTAATTTGATTTATACGTTGCATTGTATCTCTAGGAGGACGATTCGTACGTAATGTCATTAATTTCAGGGGCTTATTCTTTGAAATATTTCAAACAAACAAATTAAATACAATTTTGCTCATGTTTACTTCCTTATCGAGATAAAAGTTATTGTAAATGAAATATTTCATAGGATTTTTGTGAAAGTCATTGGTTTAATTCCCAATATGCTCAGTCAATTTAAGAGAGTGGTGTATTATGATTAATAATTGATTGAAATAATTTTAGTTTTGTCCTTTAAATGTGAAGAAATTTGATCCGAACAAATGTAATATTGTAAATTTCCTTTTGCTGAAGAAAAAGTTACATTTCTTCGGATCAAATTTATACACATTTAAAGGACAAAACTAAAATTATTTCAATCATTTGTTATCATAATACACTGCTCTTGAAACCGACTGAGCATATTGGGAATTAAATCAATGGGTTTTCCAAAATACATTAAGATATGTTACTTATAAAAACCATTTCTGTCTTGAAAAGGAAACAAAAACGAGCAAAATTGTATAAAATAATCATATGCACGAAATTAGATCTAGGGCTATAGGTCATCACTGTAGAGTTCAGTATTGAAGCTATTTATTCGCCCTCAGAGCTCTGAATGTCAATGTTCTTAAAAGAGAGCACAATTGCTCTGAGGGATGATGTGACAGACCACTGATTCTGCCGATCACTGGCTTAAAGTACCGGTATTTATTTCTATATTTGTATGTTTGTAGCAGTTTCAGAGCCTCATTATATATGCGAATGCTTCTGCAGCTGGCTATATTATGAATTTCATGTTATTGTAAGTACATTAAATTGATTACAAACCAAAATATTTTGTTACATCGATTTATCACGGTTGTACAGTTTTGTTTTCGTACAAATGTATTGTAATTGTGCTGTTCCCATGCTATCTCAGAAGACTGGATCACGCTCTGTCAGTGCATAGGCACCGTACCGCCACTGTTCAGTTGAAACTTCTCTCCACGCTATGCTCAGTACGCAGAGTTTGCCGAGCAAAGAGTGTGGCGACTCCGTGGTATGACGTCACAGAGCACGGAACATGCCGGCCACTGCTCTATATAGTCTTACACAGCTGTCACACAAATTGTTTTTCAATATCTGTGCCAGAGGCGCTTCTACACGAATTACAATCACGACTTTCTTGGTTGGAAGAACAGTCTACGATGTAACAATTTTGTTCCTCCTGCACAGTTAGGAGATTGTAACATAGATCGTTAATATTCCCAACACTTCAATTATTCATTACTCTTTTGTGATCATATTAACACTAACATATACAGTACAATCAGTAAATAAAATTGAAAGTAAAACTTTCATGTCTTCCTTACACTGCTACTCTTTGTGCTGTACGAAGGTACAGCAACCATTCAATAGAAAATTTGGACCAAGATAGGACAGCATGTCATTTAAAAGAGTAATTGTGCTCCATATCTAGATGTTGAACTTGAGAATGTAATTGTTATCAACCTTAACAATGCATTAATTTTGTAATTTGGAACAAGTTTTAAAAAATCCTTAGAAGGGATCGTTAATGACTCCATAGTTGATATGGGTTAAGAGATTCCATAATATTTCATATTGTAATTACTAATAGCATATTATTCTTATCTACAAACTATGATTATGTTTGGGCAGGAGAAAGTACTCCTTCTTAGGAGTGAATTTAAAGAAAATTAATGGCTTCATTCCTGTTTGACAGATTTCATGTAACTACCAGTAGCATGTGTAAACTTTCATTATATTTGGGCAAGGTAACTATGCTTTATAATGGGTTGTATGTTAAAAAAATTACTAACTTCACCCATTTTTTACTGATTTAATAAAAATTTATATTTTAATTGGCAGTAGCATATTGTGACTGCGGGCTCAAGCAAGGAGATGCACTATCATCTTTACTTTTAACTTTGCTCTAGAATATGCCATTAGGAAAGTCCAGGAAAACAGAGAGGGTTTGGAATTGAACAGGTTACATCAGCTGCTTGTCTATGTGGATGATGTGAATATGTTAGCAGAAAATCCACAAACTATTAGGGAAAACACGGGAATTTTACTTGAAGCAGGTGAAGAGATAGGTTTGGAAGTAAATCTCGAAAAGACAAAGTATATGATTGTCTCGTTACCAGAACATAGTACGAAATGGAAATGTAAAAATTGGAAGTTTTTTCTTTTGAAAAGATGGAAAAGTTCAAATATAATAGAGCAACAGTAATAAAATAAATGACACTCGAGAGGAAATGAAAAGCAGAATAAATATGGGAAATGCCTGTTATTATTCGGTTGAGAAGCTTTTGTCATCCAGTTTACTCTCAAAAAGCTGAAAGTTAGAATTTATAAAACAGTTATATTACTGATTGTTGTGTATGGTTGTGAAACTTGGACTCTCACTTTGAGAGAGGCACAGAGACTAAGGGTATTTGAGAATAAGGCAGAGTAATGCATAGAAGGCCAGGGATCAGCACTGTCAACTCGCACACGTCAGCAACCCAGCCCACCCAAGACCAATAAACACTGCCTGATGCGGCCGCTTCCTAACCCATAGCACTGGGTTTCAAAGCCCACCATAGCCCACCGAACTGCTCAGCACTGCACTAACATCAACCCACCAGTTGGTTGTATTCTACTGCTTTTATGCTTGCATGCATTGGTTGTTTTTCACTTCACATGTGGCATGAGCATACAGTTCCCCTCATACTGGACAATATACAAAATTAAATATTTTCCACTGCTGTCAAACACAGATTTAAAAATTGTCCCAATGGTACTTTTTAAATTTCCATCCGACTCTGTTGTTTTAAACTCTCTAGCAACAAGTTTATCCTTCACTACTTTTTCTCTAAGAGACTGTATTTTGGAATGTGTGCTTTCACAGCCGGTGTCTGTGATGAAGGTTTTCTGGGCTAAGATGCCGTGGTCTACCATTCTACCAGTATACCAATAGACCACGGCATCTCAGCCCAGAAAACCTTCATCACAGAGACTGTATTTTCTTTGTGATGCACCATTATTTGGACTCATCTTGAAAAACAGAAATCAAAAACTAAAACAAAAACGTTTAAAAGGATAGCTGATCATTGATCGAACCACACACGCAAGCACAAGTCCGCGCAAACTCAATTAATGAATAACTGAAAGAAGAGGAGAATTGGGCTGAATGCCTTGATACCAGTCCACTGCACAAAACCGCTCCGCAAGCAGCAAGCTGGCACAGCCAGTGTGGTGACGTCACGGACTTGTTCCTTGCCAGACTGTGAAGCCCAGTGCGGTGCATTGCGGAGGCAGCCCGTTGTGCAGGTCTCTGAAATAAGATGCTTAGGAAAATATTTGGGACTAAGAGGGATGAAGTTACAGGAGATTGGAGAAAGTTACACAACGTAGAACTGCACGCATTGTATTCTTCACCTGACATAATTAGGAACATTAAATCCAGAAGTTTGAGATGGGCAGGGCATGTAGCAAATATGGGCCAATCCAGAAATGCATATAGAGTTTTAGTTGGGAGGCCAGAGGGAAAAAGACCTTTGGGAAGGCCGAGACATAGATGGAGGATAATATAAAAATGGATTTGAGGGAGGTGGGATAGGTGATAGAGACTGAATTAATCTTGCTCAGGATAGGGACCGATGGTGGGCTTATGTGAGGACGGCAATGAACCTCCAGGTTCCTTAAAAACCATTTGTAAGTAAGTAGCATATTAATTTTATGAGGAAATTCTTACTAGTTTTGGGAAGAGTAACTGCTCCTTCTTAGGGGGTGTATTTCGGGAAAATGGATAATTTCATTCCTATGTGACTAATTTCATAACATTTTATATTGTCATTACCAGTAGCATTTTATTTTCACGTGAAGACTCTCATTACGTTTGGGCAAGATAAACTAGCCCTTCTTTGAGTGTATTTAGAGAAAATTAATAACCTCACTCCGATTTTGAAGTTTACATAACATTTTGTATTATAATTGCCAGTAGTGTATTATTTCTGTGCTAAGTCTCATTAAGTATGTTTTGATTAGAGAAACTACCCCTTTTAAGGAAGTATTATCTGAATAATTTAATAACTTTACTATTCTTTGACAGATTTCATATAATTTTATATTTTAACAGCCAGCAGCATATTATTTTTAAGTGCAAGCTGTCATTACATTTGCGAAGGGAAATGACTTCTTTCTATTTGCAGATTTAACCAAATTTTATATTGGTTAATTTCGCGGGAACATAATTGAATGGTTGTGGGCAAAAACACGGTAGCCCACAAATAGCAAGTTTTGAGAAAATTGCACTGGCCTGAAATCTGCGTTGAAGAAAATGAACTGAAAACTTACTAGAAATTAAAATATTAATAAGCAAATCATAATAAAAAATCATAAGTACCATTTTTCAGCATTTTGGAAATTTTGTCTAACATTTTAAATCTTTTTTATGTGGCTTACCATGTTGTTCTTCCGACTTAGGAGGGAAAGTTATTTTAGGAGTGGCTTACCATTCTATGCTATACACAATATATATATATATATATATATATACATATATATGTTGTTATTTAGTCAACTCCAAAGATAGGTCTGAATGTCACAAGTGATATCAAGAAGGCACACTTATGAGGCAACTAGGAGATAATGGGATAGGGAGGCCAGTTCCTTTCCCCCCTCTTTTGCATACATCCCCGACTAAATACATATTAATATATATATATATATATATATACATATACATATACATATACATACATATACTGGTACTGGTATATATAGTTTAGACAAACAGCTTTATTTATAACTTGCTTAATTATTTTGTACCTAAGAATGAAGCTATATTCCCTCTCATACATATTGAACATAGAATAATATTACATAAACTACACACTTACTACTAACAAAAATCACAACTTATTAATTTTTATTGTAATTATGTTTTATGACAGACGTATAACATCAGAGAACTTTAAGGGAATGCAATATTGAACAAAACAATATTAATAATTATCTTAAATGAAGAAATTTTTTTACCAAATATGTCAATATAAGAACCTCTGAATGAGCAATACTGATAATAAAGAAACATACGTATGTATTTACCATACAGTCTTTCCTAATATTATTTATTAATATAATTTCTTCTATTAGTATTAGAGATCAAAGGTATCTTCAAATGATATAAAGAAATACTAATGAAAAATGCATGGAAGGTTTTGAAATTTGCTTTTGAAACACAAAATAACAAAAATTAAGAATTTTGACTTATCATTCTATCATTTTCTCTTTCATCCAGTTCACCTTGTGTGTACGACCCACTATCAGTTAATTATAATTTGACTTTGATTCGTCCATGCAAATAGGAGTTTTGAAGATCATAGCTTCACAAGCCCCAAAATTCTGAAAATATTCCCTTCCTTAGTTCTTCCCCAACCTGATTATAACATTGTTTTTTGCACTCACAGTCCTGTCCTATTTTCCTTCCTTCCACAACTTTTTCTTTAGTAACAGTTGTGTAATCAAGCCCAGGATTCCTCTTTCATTTCTTGTTCTTTCTTTGGATTTCTCTCTCTCTCTCTATGAGAGCAGGAGGGGAACATCCCATGCACCGTGACTTGATGTCTATTGTGCGCCCCGTGGGATGAGTTGCATGCCCACCGACCCCATTTACTTCGCATTGACCTAACCGTTAACACTCTCACGACTAGTCCCAGCCATCCTTCTAACCCATGTACCGTTCTATGCCAATAGCCCCCATATTTCCCCGCTCAATGGTCTGAGTGGTAAGCCCCCTCTCCCATCTTCTCAATGCTCTGAGGTGTAAGCCCGCTCTCCCATCGGGAGGGGAGTGGGTTCCGCTGCTGCCACCAATTACATTTCTTGACATGTCCATGGAGGCTGGCTGAGAGAGTCAGCAGCTTCAGAGGGCTGCTGCAGACGCAATCTGAAAACCAAGTAGGACAACCAGAAATTAAGATGAAAGTATGATAAGGGAGGAAAGGAAGTAGCGAGATGAATGGGGTTCCAAGTGCCTGATAAAGTTACCTCATAAAAAAAAAATCTTGCAATATAACAAAACGGACAGAGAAGGCTTCCAAAATTATCTTAGAGAAAACTACTCATTATGGGTAGTGAAGGGCAGTAGTGTAGAAGAATGCTGGGTGGAGTTCAAGCAGATTATATTAACAGGAATACAGAAATATATCCCGGTTAAACGTTTATCAAACAATCCCGATCTGGAATATTATAATAAACACATACGGAAACTGAAAAGAAAACTAAGGAAATCCTACAGACAGCGCAAGGAAAGCCTTGCAAAACAAACAAATTTCACACAACTATCGAAAGAACTACTTAATGCGAAGAAGATAGCGCAGGAAAATTACCTAAATAAACTTTTCAAAAGTGAACAAAACGGGTGGGGGGAATTTCATAAATATGTGAAGAGACGACGCAAGGAAAACTATTCGAGCCTCCCCCTAAAAAATGACCGCAATCAATTTACCGTACAGAACAGCGAAAAAGCAGAAAAATTAAATTCCTGTTATGCCACTGTTTTTGGGATGAGGACAATAATACCACACTTAGCTTCTGTGGAAAATACGGGTCAGTTTTCTATCAAGCCTAGGGACATAAGGAGAAGGATCTCTAAATTGAAAACTCATAAATCAGTAGGACCTGATGGTATCACCGGAGACGTACTGAAATTGGGAGGGGAAGCCATGATTCCCTATCTAGTGCGTATATTTGAAATATCAATTAACAATGTCCCGCGAGATTGGAAATATGCAATAGTGGTTCCAATTTATAAGTCAGGGTCTCGCTCAGATACAAAAAATTACAGACCAGTCAGCCTCACCTTTGTGGTTTGCAAACAGATGGAACACTTGATTTCAGCTTATCTAAGGCAGCATTGGGATAACTCAAATTGGTTACATAACTGTCAGCATGGATTTCGGGGGGGCTATTCATGTGAGAGTCAATTAGTAACTGTATGTCAGGATTTAGAAGACGGAATAGATTCCAGTAGCCAAGTAGATGTAGTGATTATTGACTTTTCACGCGCATTCGATGTAGTCCCACACAATATATTGTTGGTTAAACTACAATCAACGGGTATTGACTTCAGAGTACTCCAGTGGATCAAGGAGTTTTTAACTTGTCGCACTCAGAGAGTATGGGTAGGGGAGGAATTATCGAACCCAATTGAAATTACTTCCGGAGTCCCACAGGGGAGTGTCTTGGGGCCTCTTCTATTCTTGGCTTTTGTAAATGATCTGCCAATTAATATCTTGTCTAGGGTTCGCTTATTCACGGATGATTGTATGGTATACAGGGAAATAAAAAGTTATGAAGATACTACTCTTCTTCAGACTGACCTAAATAGAATAAACGATTGGGCAACAGCCAACAAAATGCAAATAAATTCTCTAAAGAGCAAAGCCATCAGCTTTACAAGGAAAAGAAATAAAATAGTCGCATCGTATACGTTAGGGGGTGAAACCATTCCGGAAGTTAACAAATGTAAATACCTCGGAATAACATTTAGCAGCGATCTCGGCTGGGGGGAACACGTTACGGACACAACGGGAAAAGCATGGAGAGCGTTACACTTTGTGATGAGGGTACTAAGAAAAGGCTCTGATAAATCCAAAGAGATTGCATATAAATCACTAGTACGTCCAGTAATGGAATATGGTGCTGCATGTTGGGATCCTTACAGATTAGAACATATTAAGACACTGGAAAAGATTAAAAAACGGGCTCTCAAGTGTTGTCGGAAAAATTCACCATTAAAATGGGACACACTCACGGACAAGAGAACGCGAATTCGATTATGCGCACTGTTCAAAACATACAGAGGTTAGCCTGCCTGGAGAGAAATAAAAAATAGGTTGCAACCGCCAAATTACTCTTCAAGGAACGACCACTCATATAAATTGAGGGAAAGAAGACAGAGGACGGACACTGGAAAGTTTTCTTTTCTCAATCGTACTATCAGGGACTGGAATGCTTTACCTGTAGACTTACTAAAGGCTTTACCAACAACCAAAAACGTATTTAAAAATAGGCTTAAGGACTTTACTAATAGACGATAATTATACACAGTATGTAAAGGATGTAAATGATATTTTGTTATTGACGTGTTGTATCAGTGAAGAATTATGTTGTGTCAGTGAAGTGTGTTGTGTCAGTGAAACGTGTTCCTGTCAGGGAAGCTTTATAGTTTATAGTGGCAGTGCAAAGTAATTGAACAGTGAAATGTTTTTGAAGTGTTAGTGAAATCAGGATAGAATCAGTGAAATGTGTCGTAGTTCCAGTGCAGTGAGTGAGTTGACTGCGAAATGAGTGTAATGTGGAAAGGTACTTGTGCAGATATGAACATATCATACTCGTGGGTTTTAGTTCGAACTTAGATTTAAGATACAAATTAGATTTATTATAAATGTTATTTTAAGTGATAGTGCTTCATTTAATTTAGGATATTCCCTATTATTATTATTATTATTATTATTATTATTATTATTATTATTATTGTTGTTGTTATTGTCGTTATTATTGTTATTATTGTTATTGTTATTGTTATTGTTGTTATTATTATTATTATTATTATTATTATTATTATTATTATTATTATAAATTATTGTTAGTATTAATTTTATTATTATTATTATTATTATTATTATTATTATTATTATTATTATTATTATTATTATTATAAATTATTGTTAGTATTAATTATTGGTATTATTATTAAGTGTATTTCTAATTAACAAGTTTATTATTGTCATTATTGAGTGTAATTAGTTACCACTGCCACCGAGTATATACCCATTGCAGTGTGAATAAATACATACATACATATTCATCTGTATGAGTGAGGGAAAAGCCCCGAAAAAACCACACCAAGGTAATTTGTCCTATATCTGGGTTCGGGAGTGAATACGATACCACGAGACCACAGCGGTGGACTCTTTCTTTGGTTAATTTTAGTTTTTTTCTTTTTTTTTTTTTTAACGAACTACTCCCTCTACAGCAACATTATCTTCAGTTACACTTGGACCTATCTCTGTTGTTTGTGGATTGTCGAACACTCCCTGTGCTTTCTTAGTAACTTACAAGAGAAAATTATTGTTTCAATCTTTAACATAATTTATGTATCCCGCTTTTAGCATATGTTTGGGTGGTAAACAACATTAATATATGAAATGAATTATGGAAGTCAGTTTTTCATTTAAGCCTATAATATATTATATTTTGAATACAAATTGTATTTTACATTTCAATTTTTATGTAAATGCACAAGCAATACATTTGTTATTTTTTCAAAGAATATAACATATAAACCCACATACTCTAAAATGTTACAAGTGCTTTCCAGTTACATTATTGATATCATCATCGAAAAAGGCTTTCTTCATCGTTACTGGAGTTATATTTGCTCCCAGAATCTTCAAGTAACACATCACTGCCATTCAAATCTTCACTGCTTAACTTTAATCAGGGTTTTAGTTGAAAAATTAGAATTACAGGTACTCACCTAACTCTTTAAAATTTTCCAGACTGGCTCGAAGGGATGTTGATTTGCAGTCATTTTTCTTTTATGATAGGAGAGTTCTGCTTATCGCCTCCCAGTTCACAGACAGGATTTCATATATGGCAGTGTATTGAATTCAGAAAGTGGAGGTCCAGTTAAATTGATGAACATCAAATCAGCTATATGTTCCACAAAAAGAGCATTTCTTATTGGGGTTACAATCTCATTCATGGAGCTAAATGACTGTTCATACTCAGCTGTTGATATAGCTATATTATCTGAAGCACAAAAAAGTGGCAATAGCTCATCTGGCTTTCTTACATACTTTCTGTATTATTTGTACTCCCTGATTGCACAGGTGTTTAGTTCTCTTTGTTTCTTAGGAGAATGATTGTATAGAGCATAATATAGTTTTTCTAAACGTATCTGAAAGTAATTTATTCCATGGATTTCTCTGATGGAATCTTTAACAGCTAGCTCTAATCTATGGTTAATACAATGCCAGACTATGATAGAAGGAAATATTTTTTTAAGTTCCACTCCTAAACCACTATTTCTGCCTATCATTGTTGAGGCATCGTCACATGAGACACTTATGAGACTTTCTTTTAAATATTCTTCAGTCCACACCTGTGGAGTAACTGTTAGTGCATCTGGCCGCGAAACCAGGTGGCCCGGGTTCGAATCCTGGTCGGGGCAAGTTACCTGGTTGAGGATTTTTCCGGGGTTTTCCCTCAACCAAATATAAGCAAATGCTGGGTAATTATCGGTACTGGACCCCGGACTCATTTCACCGGCATTATCACCTTCATGCCTTTCAGACGCTAAATAACCTGAGATGTTGATACATTGTCTTAAAGTAACGTACTAAAACAAAAATTCTTCACTCATCCCGAACAAACTGAGTTTTTCAAAAAGGTCAGTAATAATACTGGAAGCTGTTCCACTCTCGAGTTCAATCAGATATAAAAACATAGTTTGACATGTCAGTGTCCTGCATATAAAATTTTAAACACACGACTAGTGTCTTCTTTTTGCTTAGAGTGGTAGATTCATTTTTTTTTATTTTATTGGGTTATTTTATGACGCTGTATCAACATCTCAGGTTATTTAGCGTCTGAATGAAATGAAGGTGATAATGCCGATGAAATGAGTCTGGGGTCCAGCACCGAAAGTTACCCAGCATTTGCTCGTATTGGGTTGACGAAAAAAACCTCAACCAGGTAACTTGCCTCGACCGGGATTCGAACCCGGGCCACCTGGTTTCGCGGACAGATGTGCTGACCATTACTCCACAGGTGTGGACTGGTAGATTCATCTGTTAATAAACTTACTTTTCGTTTGTTTTCTACACAATTCTTTCACGCATACTTTTAGTGATATGAGATGCAATGTTAGTGTAAGAGAAATTTGTGTGAAGAATTCTTCCTATATTGAGCCCATTAAGAGATTGGAGAACTACAGTAAGGTCCAAAAGTCTTGTCCCCCCCCCTCCCCATTTGTATGTTGATGTGCATCCATTTTGAATATGTCATAGGAGATGTGTGACAATGGTTGATACTTTACATTCCAGCTTGTTTAGTGATCCAGAACATCAATATGGACACCATCATTGTCGGGGCACAAAATTATGGGCGCCATGTCCTGTGTGAAATTTTCGCAGCAAAGGCAGTATGATTTCCCTTTGGGAAATAATTAAGCAGCATGTCTCGAAACATCGATACCAGACATTGAAGATTTGAATCAAGCTGTTAGTGAGGCATTCAGGGAAATCACACCACCTTTGCTGCAGAAAATTTCACACAGAACATGGCGCTGCATCATTTTGTGCCACGACAGTGATGGTCCCATACTGATGTTCTGGATCACTAAACAAGCTGGAACGTAAAGTATTAACCATAGTCACACATCTGCTATGACATTTTCAAAATGGATGCACATCAACATACAAACAAGGGGGGGGGTGACAAGACTTTCGGACCTTCCTACACATCAACTGGAATATCAGTGTAAAGTCTCTGATATTAAACAATTTTGTAAGCTGTTCTAAAAACACAAGCAGTGTTTTCAGAGTCTTGTTGCATGTTGTAACCCCATGTTCTAAGTTTTGCTTTTTGTTAAATTCTACTGTGATTTGCTTAGTTTATGTTTACGGATTTTATTTCGTCACAATTTGTTGAGAATTCTTATCATTTTCACAGGAGTTTATTTTTCCCTACACCCATTTCTGTGAAATGTAAAATCCCTGAGGCTTTGGGAATAAAATTTGCTTGTGAACATATCTTGCATTCTAAGTTACCTTCATTAATGATAATCCATGGATTCTCAGCACTAAAATAATTCGACTGATCTGAAGTCCAACAAAGAGGCAAAGAGGGGTGTCATTGGACGAATGCATTACACAATGTATTGCAGAGCTTTCAGAGGTACCTACTGCACTTTCCACTACGGCAATTGTCTCTTCACATTCAGGTCTTTTCACTTCACCTTTGGCTTTATCACTGTCTTTAAATGAAACTTGTGCACTATTACTTTCACCTTCACCACACTGCTTTTGTTTCAGCCACTTCTGTAAACTCATTTTATTGGTTATCTCAGGACCACATTCATATGAAATATGAACTAATTTCTAACAAGTCATAATATCAACTGCGATTGGGATTTTGTTTCAAACGTGAACAGAGTTATTTTAACATTGTGTGTCGTGTGACTCGTAACAAATACAGTCAACTCTGGATATAGTGAACTCGGTTACAGTGAACATTTGGCTATAGTGTACCTAAATCGTTGGTCCCGACCTGCATACATTAAAAAGTACATTAATATTTCCGTTTATAGTGTATCCTCGCTTCGGTTATAGTGAACCCTCGCTTCGGTTATAGTGAACCTTGTATCCTGAAAAATTCTTATTTGAAGTCAGACCTTGTATAAAATTGAAAGAATGTGTTGAGAACAACATTCTAAGGTTCTTACTCCTATAGTCAAAGGACAAAGATAGGATTAGTGATTTCTAGACAATGAGCTGTACTGTAAATCCAGGCAACGACCTTGCCTCACTCCACCGTTGAAGGGTTGACATTCTGTTCTCAGGCACACTACTCTACTGTTATTTCTAATCCTCCACTGTCAAAGGGTTACCTTTTGTCCTCAGAAACATTTCCATTATGATGAATAGCATCAAAACAACAGAAAATGAAATTGCATTCTTTTATTAAAAGGGGACAGATATTATGTCCAGAGCATAAATGAAGGTAAGATTTCGATGGCTTTCAAACTCTATCAACCCTCTCCCAGTTTTCATTAAGTGCCCTGGGAAATTCCAAGGCTGAGTACGCAGTCACACAATAACAGTGTGGGTCATTTCTACCTGATCAATCTGTTTCTAGTGTTCCAACAGTGAATATACTGTATAAAAAAGTTGAAACGTAAAGTGTTTTCTTTGGAAGATAAGGCGAATATTATAAGTGACATTGAACGTGGTCTTTCACAAGCAGACGTGGGTCGAGAGCATAGTTTAAGTAAATCAACTGTGAGTAACAGTATACAGTGTAATCCATTCCACAAAAATGAAATATTTTATTTTTTTGGTTCACAGTTTCATTCATTTCTGTCATTTAAGGTTAGAGGAGAGACACCTCGGATATAGTGAACGAAATATGCAAATCCGCAGAGGTTCACTATATCTGGAGTTGACTTTACTCTCTAGCGTTAATACTGGAAAGCTTTCCTGTTTAGCATTGCAAGCGGCGGTGAAAAGTAACAATGCTGCCATCTAGCGCCTTGGAATGATCGCACACTTTGTGCAGCGTGCTGGGTTACGTGAGGAAAAGCAGAGAAGTGTGCATTTGATCGCAATAAGGAAATGTAAAGCAATAGTATACTTTAGAGTCACTTTGTATACCTGGTAGAGGAGTAGGTCTATCATCGTTTCTGTCTGACATCAGAGAACCTGATGCCTCTTCGATGCAAGATCTACTAATGCAATTCTTTGGGGACCTTTGAGGTTCCTTCATTGTACTTTGATTCATACTTTCGGAAGAAGGAGCTGTTAAATTCAATGAAGGAACAGCTGTTCTCTTCAGTCTGCTACTAAAAACAAAGTATTAAAAATTAACAAGTCTATGACTCATTTGAAACTTCGGTACTTTTCCAATTACATCTTATTTTTACTTACCTCTGACTTTTCAAATTAGGGTTATTGAAGTCCGATAATCTACAGTGATCTGAATATATTCTGTGATTTTTGTGCAGATACTCTGTTCCTCCAGTTTTAAACGTTTCATCTAGGTCCTGTCTTTTACATTTATTTACCATATGGCACATCTAAAAGACAAAAGCAAATAACATAGTAAGGTGAATTGGGGTAAGTGTATTTCTGGGACAAGTGCAACTTCACTCCATATCTCTGTAGTTCATTTGAGATTCGTCCTGCCATCTCAGGAAGTGTTAATCTTACTCCCTGAACACCGTTTTTTGCAGAAATACATAACTTATCAGAAAAAAATTAATAAAATAAAATTTGAAACGTGCACTTGTTCCTTGATTATGTTCTATCCATTACTATGGAAAGTTACAGCCTGGAGATACTCTTGCCCCATATCACGGTGCAACTGCATACCCTGAACATTATAATGATATTGATTTGTTTCATAAAACATGCTTCGACAATTTACGCAACTGACTATATGAAAATACACAGAATTAACCACTTAAAATGCCAATAAAATCTTACTGTATATTTAAGTTGTCAAAAATATGTGACTGCAGGAAACATCCATTGAATTAGTTGATAATGATATCGCATACTTCTTTGAAATCTGCCGACAGGTTTACTTGCCTACTGAGTTTCAGCCTTTTTCTTGGAGGAAACAAACATTCTCCTTCATCATCAACATTTATTTCATATCTGTTAGTGTTCTCTCTTATTTCCATTACAGTTGACTCAAAATGTTGTAATGCGTCAGATATGCTCAATCTATTTGCAGTTTGTGTCTGTATTATAGTGTATAATATATTAACATGTTTCATCAAGTCAAAAAATAAATTTAGAAGAAAACAAAAATTCATTATTATTTAACAAATTTTTCTAGGCCAAAAGCTCCTCTCACTGTTATATCACCCCATTCATTTGAGTGATCTTCTCTTCAATCCTTTCGAAGCATTTCAATAGCTCTGGTTTATTTCCCTTAACGGAGGAAACAACTCAGGACTGAAAGTTCCATCATCCTGTTGAAATGGTTGGTATGCGCTTACTGATCACAGTAGGTCACTGCATTTATGTGAAGTGGAGAAGAATGTTGTGAACGCAGTAATATTTGCAAAAAACAACTTCACTGATTTAATGCGTTTTGAACATGTACTTTTTATAACTAAATTAAGTCGGTGGGCATATCAGTGAACAAATTTCGCATAAGGAAATGTTTTCTGCATCAAAGTCTGGACCCCATCCTGGTTTCCACTCATTACTGCAACACCATCATGTGCTTGAGCTATGAGTTTATTTTTTAAATTGAAAGGTTGTAAACTTTATTTTAGAACCTCACTCAGACCATTAGCCGCGCGATTGTTTACCTCCTCGGAAGAAAGACTTTTTCCACAGGTTTACAACCTTTTATGTACCTCAAAATAATAACAAATTGGCTTTCGCAGGTTATGTCTGTTGTTCTGTCAGCTTGCACAGCAACAAAATCTGTAGAATTAATGTTCTGCTTCAGATCTTCGCTGTATACCTCATACATACTGTCTAATAATTCATTTTGTATAGTGTGTGAAGTATATTTAAAGACAGAAGTACCAGTACCGGTACTGTTTAAGTGTTCATCCAATACATTATTAAGGCTGGGAAGTAAAGATAATAAGTCTAACAAATTTCTTCGATTTGCTAATCCCTGACTTTTTGTTATGACCCCTCAGTGATAATTCGTAAGTTCCGCAAAATACTACAGAATCAATTAATTATTCTCCCTAGTATATGCCTGTTTTTTTGTGACCTGTTCGTTATGTTTCTGGATTGAAATTTTGACCACAGAATAAATTTGTGCTGCGATATTTACTGTCCCAAATATTTTAAATTTACAAATATTTTCTAGAATTAAGTCACTGCGACTCACAGAACAACAAGTATCTGCGACAGTTGCTTCCGTCAGGATGGGCCTCAAACGAAGCATATACTCGCAATGGTAACTTCGTAACACTTCGTGAATTTCCATCGGTAGCGAATGTGACATTGCACACCACACACCATGGCAGTTGAGTGCTAAAGTGATTCAAGTTGGGGACCCTTTGATGCGGGCCCAAGCTCACAATATTTAGTGTCATACAATCTTTGACTTTTTACTGACACACATCGCGTAATGTGACAAAATTTACTGAAATAATTATGAATCCAGTACATTATCCTGAACAAAATTTACGTATTTTAAATGCAAAAAAAAAATTATGGGGTATGAAATATTGGTGGGCCTCTGCCCTGGTGACCCCTAAGGACCGGCCACATCTGACTATATTACATTTTTTTTAGTGTAGAAATATTAATGTTATTACAGGTTTTCATTATATAATGTTTAACTTAGTACTCTGGCATTGTACAATTACTGAATAAATTTTATTCCTGTATCTAAAAGAGCAGAGTTTTTTCTTGTATATGGAGTGCGCAGGATGACTTTCTTTCTTGTTGTGTAAGTCACAGTGATGTTTATGTATTCTTAATTAATGTACAGCTAATCTGAAGTTCTCTTATTTGGTCATTTTGTACAACTATATGACACTGTTTCATGAAAGAATATCATTGGATAAATATAGCTACTAAATGAGGTATTGACATTTCAAAATAAAAGTACATATTCATTATCGTGTAAGTCATACGTGAAATTAACCAGTATAGTATTAAAGGCTGTGTGTGATGCATAATATTGCATTATACATGTGGATAAAGGTGCTTTGAGTCATAAAGTGATGGTGAGATTTTGAGAAGTTCAGAATTTGGTCATAGGTTGACAAATACTTCCATTACCACAGCCAACCCTCTTCCTCAGGCAGAGACAAAAGTTTTAGGGTAGAGAAGTTTTTTGCATCATGCACTTCAAACATCCTAAGAAAATCGCGGAGACAAACAGTAGTTTTTATATGGGTAATATTATCCATATTTTCGGGTTACTTACTTACAAATGGCTTTTAAGGAACCCGAGGGTTCATTGCCACCCTTACATAAACCTGTCATCAGTTCCTATCCTGTGCAAGATTAATCCAGTCTCTATCATCATAACCCATCTCCCTCAAATCCATTTTAACATTATCCTCCCATCTACGTCTCGGCCTCACCAAAAGTCTTTTTCCCTCCGACCTCTCAATTAGCACTCTATATGCATTTCTGGATTCGCCCATATGTGCTACATGCCCTGCCCATCTCAAACGTCTGGATTTAATGTTCCTAATTATATCAGGTGAAGAATACAATGCGTGCAGTTCTGCATTGTGTAACTTTCTCCATTCTCCTGTAACTTCATCCCTCTTAGCCCCAAATATTTTCCTAAGCACCTTATTCTCAAAGACCCTTTATCTCTGTTCCTCTCTCAAAGTGAGAGTTCAAGTTTCATAACCATACAGAACAACTGGTAATATAACTGTTTTATAAATTCTAACTTTCAGATTTTTTGACAGCAGACTAAATGGCAAAACCTCCTCAACCGAATAATAACAGATATTTCCCATATTGATTCTGCGTTTAATTTCCTCCCGAGTGTCATTCATATTTGTTACTGTTGCTCCAAGATATTTGAATTTTTCCACCTCTTTGAAGGATAAATCTCCAATTTTTATATTTTCATTTCGTACAATATTTTGGTCACGAGACATAATCGTATACTTTGTCTTTTCGGGGTTCACTTCCAAACCTATCACTTTACTTGCTTCAAGTAAAATTTCCGTGTTTTCCCTAATCGTTTGTGGATTTTCTCCTAACATATTCACGTCATCTGCATAGACAAGAAGCTGATGTAACCCGTTCAATTCCAAACCCTCTGTTTAATTGTGGTTTAATTGGGTGAATTTTGACCTTGGGTTTTCCAAGCGTATTTGTGCGATCCTTTCAATCGTCACTGACAGGTCAAAGGGTATCAAAAGTTGTGATTTAAGAGGAGATTATGCTTTTTTTTTTACTTGGTTATTTAACGACGCTGTATCAACTACTAGGTTATTTAGCGTCAATGAGATTGGTGATAGCGAGATGGTATTTGGCGACATGAGGCCGAGGATTCGCCATAGATTACCTGGAATTCACCTTACGGTTGGGGAAAACCTCGGAAAAAACCCAATCAGCTAATCAGCCCAAGCGGGGATCGAACCTGAGCCCGAGTGCAACTTAGATTATGCTAGAAAAATAAAATCATGAAAATATGCTTTAAAAATCTAAGGAGGAAAATACGCGAGGGAGACAATTACGCGAGTAAATCCGGTAGTTAAACCGGATAATTTTGTGATATAGCAGTAACAGTACTAATCCACACGATTCTGTTGTTCTCACCAAATCAGAGGTATGACGAATAGTAAATATTTTAATTTTTCATATAACCACTTAGTTGTACAAATAATAAAACAATGTTTTGGAGCTCACTTTTTATGTTGATTACCAATTTTGCAACCAAGGTAGTGAAAGTAAACTGTTTTAATTATTTAATACATTTTTTTCCTTTGGAATTTTTGTGTTAACTTTCCACAAACAAAACAGAAATTGTCTGGATGATTAAGACACTGACGTCTGATACTTTTAATCTATATTGAGTACAGAAATAAAATCATTGTACAGACTAACAGTAAGACACTACTGTCTTGCTTCAAAGACCAACAGCGCTGCACTAATTCAGCAAATCAAATCTCCAAACGAAACTTTAATCCAGAACAATTTTAAATGAAGCAATAATAAGTTTATTAGTATATGTACATTTTAATATAACACTTATTTTGAATACAAAACAATTTAGTTCTTTCATTCTGGCACTCCCATCCCAGGTAAGGGGCATCCAGTAATAAAATTCTACCTGATTTGTACTGTATATGACACACACAATACATAGGTTTAAGGATTATGGAACCCAAGTACAAACATTATGAAGTGTAAGAATTCTTCTAAACTTCGTGTAAAAATTTTTTTAGTATTCAGTCCACAAAGTATAAGTAACAAAGCCTTCGTAGCTAATTTTAATGTGACAACATTTTTTTAGTTTGTGTTTGCTTTTAGCTTATGGTATTGTTTGTTTTTTTTTTTTTGGTTCTAAAAATGTTAGAGAAGGGCGCAAATAACCACAGTAGCTGACTCGCTCTTTTTAAATCCCACTAACTGAATAACTAACTAACTAACTAATTAACTAATTAACTCCTTAGCATTTACTGTACAGCTGGATTCAGCGTTAATAGCCCCCTGTCCTTGGTTGTTTGGCTACTGAGCAAGCTGTGTGTTGTGTCATAAGAAAGAAATTTAATCACAAATGTGCATAGGAGAGGAAGAGGAAAGAGGAAGAATGAAAATAATATCTATGCTCGAAGCTGAGGGACACTCATGTCAAGAAAATATGTCATTATGACATTGTTTAATCAACAGATGTAGTGGTTAGTAATGGGACATGTGGAAGAACGTTGTGTTTCAAGACGGAATCTACTGCGATATGATATTATGGTATTATGACTGTGCAGCCTGACCTGTGTGACCCAGCCCGCCAGTAGTGATGAGTAACTCGCTCTTAGTCTATCTACTTACTTTTTACAGGGGCCAAAATCCGTGAATCGAGCTGTAGCTACATGGTATTAATTTTACCATAGTCAGAAATTGTTTATAAATAAAACCTGAGACCCAATTTAAACAACATATTCGGTTTCTACACATAAACATTGACAAAAAAACAGTCATTAGTTTCTCGGAGATAAAAATCATGTTCCCCAGTGATAATAATAAATAGAGATACCTAGTTTTCACAAACCACAGATTCGCGAAATACAGTTTTTTAACTGTTAAAATCAAACATTTTGTTTCAAATGCTTCCAGGTCAAAATATAAGTTTAAACAAGCGAAATAACGCGAAAATTTATGTATAAGCGAATTCTTTTAGTAGAATTTATTCAAAATTGGTGTTTTTAAGATACACACAAAATTTTGAATTTAATATTCAAACCCTATTTCAATATAATATTATTTTGAATGTGATACTGAAACCAGGTTTGGAGAGACTTTATATTTAAATATAAAGTAGAAATAGCCTGAATGTTTTCTGATGCCTGTTAGTTTATATTGTTACAAAAGTAAGGTCCCTAATAATAAAACACTTATTTTATTAAACTTATTTCAATCTCCAGCACCACCACATTCGCAATAATTGTAAATAAGAAACATGTCCTTAAAATCTTAATATTACAGTAACACCCAACCAAAATTACAGGGCTCCTTTGAATATCCTGTAATAATTTTTGGGGTTGGGATGTGCCAATGAAGAGTTACCCCTCTTTCTAGCTATAAATTAATCAGTGACCACTATTGCAAACTACTGAATTATAACAATAATGCTAACTATTAAAAGCACTGTAGACCTACTATATTATTACAGGAACAATGTCTGGCCGAAGACTTCTCGATTTTACAAGACAAACCAGGAATGCAAGAAGGAATCGCCAAGCTGTTGGGGAAGCTGTACGACGGGTTCCAGATGAAGAAAATGAAGCACGCGTTGCTGAAAGTGTGTATAAGCGAATTCTTTTAGTAGAATTTATTCAAAATTAGTGTTTTAAGATAAATTTATGTTTTTTTACTATATGTTAATTTAAAGGGCCCAAATATTGATATTTAAATACCAAATTTTTAATTCAATATTCAAACCATATTTCAATACAATATTTTCATTGTGATATTGAAACCAGATTTGTAGTGACTTTATATGAGGCGTGTAGTTGCAAAATCAGATACATCACTAAAACATAATTTTTCAGTATGAAGAAAAAAGTTTGCAAGGAACCAAGAATTTGCAACCAATACTATTCTTTCATCATACAAATCCATGTGATGTATCTGGCTTTGGAACATAACAGTGCTATAGCAGTTGTAGAATCATATGAAGATATGAAATATAACATTAACTCATTTTCGGAAAAAAGTGATGTATCTGATTTTGCAACTAAACGCCTCATATTTAAATATAAAGTAGAAAGAGCCTGAATGTTTTCTGATGCCCGTTAGTTTATATTAGTCACAAAAATAAGGTTCCTAATAATAAAACACTTATTGTATTAAATTTATTTCAATTTCCAACTCCACCACATTCGCAATTGGCCTAATTGTAAATAAGAAACAAGTCCTTAAAATCTTGATATTACAGTAACACCCAACCACAATTACAGGGATCTTTTCAATACCCTGTAATAATTTTTGGGGTTGGGATGCACCAATGAAGTGTTAATTCATCTTTCTAGCTATAAGTTAATCAATGATCGCTATTACAAACTACTGAGTTATAACAAGGACATAATCCTAACTAGCATAACCAAAGCACTGTAGACCTATTATATTATTACAGGAACATTGTCTGGCACAAGATATGTAGATTTTACACTACGAACCAGACGTTCAAGAGTGGCTCGTAATTCTGGTGGGGAAATTCAACAACGGGTTACAGATGAAGAGAATCAAATTGATATTACTGAAAGTTCATCCGAAGGAGATGAAGAAGAATATTTTGAAGTAGCCCCACCGGTAGAGGCAGTTCTAAATGTGCCTGAAGAGGAGGGGGAAGGAGATGAAATTCGGGAAAATGTGGGAGAAGAGAAAACTGGCCACATATATGCAAAGAAGTTCAGAAGTACGCAAGTAGGCGTGTCTAAGAAGAAGCGAAAGGCTAAGAAACTTAAGGTGAGAGCCAAATTTCCTACAGACTTGCTGTTTTTTTCCTCAGGATTTAATAGTTTTCGTTCATTTGTGCCACATGACGTAATGAAGATTACTTACTGTTAGCTAAGTGTTTAAAGCGAAGTCATTTTACGTTATCTGAATAAATTGACAGTTTCTTTCTCTCTTAGTGCTTACTTACCTGTTTGTCAGTGAAATCTCATTAAAAATGAGAAGTTAACATTTTATTTTCATATATTTAAGTTCATAAAATTCTGAAAAATAAAAAAAAAAAAAAAAGAAAAGAAACATTTTTCAGGCTACCATATATAAAACTAACTTTGTCTGAGATTTTCACTATAATGAAAACCATCTCATTCGGAATGTTGCAGATTTTACTTAAAATAATATGATTCTATACAAGGAAGATAAGATCACAGATTAAGGGAATTGAATTTTAAAGATTGATAAAAAAACACGACAGAAGATTAAATGTTAAAATTATATTTAAATCATACCAATTCCTTGTTTTTTAATAAATTTGTCCCAATGAAAATATATTTTCATATTTTTCTTCATAATAAGAAGTGAAAATTCCTGTTCACACTCCATTACAATTAATTGTATTTCAATTTCTATTTCATATGCATCATTCCTCAAAAGATCGATTCTTAGAAACTGAATACAAACAAAATTTGGCCAACAGTTCACGAGATATCGCTGAACATAGACAGATGTTGGGTCCCAAAGCTATTTTTCGGTATCAGAGATCCTGGAAATGTATTCCATCGAAAATTTAGAAATGTATTGTATGTAACATTACAGTAACTTTTCAAACGAGAAAGGAAAATTGTAATGTCCTTGAATTGCAGCTTTTAGAAATTCTGGTAGTGGTTAAATTTATTGATTTCTTTCATTCGCTTTTTAATATAATATTATACGAGGCTATGGGAAGTAACATCTAGTAGTTATTTGTGAAACCCAGTGAATGGAAAGAGGTTATGAGGGGAAATAAAGTTATAAAAGAAAAAAATAGTAATAGAAGTTTTTTGCGTTAATGTGGGAAATATACGCCTAAATGTGTTTTCTTACCGCTATTGCCAATAAAACCAGACTTTATATCAGTATCATTGGGAAAATATCCCCAGTCCAAAGAAAAAGATAGGCCTATATTTTGAGGTCAGTTAAAAATAATTAGACAAATTTCCAATGTATGCAGCAAAATGTAGGTTGTAAGATATTTCTACTGATTTATTTTGCGAATTAATTCCAAGAAACCAAATCATGACTGTTCTATGAGTTTTTCTCCAAAGTAGGTTCGATGGACTGAAACCTTTTCTGCAATGACCGATTCAGTTGTGCTGTGCTGATACATTTTCTTTAAAGCATGCATAAATTTTTAAGGTGTAGGCCTAAATTATTTAACACTGCAAGTTGGAAAGTTGTGGGTTCCATTTCGCAATTGACCCAATCCTTCGGAACGCACTATGACCATGGAGTTTATTCAGCCTCTAACAGGGGCACCAGGGGCATTTTATTGGGGTAAAGGAGGCAGGCAAATAGAACCGACATCTCTACTACCATTAATGCCGATTGTCTGTACAAGTAGGAGCCTTAATATCCCGCTAATCTTTGGATCTCCATGGCCTACAACGGGGATAATATTACCTTTATTACACTATCTACCCCTACAGCCACATCTGTGGCTACAGACGTTGCAGAAGCTTTTTCTCGGGGTACTCCCGTTTTCCTCTTTCATTACACCAATACTCTCCACTTCCCCCTCATTTCATCTACCATCTGTAAGAGTAAAAGCAGGTTTGGGTGATGTTTGGGGGTAGTACGGGTTTCCAATGCTGATGTAGGTTCTAAAGGTTATGATGCTGGGCTCGTCGGTAGATGATGGAACCTTATCTGCAATGTCCATGAATGATGGCCCTCTTGTCAGCTTCGGGTTCATGAATGCAACCCAGCCGTCCGTCGAACTTAGACAGTTATCTCATATAGGCAGTGGCGGTGCGTCAATAAGAGCACAAGAGCACGTGAACACCGTGTTTCCATTAATGCACGACTAGTTTTATTATTTAATATCATATTGATGTAGTGGGGATGTATAATACCAGAATCGAGTATTTTAAAATTCCCGCATCTTGCATTAACTTCTTATGTAAACTTGGCAACATCCGTTCATGTACAAGCCGTGCTCTTTTCAAGAAGGTTACAGGAATTTCACGCATGCGTGGGAGAAAATTGTCTTTCACTGTCGCTTATGACTCGTCAAGAGCACAAAGCATTAAGTGAACAGTGAATCTATCCTACAGATGTCAGGTGCATCGAAGCCTATCGTTCAATTGCTGTATTTCGAGGAGGAAATTTAATAGTCCGTATTTTAGCCTGTAGTTGTCAGCATCTCACTGTCGGAACGTTTACTTTGTGTGGATGTGTGTACAGTGCTGCTACGAGAGTGTAGTTTGTGAATTACTATACATCAGTGTCAGCCAAATAGTTAGAAAGAGAAGAATATTTCTCTTTCTAACTCGTTGGTGTCAGCGTAATAGCATAGTTTGGCTTTCAAACACGTGCTGACTGAATGTGATGGTGGTATGAATTTAAACATCTGTATGGTGGTGTATATTATTTAAGAATAATATTTACCGGCATGTATTTATAGTAATCAATCTATGCGAATGGGATTACAGTACTGGTATAGGCTATAGTGTATCAGTGTGTTGTCAATCAAAATATATTACTGAACACACGCTTTTGTAAATAACGGAATTGTGGTGTGTAGGCCTATTAATTTTTAACAAACGTAAACAATGAACTCTGTTCAAGTAATTTTGAACCGTGAAGAACTGGGTAAACCGGCTTACGAGGAAAAATTTGAAATAAAATGACTGAGTTTCATCATTATTATTATTATTATTATTATTATTATTATTATTATTATTAACTTACACGTTGTTTTGAATTTATATACGGTTTTTTCGGTAGTGAAATATTGGAAACATAACATTTCATATTAGGCTAAACGTACGATTTCAAACTCTCTTCGATTTTGGAACACAAAATTGTGAGCCGCCACTGCATATAGGGCGTACAATCAATCAATCAATCAACGTGTGTATTACAATTTTGAAACGATAGTTTCACCTGATCACTTTTTAAGACAATGGACAGATTTGTACAGCTAGAATCCAAATGTATTTCAAACTCATGTCCTTGGCTTCAATCCAGCATTGTTGAAGCGACTTAGACATTGCGTATACTATAGCTGGTTCGTACATATTATACAGGGTGATTCACAAGGATTTACCGTCACGGAGCTTATTTCCGAAGACATTCTGAGCAAAAAATGTCATATAAATATGTGTCCTAATCTCAACATTTTCAGAGTTAGGCCTACACTAATTTGAAGTTGTTAGTAAAATACAATTTTTCTTTGGTTTTAAGTGTAAAAGAATATTACAGATACAGAATTATCCATTGAAAAGTATTATTTCTTTAATAGGCTAGTATTCTGAAACTAAAAATGTGTTATTAATTGCTTTGTGCAGATTTTGTTTTTCAATTTTTAACTAAAAATTACGCACTTATCACAAAAATTGTTACAAATCATATGACTTTAAGAACTTGATTTTTTACAGTTTAATTATGTATCCTAATGTACAGTCTTGAATAATTTACAAAAGTGGCGTGATTTGTAACAATTGTTGTGATAAATGCGTAAGAAAAATGTAATTTTGTAGTTAAAAATCGAAAAAAAAAAAAATCTGTAGGCCTACGCAGAAACTATGAAATTCACAACACATTTTTTGTTTCAGAAAACTAGCTAATTAAAGATGTGATACTCCTGAATAGTTCATTCTCTATCTGTAATATTCTTTTACTCTTAAAACTAAAGAATAGTGGTATTTTATAAACAATTTAAAATTAATGTAACTCTGAAAATATTGAGATTAGGACACATGTCTAACTTATATGACATTTTTTGCTCAGAATATCTTCGGAAATAAGCTCCGTAAGTGGTGGTAAATCCTCGTGAATCACCCTGTATAGCATAAAGTTAAAGTATGGCAGAGTTCAGAAACTACGTAACCGATATGCATCTGGTAATATATCGTAGTGTGAACTACGTAATTTCGATAGCCTAGTGATCAGCGATCACACTGGTCACTTGAATCTACGATTATAAAATGCTGTAAGATTCTTCCGTTACCAAAATAAGATATTGTATGTTCACATGTAGGCCTACGTAGTCTAGGCCTACAATCCGTTTGCGGGAAACAACATGTAGCCTAACTTTTAACTTACGTAACTTATAGCCCCACGATAAACTACCAGTTTCACGAAAGCTTGGACGTTATCTACAGTGTATTATAAAATGGGTAGGGCTACATACAGACTGCTTTTAGCAAAGCAAAACATATCACGGTCAGGGCGTACACAACACTTATCTCCCAACTCCAGAATCCCAACACTCCAGTCTTCTTTCATAGAAATGCATTTCGGTTTCCAGGTGAAAAAATACAGAAAAAGTTTTAGTGGGTTCTGCTGCCTTTGCATACTAGCATCTCCCCCCCCCCTCTTACCAGTTAACTGTCATAGTATAACCTCTTCTTTAAATACAGGGTGAGTCAGCAGGAAAGGTACATGGTGTAAGAGGTGATAATATTGGTAATTATGAACAAAAAAGTTTATATGAACATATGCCCTGTTCTTAACAGTATCTGACATACAGCTGTTTGAAGATCACGGTCATGTCAGTCCCATGTCCTTCATCAGCATTCATATGCGGACACAATCAAAACGACATTAGATTGTAGTATAATAGTAAATGAAACGTATCCTGGGTTTTGGATCGGTTGCCATGGAGTCATTTCTTGGACACCAAGTTCACCCGACTTACTCCATTGAATTACTGTGTATGGGATTGGCTTAAGAGCGAAATCTACAAGCGCAAAGTGGAAACAAGGGAGGAAATTCTCGCTCGCATTTTACATGTTTTTGCTCAAGTAAACGAATGTTCGAATCAGTTCATATCAGCAACACTGCAGCTGTCTACAAGAGCTGCAAAGTGCATTGAAGTTGACGGTGGACTTTTGGAACATGTTCTGTAAAGAAAAGTACACAATTAAACAGAACATAAGGTAACAATGTTTTAATTTACTATCACCTGCACTTTTCCCATTCCTCATTGTTTTCATTAGTTCTTTTTTTTTCCGAAACCGTTAAGAACAGGACATATTACTGTATGTCCATAGAAACTTTTTTGTTCACAATCACCAATACTATCACACCTCAAACCCAGTAGCGGCTGGTGGTCAAAATAATGAGTGTGCTACAATCTCTATATCGGCCTACTGTAGAGGCCTACACTTATGTATTTATCTTAATTTGGAGTCTCGCCTAGTGATGAAATATGAAGTCCATACGACGTTCTTTCGTACTGCAGAACTTGTCATTTGGTGTTAAACCCCTCCATCTTGGACATCATACACTTTTCTATTGACAGTATTGCAAGAGCAGTGGGACGATCCTGGGACATAGTGTTCCTTAAAAACGTTTTTATGCGTTTCAAGGAAGAAAAACATATTTCTGGCTCATCTGTGGTCATTGGTGTTGTAACCAAAATATTTAACAACTTCGATACTTCACAGAATGGATCCTGTAAATTGTTGGATACTATGTATTGTGACAATTGAACAGCCATCTATATTTCGGAAGTCAGGTCTTCCGTATAGAAATCCAACTTGTATCTGAAACACTCTTTGTTCAGTATAGTATAGCTGTTGACAGCAACTTTAACTGGTAGATGGCAGCAGCAGTCGGACACTTGAATTACCAAATACATTGTACATAGTTCCGAATTCTTCCACAAACAAGCATTCTTTCGTTACGCTTTACTTTTGCAATCTCCAAGCTGTGTTGTGCTGAAGCTGACTACAGCACTTTCCCGCGTAAAAATAGCCAATCAGAGCAGTGGTTTCAGCTTCGCACATGCGCATAACTGTCTACATTTTTCATGTGGAGCTTTGAGTAGCACAACGAACCCCCTGAGGCACCAAAGAAGGCACGAAGACTAAACACTTTATAACGCGTCATGAACATAACCACGGGAAATTGTCAAATGACAGATCAAATACTATGGTGGTATTACAAATACATTATTTGAGCCAAAATTATTGTGCTGTAGCACTGTAGCACATAAGGACGGGCCGCCCCTGCTCAAACCATGTACATTTCCTCTTGACTCACTCTGTATATATGTACAGTACGTATGTAGGCCTAGGCCCTATACATGAATAAGTAACTTATACATTTAAGTCGAGTTGATTTTCAACCTTTATATTATTATAATAAATATTTAGGCCTAGTTCTCAATCACGTAAAGAATGAAACACGATAAGAATGTAGAGTTTTAGAAAAATGTTCTGTCGCACTGATAGGCCTAATCATAAATTCCAGAAAGGAGGAAGTGTGCATGATCAGAGGACGAGCGACCTGTTTTACAAGAGAAGGACTAGTTGAAGTAATAAAATTAGTTTTGTCTCGCTGTATATCTGATCATGCGCACTGCCTCCTTTCTGGGACTTATAAAATACCAGTGCTATAAAACTTTTTTTTTAAGACTGTAGTAGGTGACCACTTATGTTGTTACTCTGTGGAAAAGAGAAAGACATACTATATGATTAGAAATAAGAGAGCAATCGTACTGCACAGGTGACGTAAAAGTAGCGCGCTGTGTGTTAGTATAAGCAGCTGCCGTTCAGGGGCGGCCCGTGATTTAGAAGACAAGTGAAGTGCTGACAACTGTATGTGACAAGAAACAATATTTTTTCAATCTTACCTTATCTCTTGTAGAGTAGGTCTATTCTCCTGATCTTCAGGGCCGCGAATTTGTCAATGATGTCATCTAAAAAGCTGGGTTGTCCTTCAAGTTCCGAAAGAAGTTCTCTATGAATAGAAATGTTGGCCAAGGAGGACAAACGCTGCTGGGAAATTGTATTCCGCAAATAAGTTTTTATTCTCTTTAGACACGAAAAACTTCTTTCTACGGACACACTGGTGGATGGCAAAGACACTACAAGTGAAAACAACTTATACACTTCCTGGAATACGTCTTGATGAACATCACTCTGACGTAA
The DNA here is from genome assembly GCF_040183065.1 of Periplaneta americana. Lineage (NCBI taxonomy): Eukaryota > Metazoa > Arthropoda > Insecta > Blattodea > Blattidae > Periplaneta > Periplaneta americana. The sequence goes on from NC_091126.1 coordinate 126,732,488, forward strand.
CATCTCCAATGCTTTCAAAGCGTTAACGCCACTGTAATTGCTATCACCATAAAGAAGTTAAAGTTCATTTTATAAACGTTGATTTTTTTTAAATATGGATGGGTAGCACTCGATCAAGTTCTGCAAAGCACCTAATGGAAATTCTTTAGAATAGTCTTTAAATTTTGTTGTATCTACCAAACTTAGAAATGATACTTTGTTCAAGTCATGAAATCTAGTATTAATTTGTGACAGAATATTGTCTACTATCTCGTAAAACAATGACTTGTATTTGAAGAAAATGTCTTCATCGGATAATTGGGCATGCTGTCTTTTATGGTTGCAGTTACTTCTCACTTTTGCATTACGAAATATTTTGTTGTAGTATTCTTCATTTCTTTTACTATTAATCAAATCGTAAGTACTTCGAATTTTAGCTGCACAGTAACTTATGTCTAAACATTTCTTTTGCAGAACATCATACAAAACATCAGTTAGACTGAATATGTCATAAAAAACCAGAGCCAAAAAACTGAATTCAAAGTCATTCATGTCATTCAAGAACCCTCCGCATTGACGGATGGAAGTACTATCAGTTCCAGGATTTATTTTTATTTCTTCAAAAACCTCTTTTAAACCGTCCCAATTCTCTACTACTGTTTTGAGTATTTTGGAGTTCGATGTCCACCTCGTTTCCACAGCTGTTGGAATTCGCCTTCCAACTATCGAATTTAGAATGTGGTTACGTTTACCTGAATGATGAAAGAAAGTGGGAATTCCGCTAGGTTTGCAAAGAAAATTCGGCAACTTGAAATACTGTTGCAACTCTGTTGCAGAACTAAATTCAAACGATGCGCTAGACAATGAATGAAAATAGCTTGAGGAACTTCATCTTTGACTTTTTTCTGTAGGCCATTTATGTGGCCTGACATTACACTAGCGCCATCGTAACACTGTCCTATCAATTTATTACGATAATTCAAAGGCCCTAAGATGCTGTCTATTAGTTCAAACAGGGCTTGTGCAGTCCGATCAGAACTTACGTCATAAAAACCTAAGAAACGCTCCACCAGTTTACCATGTGAAGTCACGAATCTTACTATTATAGAGCATTGACAGTTTTGTCCAACGTCCGTCGCATCGTCAATTTGCAATGAAAAAAAAAATCAGTTTCATTTACTTCTTTCTTGATTTGGCTACATACGTAGTCTGAAATACATTCAATTAGTTCGTTCTGTATTGTCTTAGACTCGCCGCTGAATACACATTTAATTTTATTGTATTGATTTCTAACTTCGTCGGAACTTACGGAGAGCAGAGTTAGGAGCAGTTCTTTGAAATTACCGCGGTTATGTGACGAAACTTGTTCATCATGTCCTCGAAATGGCAACTCTTGTTTCGCTAAATATATAACGGCTTGAACCACAACTTTCATAAAGTTCCTGTTTAACCGAACATTCTCATTAAATATTTTAATACACAATAAGGACGACTCCTGTAACGCATCGCGAATCGAGTTCAAATTTCTTTCGACTTGTTTCAATTACAATACGCACTTCAAATGCTCACTCGAATCCCCATGTTTGTGAAATGCACGAGTTGAGTTCGCAAACTCGCCAAACCCCGCGTTTTTCCAAACGTTCCTTTTCACTCCTAATAAAAGGCAAGCCCAGCAGAAAAGTTTTTGTAGAAAAACACTGCCACATAACCAGGTATACTCCCCATACCAGGTACTTTTAAAATGCAATTGATAAGAATTTCCGGACTTTTTTTGTTTTCTAACAGACACTGATAAACGCGGAGTAGGGCGATTAAACACTAATAAGTCTCTCTTATCTTCCTCGCGCCAACGAGAAAACGGTGTCTCTAATAAATTACACACTACATCGTTTTCTGGATTCATTCGCAAAATCACTTATGAACATCACTAAATAATACACAAATAACAAAATTAACTTGTTTCTCTCACCAAGAAATGGATAAAACTGACAATGGGTTTGCACTTGTCGCCTTGTCGGGGTTCGGCGGGATGGACAAGCGAGGGGCGTTTAGAAACCTGTTTCTTTATTCCTTGAATAGGCAAAGGAACGGCTCTTCTATCCTTGGAGGGTCAATGCTCGTTACCATGGCAACCTACAACAGGCCTGTGTACTAGAAATGTGGAAAAAGAAGCGTTTCTTCTTGAAAACCAGTAGCTACTCTTACATTATATAGGGGGTGAGTGTCAGCAAGCGACACGAGAGGGAAAGTGTGCAGCGATACACCCAGACACTTCACGAGGCTTTCGTCTTTCAGATAGCGATAGGAGATTTGTGAGCAGGTTATAACTATGATAAAATGAAAATGCATAATTATTGTGATTATAATTTTAAAATGTAGGTGAAGAGCCACTTCAGTCACTTCACCTTGCGGGCCGCGGCTGCTGCCGTTCCACAATCAGAATGATCGGATAATAATAATTGCTTTGCTTTCGTGATTTCCAGGTTATTCCGGAGCCCCGGCAGCAGCACGAAGACTAAGAGAACATAAGAGATAAAGAACACAGCTACGAATGTACCTGTAAACAGTTAATTCTGCGTATTATAAACTAGTATAAATTTATCTTTTTAAATACATTATGATTAGACTAAAGCATTATTAATTTTTTTAAATATTGCATTATTAAATTTTTTATTAATTGAGGATTTATATGTAACCGACATTCCGAGGAAACTGCGTTTGAAGTTTTTTTAATTATTGTAATTAAAACATATACAGGGTGCTCTAAAATTCCCCTTACAAGCTTCTAGGACTTGTTAAGGGGACTGAGTAGATAATATTTTGAATTGGAACCCATGTCCGGAAACGTACCGTTTCCGTGCTACAGCCGTTTGAAAACATGTTTTTAACGCGACCACTTTTACAAGTAATTTATTTTATTATGAGGCGTGACCCAGTACATCACTTGTTTTGCAATTCAACTCATTAATAACCAAAGAAACAAAATGGAAACTGAATAATTTGTCACAAACACTTTTGTTTACAGTTCAACTTCAACTGTTTTTGTCCTTTTCAAATGATGGTTAACACTGAAAGACACGTGAATGAGGCTCGAACTAGCTCCGAGAGGTAGGATAAACGTCAATTGACGTCACATGATCTGACGTAAGCACCCCTCAACATGTAACGCTGTAGACGGACGAATCGCGAAGCTATTACTTGTTGAGACACGTGACGTACGTTCAGGCAGTGCTTGCTTTCAAACGGCTGTAGCATGGAAACGGTACGTTTCCGGACATGGGTTCCAATTCAAAATCTTATCTACTCAGTCCCCTTAACAAGTCCTAGAAGTTTGTGAGGGGAATTTTAGAGCACCCTATATATTCAACAATAATAAACGTGCACTACTCTAAGAGACATTTTATCAGCTAAGTGAGTAAACAGAAATTGTTTGTTTGGTACACTTTTTGAACATATGATTTCTAATAGGTTTGTTTATTATATTATGTGTCCTTTTTACACAGAACTAGGCCTACATATTCCAAGAGTAGAGGAGACCGAGGCTGGTTGTCACACTTTTATATTTCTAATTTTTATTATTTTTATGAATATTACTGAGAAAATTTCAATGTCATAATAGTGATTTATATTTTGGTCATATAAATGTAGATTCTAGTTATTATTCATTGACTCTAAAATATTTGCTTCGTGCAATTTTTTTAATTCTTGCAAAGTGAGACAACATGCCTCGCCTTTGGATTGGTTGTCACAGATGTAAGGATTTATCACAGATGATTTAAATGGCTAAAATAATTCCAAATTCTTTCCATTTTATTCATTGGTCATTGAAAATAAGACATAAATATTTCCAGTATTTACTAATCAGTTTTATATAGGCCCTAGCTGTTAGGCCTAACTTGTGTTTATTTTCTTGTATTGTCAATGAAATAAATAGGCTTTATAAGTTATTCTCAGAATTTCCTGTTTTATTCTTACTTTATTTTAGTAGGTACATATCTGATAATAAAAATGGAGAAAATTTTAGTATACGGATATCCCACTGACAACAATTATCTTAAAATACTAAAAAGAGCAGTGGCGGATCGTGCATATATTTTTTTGGTGGAGCACTTCAATAATTTATTTTGAATTCCGTTCTTCATGCAATATAAATAGGTCTACGTTCATATTCATGCAAAATTATTATTATTGTTTGTATAATTAGGCCTAATTTATATGTATATATTTAATTAGGCCTATATACTTAATCACAAATTTATACGTGCATAAACTGTCACGATCAACAAATGATTTACGGTATGTTAAATAAATCTGGACTATCTACGATTCTATTTTAAACAATAAGTAGGCCTACAGCCTCACCTTAAATGTGTTTCTCCTTTCGTTGTATTCCTCCTGCCTTGATCTTGTAATTCATGAGATAGCCTACTTGTCCACATAACTAATACCGGTAATATATTCACAGGTCACATTATTTACATTAAATTACACTAACAACTTATTTGTACAAGAAATTCATTCGTCTGGTTTTCATTCATTCATTCATTTTATTCCCTAGATCTTACATGAGCAATGAAGCTTTAAGATGTGGAACAAGTCAAAATTTTACAATATTACAATTAAAATTTTTACAGTTCTACAATTTAGTAATTTTCTACAATTTTTACAATTTTGTGCAATTTTTTACAATATTTTGGCGAGATGTAGTGAGATGAGGTGAGGTCCGAGGATTCGCCAAAAGATTACCCGCCATTTGCCTTTTGGTTGGGGAAAACCTCGGAAAAACCCAACCAGGTAATCAAATCGCAAATCGATCAATAGTTTTCTTGTTGAAATGTGGCAAAGTTTATTTTTTATACTGTCAACATTGAATACTGTAGCATTATTTAGATAGTCAACAACGTATTTTTATTTAGTTCCGAAATGAAATTCACTAAGCCTAGAAAAATAGCGATATTTTGTGATTCTTGTGTTTCGTCATGTCCACGCAGTGTGAGTTCAAACATACCGCAAAATTTAATGCACTCAATAATTTTCGAAAAAAATATGCCTGTTTTTATCAAGGCCTACTTCTTTATTGTGACGTCTTATAGATTGCTAATACACAGTGTCAAGTTGTTATTACGTATGTTGACATATTTATATACGATTTTGAAGATTCGTGCTTAGAAGTCCTTTCAGATAAATGTTTCATTTCGGTTACCCTACTTTTATCCAACAACTTTCGCCTTCGAACAAGATGCACGAAAAATAAAACAGTTTTTTTTACTGTACATCCACATAACTAGGAACATTTTTTGGTGTACCATTCCTTATTGAAATGCCGATTAGCCAGTTTACCCAACCGCTTATTCACTGAGTTATATTTAAATCGGCCTATCAGGTCCCAACCTTTTTATTTATAATTTTTCTTTATATGGCCTTGGAAAAAATGATACGTTCATCAACTGGTTTATGCTTTTCATTGTTCACAATTATAGCCTATTGTAATTACGTATATACACACAAATCTTTCGTTCGCACTACAAGCACTGAAACACGTGTGATTCACTCGTTACTTTAGCCGGGACGGTCCTGCTTTAGCTAAACACATAATGGAACTGGAAAGTTGACATGGCTGCCTGACAACAAATCTGGATGTCGTTAAAGTACCTCTACATAGGGTGGGTGGAGCGAGTACCACTACATGGAGTGGACTGTCAGAAACTCGTCCCTTCTTCAAAATGACAGAGATATAGGGTAGGATTCTTTCTCTGTCTAGACAGACTGGCATAGTGGGATCCTGCAGAAAGTGCCCCAAACACGTGTTATTTTCGCATATATCTCCTTCCACCCCGTCATCCACCTCTTCGATAACTCAGATCTCAACACAGTCATCAAGACGGGTCAGCCTACATTCCAGGATGAAGGCAGGCGCCACTGCTCTTGAAGTGCTGCTTAACTTCCAGGAACGAAGGAAAATATTCAAATATGCATATCACAATAGGAATGGGGAATGAATAAAAAGAACATATCTTATTAATGTTATTCGATATTCAAATACTGAAATAATGCTAACATTAAATGTTAGGTGGGGCACTGCCCCAAGTGCCCTTATGGGCGGACCGCCATTGTTTGTCTGTTGGCCCTATTTGTCGAATGCGCATCACCATGCTTATGAAAAGGCACTTTTCAGTGCCAATAATTTACTGTATTTTGTGTGCACAAGATTGGAATTTTGGAGTAAGAGAAAAAGGAAGATAGGCTATCCGTCTTCTGAAATTTATCCTAAAAATGTATAATCATGTTTCAAGCTCAGAGAGAAAAACAACACTGATGTACCCGTAATTGCGATGGCGTGTAGGTTGTTATTCTACTCATGCCAAGAGGCTTCTAGCTCTGCCTTCCCTATTCCGTCTTTCTCACACAAAAGCGTTTGCGAAGAACACAGATAAAGTGCCACAGATGATCCTAAGGCTGAATTCGAGTATACCATTTAAGTATAACTTCTGTTAATGAAATATTACATAAGCAAATATATAAAGAAATCATGGATAAACTTCTGTTTGCGGTTTGTTCCTCTCCCTCTACCCCTCTCCACTACTAACTTGTGCACCAGTAACATGCTTCAGCTACCTGCTTCTACCTCATTGGTCGCTCAGATATCCCCCCTACTCCAAGAGACAAAAATCAATATAAATTATTGGCAAGAAAAATTTTGTCCTTTCGTACACATGGTGTTGCGAATACGACAAACACCGACAAATTTATGTCTCACGAACGTAGAGGAAGTTCATTCGTACTCCACTTATCAACGAGCTAGAATATAGTCTGTAGAGGCTATTGTACCGCCATATTTGAAGTAAATTGAAAGCATTGGGCAAAAACAATGTGGGCGTGGTGATGAGTAAGGGACGAGTTGAGCAGTTGGTAAAATTTCGTTTACATAACGTCGGCTTACAAGCAAAACACATTAAGTCAAAATATTAAGTTACTTCTGAGAAAATAGCAGCCTATAATGTACGTGATTAGAGTCCTGCGTTTGGTTACCTAAAGCAGCCAAGTGACAATCAACAGCATACTTAGCAGGGGCGTATTTAGGCCTAGGCAAACTAGGCAGCTGCCTAAGACGGTAGATTTAAGGGGGGGGGGTTTAAGCTATTATTAATTGTTTTTATATATTTTTAATTTTATTTCTAACTATTTAAAAGAGTACATGAACTTTAACGCATAATGAAAAGGATATGAATAAAATTGGCAACAATCAATTCAAATTTAATCATCGGTCTGCCAACGAAAGAAGGACAGTTTTTTCAATAGGTAATAGTGTCACAATGCGATCATAGCACTTTTTTCAATGTTATGCCCTCTCACCATGGGATTCTGACGTGATAACCTTAAAGAACTTACTGGTATTATGGGTATTATCGCCGCGCTCTCATGGTTAATATTCGGCAGGTCTTTGAGCGGCCTCGTGCATAACATTCGGCAGGTCTTTGAAATTTAATTGCATTATTGTTTTCAATTTCTTATGTCGCCGCTCCAATCACTCGCCTCAATTTCAATATTGCAACCAATAAGCTGCTTCCATTATTAAATGACACCTACTCGTCTAATCCACGTGGACTAAAACCGAGGTTGCAATGTCGTGTGCTGAGGACGAACATTAAGGTATGTGATTAAAAATTATCATTAAAGAGTTATTATTAAGAGTTAAGAATGTCAACGTACTCGTAGGCCTATATGAAATAATAATAATAATAATAATAATAATAATCATAATAGCCATTTAACAATATAACAAACTAGTGCTTATTCTTATTGAGGAAGTAGACGTGACAACGTGACGCTTAGATTGAAACCTACAGAGCAACAATCGGTCAGCAAAATTATGTTTTAAAAGCACACCGCACGTTATTGTATGATGCCGACATGTTAACCATGAGAGCGCGGCGATAATATATTATGATATGTTAGGAAGGCAAATCTCGTTGCTTTGTGATGAGAGACGCCGCCAACTCTGTCATAAGAGAAGCCAGTATCAACTCTCAAGAATGCTCATTCAGACTACCTCCAGTCACTGTAGCAGCCGGACGCTTGGCAGTTCAGTTTAATTTGAAACGGTATTCAGAACGGCCCCAAGGTTCACTCAGCCTTCTATAAAAATTGAGTACCGGGTCTTTCCCGGGGGTAAAAGGCGGTCAGAGCGTGGTGCCGACCACACCACCTCATTCTAGTGCCGAGGTCATGGAAAGCATGGGGCTCTACCTCCATGCCCCCCAAGTGCCTTCATGGCATGTTACGGGGATACCTTTACCTTTTACCTTTTAAAGAGTGCAGTTGTTTTGTATCTAGGCGATTTATATTATAATATTCATTATAATGAGTGACAGTTCGAAAAAGCTAAGTGGTTTTCAATAGGCCTACCGGAAACACCTCTGCCTGAGGTTCTGGCTAATATGTAGGCCTACATCTACGTATTATCAGGGTACACCTCACTTGACGAGATGTGTCAGAGGAAGAATAATAGTGTGTATACATCTGAAGTTTGACTAGTGTAATATGTAGCTAGTCGGCGATGTAGGCTACGCAATGGAGGGGGAAAGGACCTGGCCACCCTACGCCATTAGGCCTATCTCCTGATCTAGTTGCCTCATGAGTGATGTCATGCTGATAACACTTGTGGGGTCCAGACCTGTCTTCGAACAGTTGACTAAACAACAATACCGGAAACTCGCGTAAAACAAGGCAATACAAAAAGAGGAAATTGCGAGAAAAAGTGCAAAAATAGATGTGCTATTTGAAAACAAACACAGCCAGCTTGTTCCAGTTCGAGATACATCAGAGTGTAATAATGTGGGTAAGTTACCGGAAATAGTGCAGTGTGTGGTTTATCTGAGTCAGGCGTTTCCGTTATTAGAAACACTAATAATGACGCGGAATCAATTATATCAGTTGATCCAAATGACGCATATAGGGTGATAAAAGGGGCGGAAATATTTTTCTCTGCCTAGAGGCGCCAAATAGCTAGATTCGCCCCTTGTACTTAGGTATGTATCGATTATAGATCGCGAGCACCAGACCCTACTATAGGCCTAGGTTACACTTCTGGTCTGGTGTGCGAAAACAAAAGAAAGACTAGGCGGAGATCAGTGCTCTAATAGAAGAATTTGGTAGCCAGCATGAAGTGCTGTAGAAAAGATGTATTTGATCAAAAAGGAGAATTTTTTAAATTTTAAACACTTAAAATGTGCACAGTCATTGATTATAAACTGTAGATTAATGTGTAGAGACTCGTAAAGCACGCACTCATAATGTTTTAATTGAAGTTTGTGCTGACATTTATGTTCTTTTAATTTGTTAATTTCAACGTTTAATTAAAGCTAAAACATATCAGGTGTAATACTTTTAGGCCTACTTATTGTAAAAATCAAAGGTAGACAAATTGCAGGCAGCATGTAGCCATGACGACTAAACATTTTTATGTGGTAGACCTACCGGTACCGGTACTTGAATTGTTTATCGAGTTCAAATTTTTTAAGACTTCGATTTATTTCATGTCACTACTACTAGCAGGGCTACATAATATCAGCAAAAGCGGTTGTAGGAATAAATTTGAATGTGCTTTTTATATTAATGTTGTTAGCTACATTTCTTCGTTGATTTTATGAAAGCTCCTATGTGACAGTAAGGAGCATAATTTTTCAGAACGAAGAAAACATGAATTTAAACATCAACAGGCCTACACTGATCCTCGATGATGTCCTTGGTGCCCATCATACTCACCAACGTTTTCTACCGAATTGTACAATATTTTTATGTAGGCCTATTGATATACAGGGTGTTTAAAAAATACGGGGCATAATTTCAGGTATGTATTTCCCACATGTAGACAATCAAATCATTACAACATGTGTCCGGAAATGCTTTATTTCCGAGTTATGGCCTTCACAACATTGAAATTCACCGGAACGTTTTTCTTTCCGCAGGTCGTTGCCATCAAAGGAGACATTAAGAGGGCACTCTGACAGTTCATTCCGAGGCGAAGGTTACATTCAATGTTGTGTAGGCGTTAGACTGTGCGACATGTATTCAAATCAAGAGCTGGCAGAGATACACTTCATGTACGGTAAGGCGGTCGGCAATGCTGCGCTGACTCGTCGTTTGTACCAGGAGAGGTACCCACAGCGACAATGTCCAGATCGGAAGACATTTGTACGTCTCCATTACCGTCTGTGCGAGTATGGAAAATTTAACTCTCCTGGTTTGGGAAGGGGACGACCAATATCTACAACTCCAGAAGTACAGGAGGAGATTCTGGAGTCTGTGAACATGACTCCTTCTATCAGCACACGAAGGGTAGCGTTGCAAATCAATGTTCCTCATACGACTGTCTGGAGACTGTTGAAAGAGTATCAATTGTATCCTTATCATTTGCAACGTGTACAGGCCCTGTCACCAGCAGATTACCCTGCACGAGTTAGGTTCTGTCAGTGGTTCTTGCAGCAGTATGGTGTAAATCCGAACTTTCCTGCCTTAGTATTATTTACAAATGAAGCACAGTTCACACGAGATGGCATAACAAATTTCCACAATCAGCATGTATGGGCGTATGAAAACCCACGTGCAACTGTTCCATCTCATCACCAGGTGCGGTTCTCCCTCAACATGTGGGCCGGTATCATTGGTGATCGATTAGTTGGACCCCATGTACTTGTAAACAGACTTATGGGGCAGGCGTACACAAACTTCCTGGAAAACACCATACCTCATGTTTTAGAAGACACTCCACTGATCAATCGTCAACACATTCACTTCTTCCATGATGGCGCTCCTGCACACTTCAGTCGTACGGCTCGCCGGTACTTGGATCGAAGGTTTCCTGATCGATGGATAGGTAGAGGTGGCCCAATTGCTTGGCCTTCACGCTCACCTGATCTGAACCCTCTCGATTTCTACTTGTGGGGCCATTTAAAATCATTGGTTTATTCTTCTCCGGTGCCTGATTTGGAATCCCTTCGGAATCGAATTGTGGCATGTTCTGAGGACATAAGCAATACTCCTGGAGTTTGGGATCGTGTTCGCAGGTCAATGAGACATCGATATGAGGTCTGTATTCAAGCAGGAGGTGGACATTTTGAACATCTTCTGTAATGACAACGACCTGGGGAAAGAAAAACGTTCCGGTGAATTTCAATGTTGTGAAGGCCATAACTCGGAAATGAAGCATTTCCGGACACATGTTGTAATGAACTATTTTGATTGTCTACATGTGGGAAATACATACCTGAAATTATGCCCCGTATTTTTTAAAAACCCTGTATAATTACTTTTTCTTTTCTCCTGAAAAAAAAAAAAATATGCTCAGTACTGTCACATAGGAGGTTTCATAAAATCAACGACGTGTTGCGAAGCTCAAGATTTTGTTACAATATAGGCTACCTTCATTGAAAAGCACAGAGCGTCTCTGAGAACGTCAACGAAAGAGTCAAAATGGCGGGCGATTTTATTAAGTATTTATCGAGCCTTAGGAAGTGCATAACGTCATGTGCAGCGAATGACAAGACGCACACCTTTAAATGTAGCCGACCTGCAACGTGATTGGCTGCCGGAAATAAGAGCGACGAGACTATAGTTATTCTGTAATAGTGTTAAATGGATCGGAATCGTCGTTCATGTAAAAATTTTCCAAATAGTTTCTGCTATGTTTGTGGGGAATTAACTTCGAAATCATAACGTCGATCAATTACAGGCAATATAAAAATGGCATATTACTTATATTTTGAGTGTAAAGTGGGTGAACAAGAAAAAAATTGGGCACCACACGTGTGTTGTATAACGTGTTACGTAAATTTAACAGAGTGGTTGCGTGGTGAAAAATAACTACATGTCTTTTGCTGTTCCAATGATTTGGCGATAGCCTACCAGTCATCTGGAAGATTGTTACTTCTGCATTACCAAAGCAGAAGGATTTTCAAGGAAAACTAAAGATAAAATTGTATATCCTAATCTCCCATCAGCCATAACACCCGTGCCACATTCTCCTGAACTTCCTGTCCCCATCCCTATGTTTGTGGGACAGTCGAACAACAGCACAAGAACTGGCCTATCAGACAAGGTTATATTTCTGTTGAGCATAATATTAAATATCCTCCGCTAGTTCAACGTGAAAGAGTACTTTTTCCTCCACTGCATATAAAACTAGGGCTAATGAAAATTTTTGTGAAAACTCTAGATAAGAGTGGAGAAGTCTTTCAATACTTAAAGACTCTGTTCCCTAAAATCAGTGATGCAAGATTAAAAGAAGGCATATTTGTCAGTCCACAAATTAGACATTTTTTGAAGGACAGCATTTTTGAGAAAAGACTTAGACTAACACTAAGGAATTACCAGAATGGAAATCCTTTGCATCTGTCGTCAAAAGGTTTTTAGGGAATCACAAACTCTGAAAGTTATCGCCAATTAATAGAGACGTTACTAAGAAAATGCAAAAAATATGAGCTGCCGTATGTCACTGAAGTTCCACTTTTTACATTCACATTTGGACTTATTTCCTGAGAACTTGGGGGCTGTAGGGTGAGAAGCAGGGAGAGCGATTTCACCAAGACATTGCTACAATGGAGCAACGGTATCAAGGAAGATGGGATACAATGATAATGGGCGATTATTACTGATTTTTAAAAAGGGAAGATTCCAGTTCTCATAAGAGAAAAAATTTAGGTGCTTTTTCATCTTTCTCTATTTTATTGCACGAAGATAGGTTTTTATGTCTTAATAGCTAGTCAGTTGTTACTGTATCAGTTTTATCATATCTAAGCTGGCCTTGGAAATTTTCATACAAAAAATGAGAAAGTAATTTTAATAGGTAAAAAAATCTTGATTTTTCAATGTATCAAGTAAATATTTATAATACAAACACGTGACATGTTACAAACTTTTCACTGTCATTTTCGCTTTCAGAGCATGCAAATTAGTTAATATTAGCCTATTTAATTGATGTTATGGGAAAAAAGTTCAAATTTGTTTAGTAGTGTTATCTTTTATTGCATAGGCCTAAGCTTATAAGCTGCCTTTAAATAAATATTTATTATTGTTATAAATCCAAGTGGTATTTTGTACATGAGTAGACCATTACTATCCCTGTTGTTCACTGACTTACAGACATGGGTACACGAATATATTATGTAAACATACAGTAGGCTACCTGAGCATGTGGGGAGAGACCACAGCATGAACTGTTCACTAGAAACTTGCTCCCCATACCAAGAGTATGCTCGATGTACACCTAATTAATATTCAAAGTAACGAAATGCAGGACTCTATACATTTAAATAGGGCTACACATAAAGAGAAATAACTTAGTAAAATTAAAACAGGATTCAATTTTGTCAAGAACTTTTAAACGCCTTTTCTTTTATAAGTATGATAATATATTTGACTTAATGTATTCTATTTTGCTTGTAAGCCGACGGTAAATCAGTTCAAGTAAATTGGAAAGACCTGGTGTTTCTTCAAAAAGTTGACTTGCGTGTTAGTAACTTTATCTAAAATACAGAAATTAAGCCTATGTATGCCTACTAGATTTAATGTAAGTTAAGGCTAATCATCTTCTGCGGACCTCTAGAAAAAGAACTAAGGAAGAGACTAGTGAAGTGTCTTGTGGCATTGTATGGATCAGAAACATGTACATTACGACTAAGTGAAGAAAAACGACTAGAAACATTTGAAATGTGGATATGGAGAAGGATGGAGCGTGTGAAATGGATAGAAAGAATAAGAAAAGAAGCTATGTTGGAAAGAGTGGGTGAAGAGAGAATGATGCTGAGATGGTCAGGAAGAGAAAAATGAATTGGTTGGATCACTGGATGGGAAACAACCGCCTACTGAAGTTTGCACTGGAAGGAATGGTGAATGGGAGAAGAGTTCGGGGCAGAAAAAGTTATCAGATGATAGACGACATTAAGATATATGGATCATATGCGGAGACTAAGATAAAGACAGAAAATAGGAAAGAGTGGAGAATGCTGGGTTTGCAGTGAAAGATCTGCCATTTGGCAAAACACTATGTAGGTTTATATGTATCTAGCCAAACGGTAAATTTAAGACACTTGAGCTCTTCCTAGAAAGAAAGCTTAAGAATGGTCTAATGACTGAGCAAAATTGCCATGTAGGCTACTTAGGTACGACAGGAGTTCCAGTAGGCCTAAATACACTGAACGAAATGTTAATATTCCCAAGCTTCTGAAATGCGACGTGCAAGACTGCCTACAAAATAAACGAGTGTGATTCTGATATATATATATTGTTTCCCAGTCTCTATAAGTTGCAATACTATTATAGCATAAGATATTATAAAATGAAATTAGGCCCTAACTGCAGTAAACAATAGGCCTATTTACTTCTAAGCTTGTAAATCTGAGTAAG